>NC_137468.1:5382693-5535881 GCF_964235325.1 Thermobia domestica
AATTTGCGTCTAGGAAAAATCTGAAATCACGATGCATCGATTATTTTCGTTCTTGTGTATGTAGCTGTGTGAGGATTCTTGAATCCTATAGATAGGAATACGTTCATTTTATATTTTGATTGATTTAGACTCTTAAATACTGTTACTGCTTGAATGCTGAGAACTTAGGAAATGTTCTGGTAGTTAGAGTAATGTTTTAGGGAGTGGATATATATTTTTATGTGCTCTACTTTATCACCTCTTAATTAATTTATATCAGAAGCGGATCCAGGGAGGGCGATCGGGGTGATGGCCCCCTTCCCCCCGAAGAGGAAACATTCTTATTTTATATATAAATAAAACCTATCCCAGATTTTGAAACTCTTAAAAGTAGCTCTAAGTAGCAGTATTGCAACCCCCCCCCCCTTCAGAAGTCCGTCCTGGATCCGCCCCTGATTTATATATTGGTTTATCAGAGACTCGTATTGAAGCTTTTACCTTGACTTTGGTTTTCAGGATTTTCTGATGACAAGAACAGCATTTGGCGAGAGATGTGTTTAACGTCCAGGACTCAGCTAACCAATCCTTATTTGCGAGCCATGTTTGCATTCCTTACAGCGGATGAGGATAACTATGAGAATGTACTTGTGAGTATTTAGGTCCTTAACTCTGCATTTCATTTCCTTTAATATCTTAGCCAGTTTCAGATCCAAGAAAATGACAATAGTCAACATCTTACGGTCTTCAGTTAAAGTATCATCGCAGATTCACAATGATTCAGTGGTAAAAGGTAAGCAGGGTTATGGGTTCGGTCCCAAACATGTGATAGTGGGTTGTATATGTAGTTTCTCTCTCTGAGTTCTCATTTCTCATCAAATAAGAGATAATGTTTTACTAAGCGAGGTAGAATATATAAAAGAGAGGATCAGAAACTAAGGTTACAAAGGCCGATATTTCTAGAGTTTCGTCTGTTATAGAGAAATGAGGTATGTGCTGTAATTTTAGTACATGGAGTCAGCAACTGTGCGGAATTTCAACCATCCAATACGTGTGACGCTAGTTGCAGGTATACGCAAATTATTCGATTTCTGTGGTCGAAACATGTAACCGCGACTGAAGTTCACCAGCAGCTGGTACGAAGAGACTGTAATGTTTCGTCAGCATGTCGCAGAATAGTGTCGAAAGTTGCGGCAGGTAGAGAAAACGCGCGCCCGCATACAGCCCAGAAGACCACCAAACTGTTAACCCTTTTAGGATTTCCACTTTTTGAAGTAAATTTTAGACTTTCACTCAAAACAGCTACTGCTTCCTTACTATTTATCTTAGGATCATGGTTCATACCTAGTTTTTTTCAGGATAGATCATACTTTCCAACGGTACCACTCTCTTGTCCGTATTATACAGCAGAAACAAGAAAATCGAAAAAAAAAATTTTTCGAAAAAAATTATTTTTGGAAATTTTGTGCCCCTCTGGCCGGGCCTGGGTTCACGTAGGGATCTGAATTTAAAATATAAATATAAATATAAATATATATATATATATGTTGTTATGTACATAATACATGTGCGAAATTTCATTCTTGTATCTTGAAAGTTGAGGTCGGGAGAAATTTTTTAGTCTGAAGGTGACCAATTTTTTTTCATATACCGTAATTGCGGGCTACTTGGACCCATATCAAAAACTCGTTTAAAGTCCTATATACAATGCAATATTGGATGAGTTCAGAGTAGATTCATTAGATGGGATTATAATGCAGGCGTACACACATTGAAACTAGTTCTGTGGTAGGCTACGAACGAGCAGCATTGGTGAGAAAGGTCGTTGATGAAAAGAGTGGACACTATTTGCAAGGAAGTGGAACCAATGCTAAGTAAACACATAAGTAGTTACATATAGGTTAATGAAACTGACATGGTAAACTTTCTCATATACAGTAAGATGTGTGCGTAATTGCATTATTTATGAAGTGTGTGCACATGACCTGGAAAACATGGATATTTTGTCCCACCCCATCCTTGGTTATCTTTATCAATGAAAAATATAGGTCTGTTGCAACGTGTCACACAAGTAAGGACTTTTCATTTTTTCCTTAAGGATACCGGTACAAAATGGTATATCAATATAAAAGATTGCTGGAGCTCGAAAATATGCTAATTTTTCGTAACAGCTTGAAGAATGTCAATTCAGTCGGGGAAAATGTCGCAAAAAAAAAACAGAAGCTCACTTCAAAATAAGTCGTTTCACCATAGAAAGAAGTTTAAGAACAGATCAAGGCAGAATCCGGGCCATCTGAAAGTGTTCACTGAAGAAGAAGAATTAGCCTTCGCTAGTCATCTTGATAAAGTTTCTGATTTAGGATTCCTCGTTGATTAACTTGATTTCAGATTTATTGTGAAGTCCTATTTAGCCATGCATGGGAGAACTGTCATTGCTTTCTAAGATAAACTTCCCAGTCGAGATTGGGTGAAGTTATTTTAGAAACTGTACCTCCAGTCAACGACTAGATTCACTGCTAATATAGATAGGGCTTGTGCAGCTGTAGAAGAAAACGTAATCAGTCATCATATTTGATAGTACCTCTTAACATGTTCTCTTTGTGGTTTGCAGTAAATAAAAAGTGTAGTTCTTGGAACACCTACGTCCTACTTAGTCTCGGAGCAGATTTCAATGATTTTCTGTAGGAAAATATGGGGTGGGTTCAAGTAGCCCAAACGCGATTCTTACTTGGACCCATTTTTTACAATAATCGCCTGTGCCTGTTCAGTGGAAACACCTGAACGAAATTGCAACTTACCAGATTAATATGGTGTCGGGCCACCTTCCGCCTTCAGAACAGCCTTGATGCGACGTGGGGTGGAGGCATAGAGGTCGTGAATGGTAGCAAGTGGAATTTTACACCATTCCTCGTGCAAGGCATCGGCCAGTTCTGTGAGAGAGGATGGAGGTGGAAATCGTCGCCGGAGTCGTGTTTCCAAGACGGACCACAGATGTTAAATTATGTTGAGATCTGGGGATTGGGCGGGCCAGGGAACTTCATCCCGATGTTCCTCAAACCACGCTGCAACAACGCCAGCTGTGTGAATGGGTGCATTATCATCCTGGAAGATGGCGTCATTGTCCGGGAACAACATCCGGACCATAGGATGCAGGTGGTCTCCTAAAATTGCGACATAATCGTTGGCAGTGATTCGTCCGCTAAGTGTGGCCACAGGACCCAATGAAAACCATGATATGGCGGCCCACAGCATCACCGAGCCGCCGCCATGTTTCACAGTTGGGCGGAGACACTGCAGATCATAAGCTTCTTTGAGCGTTCTCCACACATAAACACGGCCCGTGGTTGGGAATAGGGTGAAGGATGACTCATCCGACCATATCACACGTTTCCAGTCCTCAACGGTCCAAGTTGCATAGTCGCGGCACCATTTGCGGCTTGCGAAAGCGTTATGGTCCCTAATGAGCGGTTTGGCCCGTGCAACACGACCCCATAAGTTCATGTCATGTAATTCGCGGCGAACTGATTGTCGAAACAGGGTGGGGGAGGTGCTGATTGAATTCCTCCGTCACTTGCTCCGCAGTGGCACGACGGTTCTGCGTGAGTGACCTGTCACTCATAATTTTCTTCCGCCCACTGTTCCGCTTCCCCGATGTGATTTTCCCGTGTGTTGTGTAGGCCGTCATCACCTTCGACACTGTCCCACACGACACACCTAACACAGTAGCCACTGCCGTCACACTCACTCCACATAACCGCGCACCAACAATTTGCCCTCTTTGAAAATCTGAGAGGTCTCCCATTTTACACTACCTCCGTCTGCTGCAGCCACTGGACACTGCTGTTCTACTGCGCCTGACGTAGTATGGAGACCAACCTAACACACCACCACCAGCGGTCCGGCGCTGCGGGCGCCACGACACCACTGCCAACCCATACATCTGACGTGTTGCCAACTACAGGTGTTTCCATTTTTCTGATCACCATCTGTATATATATACTTAAAAAATGTACTGCGTCATTCCTATTTGACCTAAAGTCGATTCAAACGCCATTTTCTTCAGTATACATCCGTATGTAAAGTTTCAATCTGATATCCTGAAAACTAAAGGCGTGAAAAAGTTTTGAAATTTGCCTTAAGAAAAAATAAAAAATAAAAAGTCACGCCCCTTCCAAAACGCATCTGGGGTGTTCTTTGGTCCATCCTTGACTTGACTAATAAAAGAAACCCGGCTTAAATACCTGTTATAGAACCTAAATAAGCGGTCAAAGACGATACTACGCCATGATAACAAACGTTACCAAAAATCCTAAAAGGATTAAGGCAGTTTCGCTGGGACATAACCACCCTTTCTACAGTCCGCACCTCGCTCGAAGCGACTTTCACCTGTTCCCGAACTTGAAGGAGTATCTAGGAGGCTGTTGCTTCGCTTCAGACGAGGAAGTTGAAACACTTCGTGACAACATGGCTGAACACGCTAGAACAGGATTTTTACCAGGAAGGAATCTTCAAACTTATCCCACAAGACTACGTCAAAAATAACCTAATGTATGTACTATCTGTTGGTTGTATTGGTGGTATGGAATAATGTATCGTTTCACCGCAGGCTTTGTAACCTTATTTTCTGATCACTCCTCGTACATTAAAAAAATGTTAAAAAAAGCTGCCTTCTAGCTCCAAATCGATAAATTCTTTAACAACATTTATTGCATTGCATTTGCATTTATTTTTTCTTCTTTTGCCTACAGGATATAAATTTGGTATGTTTAACTAAAATAATTAAGAACTCTTATATACACTAATAGCCAATATGCTCATTTGCAATGCACGAGGTTCTAGGTAGTTTCATGGTGGAGACTTCAGATATCTCGATGGTGATAAGTGTCGTGAAGACAAGTGGGGATACATAAAGTAGTTAAATAGTAGTAATAAAGTATTAAAGTGTTAATTAAGACAGGCACAAATAATGGTGTAAAGTCGATGAGCATTATCTATCTTGAACATGTAACACCTGTCCAAGCAGAATCAGGTGGTTCAATAACAATCTCTTGACCACTAATGTGAAGAATTTCCAGTTCACTCCTCACTGATACGAGTTTGTGGTAAGCTTTCGTAGATTCATTCATTTCTTCCTACCTTTTTATTTCCATAATCCTTAAATAACTAATACTTTTCTGACCAGAGTATATACGTTTTTTTTTTAGTTAAAATTAAAATAAATAGTAACAGTTTCAATAACTTACTGTTACCTTCATCAGACGTTAACTAGCATAAATATCTTCATAACCGATATTTTCAACCTTCAGATATTATCAACCTTTGTTGTTATTACGTAGATGTTATATTATTATTATTATTATTATTATTATTATTATTATTATTATTATTATTATTATTATCCAGTCATTTTAAGCCCTCTTTTTCTTCTTTTTTAAGGTTCCCCTTTCTTACATGAGCATTTTCGTTAATTATTGTCACCGCTCTTATTATTTTCACTCTCTTCTTCTCATCTTTCGCGTCCAAAATTGATTCTTCTACTGAAAAAAAAAATTACTTCTTTCATATTTACTTTCTCTTCTTTCATTTTCCTTCATCCATTTAAAGTTATTAGTACGTCCGTCCGTCCGTTACTCCACAGGATAACTGTTGAACGAAAGCGTATTTTTCACTTCTGCTTTTGCAATAGATAGCTAGTGTAATTATTTCGGCCGAGTTCATTAATGGAATGTCATTCATTTTATACTATTGAAACAAAGATGTTTGATTGTAGAATGCTGGAAGTTCCACGTAGTGCATCTTCATGGCAGGAAACATCCTCCAACGGTTGACATCTACCGGACAAAATTGAAATTTCTAAGCGTGAGTCTCTTTACTCTCTTTAGCATAGTTTATTTCATGTTATTTACATGACTGAATAGAGCTCTTGGGACATCGTAGTTCAGTGGTTAGAGCGTTGGACTTACGTCCGTGTGGTTCCGGGTTCGATTCCCGGCTGATACGTCCCAATTTTCGGCGTTTACCGACCGTCGTGAGGCAAAATGGGGAGTCACGTGAAAAACGTGAGGGGCACTAGGTCTAGAAAACTCCTGATACGCCTGTTAGAGATATAGTGGCGTAGCGCGCTGACCACGTGTTCGTCGTTAGGCTGGACGTAGTTCAGCCGGTCGCTAACAGATGGCGTTTTAGCGGCTCAGGCCCATGAAGGCTGTCGTGCTAGTGGTTTAGTTGTTAGACTCTTTATGAGTATATCACCACCTTTTATTATTACTTATCACGACATACTTTTAGCCATGGTGTCGTCATTCTACCTTCGTTTCAGTCCAACTCCGTAAAATGAGTGGCTGGAGCGGCATATAGTTCTTTCACGCACTACCCTAGCCAACCACCCGAGTGCCACGTAATGTCGTGGTATTATCATGGGAGCAAAGGTGGAATAAAGTGAGCCCTGCGGGGCTTCTACCCCCCTTCGCTCGCTCAGCTGTGTTTCGTAACGTAAGTGAAACACTTTTTTTTTTATCAATAAAGTTGTGTGGAAAGTGGACTAATTACCACGACCAAAGTGGACTAATTACGACATTACGTCACGACCATATGGCCTCCCTAACTCCCCACTATTCCTCCCTACAAGCCCTCGCTTTGCGAGGGTCCCACGTCTTCCTCTCCTGTTGATTATAACGTCATTGTTTATAAGGGTTATCAGAAATCTTTAGGTAAATGGTGGGAAAAGCACAATTTATCCATTATATCGGACGTACAACGGCAATTAAGTACCGTATTATTTTCATCTTATTTTAATGATAAAAGTGTTATGAAAATTTTTAAAAAATAAAAAAAAACTTTCCTTGGACCGGGTTTGAACCCACGCCAAAAGCGATTTTCATTACTAGCCCTCTCGGCTACGAGGACCGACAGTATCTGGCGTTTGATTTGAGCTATATGTATGTTAGATAGCGAGGAACGGATAACTCCAACTAATCAGAACCGTTTATTTAGCTCTTATGGCTAGAGTCGAGCGTGATTAAAATGTATGCGTTGAAGCGGGGTGTATGTGCCGAAGAGTGGGGCGCCCATTGTCACGACATTCTTCCAGTAATTAAATAATATACTTAACGAAAATTAATAAAACTTAGTGTGAATATTGACAGAACGAGTACGAATTAATCAATAAATATAATTACGATGTCGATGAAACTCAGATCTTAAACTCCTCATTGCCAGTTTCCCGTTTCATCTAAAAACCGGATGGACTGGGCGATAGACGACAAAAGCATACGCGTGAAAAAAAAAAAAAAAGATTCATTTTATTTCAGTTCATTTTATCATTAACTTATGAGTGCGTCAATATTAATTCTCCAAAATGTTTATGCTTTGTGTTGGACGTCGTTGTGAAGTTGACTATTTCTTCCAGAGTGAAGAGGGAATGGCTGTGGATGACCGAGTTGCCTTTGCATGTACTTTTCTCTCTGACAATAAGTTAGTGGATTATCTGGAGAAATTAACAACAAAATTAACGGAAGAAGGAAATTTGGCTGGAATGTTACTCACGGGTAAGATTTCTTAGTAACGTTACAACAATTACCAGTACATTTATATGAATTTAGGTCTTAATCAAATCTCCGTAGATAACTAAACAACTTACTTTATGGTCAATGGAACGTGGAGGTTCAATGCCGATTTCATAAAAGTTTTCCATTGACTTCTGTCCTTAGCTAACTGGATCCAGTTTCCACTTCGTATTCCTATTTTTGCGAGATCCATCTTAATATAGTCCTTCCATCTGCGCATAAGTCTTTCTAATGGTCGTTTTCCGATTGAGCTTCCAGTTAAAACTTCGAA
The DNA here is from genome assembly GCF_964235325.1 of Thermobia domestica. Classification (NCBI taxonomy): domain Eukaryota; kingdom Metazoa; phylum Arthropoda; class Insecta; order Zygentoma; family Lepismatidae; genus Thermobia; species Thermobia domestica. Next base: position 5,390,506 of record NC_137468.1, read on the forward strand.
ACTATTGCTAATTTCTTCCATTCTTCCCACCTGAGCCTTCTAGATTTAATGATCCTAACAATGTTTGGTAAACGATATAAATTATGAAGTTTCCGCCATTCCGCACTACCGTTCCTCTTAGGTCCAAATATTCGTCTCAGGATCCTGTTCTCAAATACTTTCAGTCTGTGTTCTTCCCTCAGAGTAAACGACCATGTTTCGCAACCATACAAAACAACAGGATGATTATCGTTTTATATATTTTAAGCTTCAAATTCCTCGACAGAATTCGCGACGATAAGAGATTTTGAACTGAATAATAACAGAAATTCCGTGCTTTTAGTCGACATGTAATTTCTTCGTGGATATGATTTTCATCTATTAATATTGAACCTAATTTTGTTTTGGTATGTTAATCTCCGTGATAAGCAAAACTTAGAAATAAAAGTTCAAAAACGTGAAAAAGTACAAGTTGCCGTGTGTTCGGCTTACCTTGCCGGTCACCTACTCTCACAGTTCTCTGTCATCAAGTTCTCTATTAGTTTAATATGACAACTTCTGGCTGGTCCAAAGACTACATACAAAATTTAACCAGTAAAAGAGACAACTGATAGAACGCCTAAGTCTCAAATTTACTGTTTCTTTAAAAAATTGCATTAAAAAAACGAAAACGATAATACAATGGCATCATCAAGTTCGCTCGTTCACGCTCCGCATTCATTCACCAAGAGCACAATTGAATTTTTGAATATCCTGCGTACGGAATTAATTTTGAAGGGATTATATTTATGACAAACAAATCACAATGTGGAACATGTCAATTCGGACTGTTTTTGTTAAAACAAAAATAATAATAATAATAATAATAATAATAATAATAATAAAATAAAATTCAAAATTAATCCCAGACCGAGGAAATCTTGACAAAATCTGGTTTCCGTAATTAGGTAAGTACAAGGCATGCAGCAACAAAAAGTAACACAGCTAAGAGTACTGAAACCCAGCAGTAATGTGTCAAAACTGTTGAGTATGAAAATTGTACGGAAATTCCGCACATGCTCAATCGACTGGAAAATGAAATCTTTGAGTTTAACGTCCCACGATTGTGCCGTTTAGGCTAAGGAAGACGGTGATTAAGGCAAGTGAATGACGATGGAAGAATTCGTGGAATGAGAAACTGGGAGGAAACGGGAGTACCCCAAGAAAAACCACGGGCACGATGTTGTCCACCACAAACTTACTTGGCCGGGAATCGAACAAGAGACCCCACGCACAGAGGTAAGCACTCTACCACTGAGCCACGGTGCTTCCCGTCAATCGGTTGGACTAAGTCGACATTCTGTGGTAATTGTAATGGTCATAATGAAGATGGGATTGAAATATCAGAGAATTGTAGGAAACTGTATCCTCGTGTTGGATTTATTGTATTGTAGCCAATGCTGTTAACTTAATTCAGGATTGTGTGGGAACCCTATGAGTATATAGGGAACTGAAAAATAATTGGAATAAAGTGTGTTAACGAGAATTTGACAGCGTGTTGTCTAATGTAGTACAAGTAGTGTGCAGTTCAGCTAACTTCTTACTATTCAACTACAGAGCCTTAGTCTTACACCTCTTCTTCTATATTCTAGGAGGAGGGGCCCGGTGGTTCAGTGGTACAGCGCTTACCCCTGGTGCGTTGGGTCTCTAGTTCGATCCCTGCCCAAGTAAATTTGTGGTGGACAATAACATGTACATTGGTTTTCTCGGGGTACTCCCGTTTCCTTCCACTAATTCTTCCATCATCATTAATTTGCCTTAATCATCATCTTCCTTAGCCTAAAGGCATAATCGTGTGACGTTAAACTTAAAGATTTCATTTCATTTCCTGTATTTTAGGAGCAGTAGTCAGTATTTATCCTTCACGATGACTTTCAAATACTAACAAAGAGAGCTTCCATAAATTCATCTACGGTTTCTGCTTCTTTTTTTAATATTTTTTTTAAATGTCAATCGTAAATGACTAAGGCTGACTACAAAGGAAATACAGACTTTAAAAGGTAGTAATACGATGATAGTAGAAATATGTTCCATGTTAGGTTTTTCATTCTCAATGTTCTTGACGAAAAGACACGTGTGAATAAAGCTTGAATTATCTTTACGTTCTGTCAATTTTATGTAGTTACTAGCACCTCAGTTCTAATTTTGCGGTAGAGAATTTTGTTCATAAAAATTCTTCCAGCTAATTGTTTTAGTGTTACTTTTATTGTTGTCTTATAATTTCTTAATATTAAAAACTGTACTAGCGTTATCGCATTCCTTAATTAGTTGATTATCAAAGTGAAATGTTGTAATGTTTCAGGCACCAGCAAGGAAGGCATTGATCTCCTTCAGAAGTATTTAGATTGCACCAGTGATATACAAAGCGTCAGTGCCCTGGCAATTCGGGCTTTTTCTACTGAACTTATCAAGGATCAAAGGGTACAACAATGGTTAGAAAGGTAAGTCTTTATTCTATACCAGCTGTTATTAAAGGAACAAATATTGAGAAAATTGAAACGAAAAATGTATAAAGGAGTAATTGTGACCGTTGAATAGAATAGAATATATATTATCATTAAACAACATTTGTTGCAATAGACATTGTTAGCATATAAATAAATATATACAAAAAAAAAAAAAGTTACAATTTACACTTTCTTCAAATTTGTTGATACTATAAATAGAATTACCTACAAGAAAAGATTTACAATGTTTTTTTGAAATCATTATCACACATCATTCGTATATGCACTGGCAATGTATTATATAGTTTCATTCCTGTATATTTATAACTTCTTTGTGTTATACTAGCCTAATATAAGGCGTATTTAAGTCATCTTTATGTCTAGTATTATATGAATGGATATTGTTACGATAACCTAAACTGCTCTCATTTTCTTTAACGTACATAAGACAACTATAAATATATAGAGAGGGAACTGTCATAATTTGTAAATCCGTAAAATATTGTCTACACGAGACACTATCAGTTAAACCTTTTATTGCTCTTATGGCTTTTTTCTGTCATTTAATGACAGTCTGGGCACCTGGTGAATTTCCCCACAATATTATTCCATACTGTAGATGAGAATGAAAAAAGGCATAGTATACTGAAAGAAGCATTGTTTCTGTAACTGTTGTTTTCAGTTTAAGTAATAAAAATAGCACTCTAGATGGATTCCCAGTAGTTTTACGGAATGATGCATATCGACCTCAGTCATATGATTACGAAGAGAAAAATATATAGTCTCTGTTTTAGATTCATTTATATAAAGTTTATTATGCTTTAACCATATATATTGTATGGCATGGATGGGAAAGTTAGCCGCTGGCGCGGAGAGCAGCATAGACACTGAGTTTATATATACATACTTAAAACTATATTCTGAAAATGTTTGTATGGATTATCATTTCAACATTGGGCTGGTGTTTTCTGGTCTCATGTACGTACAAATAAAAATCAAAAAACTTACATCATCTTGTATATTAGATGTGCATCAAAGAATATTCCGCCTGCTTTCAGATTGAACATACGTAGTGCTGTAAAGCCAACTAATTTCTGTTACATTCAAATACTTCAAAAAGTTAGATTTCTATATGCAAAGACAATTGTTTCAAAAAATTACACTAGAAAACAAATACCACAAAATTCAACGATATTACGGAACCACGATGTTTAGTTCATTTCGAAGACAATGTTGCCATTTCAAATACTTAAGTTGTTTGAGAAAATTTTCCTAGTAACAATGGATGAGCATTAAGTAGTACTATGTTAGTAAATGTTTTAAAAATAATGTACATTTTGGAAAAGGATGATCTATAAATTGTCTTTTGATTAATGTGAACCTTTACGTGTGTTTTTGAATAAAGTCGTTTATACAATAGTGTGTTTAGTTCCTTCTTCTTTAAAGGTTTCTTTTGCCCTCTTTGGTTAGGCAGGAGGGACAGGAGAATTGCTGTACTTCAATCGTATTTGCACTCGCCCGTACAAGTGGCATCATGTAATCACGGAGTCTTTGCTACTCAGCACCTGTTACTCGTAAGAGCGAATCAAATACATTGTGTGATCGTTTTTCATAATTACAGTAAGATATGGTAACGAGAAAAGACTGATTTTCTTTATACCCATTTCAAGGTATAAACATTCGTTTGCTATAATTGGACAACTAAAGTTCATTGAGTAGTTTTTTACTGTTTCTCAGTTCTTGGCATTTTTCGTTGAAGAGTCGTAAGAGAACTAAATACCCCTATGATATTGAACTAAATACTGGAATCATTTCCACTCAGCGGAGCGTCTCTCTGAACTAAATCCTTGGAACTTGTTTTGACGTAACTTCCCTATGTTTACTTCTCTGTAAATTCATTAAAAGTGCAAACGAAGGCAAACCATACGATTCAATTTGGCAAATTTTGAGAGGGACATAGTTTTCCTGGTATAATTCCTAGCGCCAGGGCATTTTTTTTTATGTGGTATGTAATAGAGAACGCAATACCGGCTCATTTCTTCTGTAAAAGCGATTTCTTTTCTTTTTGTATTTTAGTTTTCAAAGTGAATATTTCAGTTGAAATCGATTTGAAAACTTCAAAAATAGCATATTATATGATCAACAAATGGAAGTACGTGATAATTTCTTCTACTAGTTTAATTTTGAAGCAGCCAATCAGAACTGTAAAATAACATATTCATGTGATTTCCGACACTTTCTTTTTTCTAGAATAATGGCGCTGTCTAGCGTTAACGTGACAGATTAAGGAAGTGTGATGTATCACGTGACTTGTGATGTACTTTAGAGTGTAACAACAGGCATCAGAGAAAAACCTTTTACGATATGGATTAAGTATCCTAGGGGGGATTAGTGGTAGAGCGTTCACCTCCGGTGCTTGGGGTCCCTGGTTCGATCCCAGCTCGCGCCGTGTGGACTTTGTGGTGAACAAACACCGTGCTCGTGGGTTTTCTCGGGGTTCTCCCGTTTCCCCTCACTTTCTTCATTCCACCATTTCACTCATTTCTCATTATCATCGTCTCTTTTAGCCTAACCGGCATCACCGTGGGATGTTAAACTTAAAGATTTCATTTCATTTCATTTTAAGTATCCTAGGAACAGGTTCTATCTCATCCTTTTCTTCCTATTACTTTTGGATTCCCATCATTCAGTAATCTTACTATAGTTCACAATATGAGACTAAACTCACTTATTTATTGAATAGTATTTTCACGTAAATTGTTTTAATTTTTATCTCATAATAATATTTAAGGTAAACCATTTGTCTTTCCTAACTGCTACTTTATACTTGAATATTTCAAGGGGACCGCAGGGCCGCGGTGGCTCAGTTGTAGGGCGTTTACCTCTGGTGCATGGGGGCCCTGGTTCGATTCCGCGCCAGATGAACTTTGTGGTGGACAAACACCATGTGCGTGGGTTTTCTCGGGGTTCTATAGTATCCTCCCACTTTATTCATTCCACCATTTTGTTTATTCCTTATCATCACCATCTCCTTTAAGCCTAGCCGGCATAACCGTGGGACGTAAAACTCAAAGATTTCATTTCATTTCCAAGGGGACCGCAGTGGTTTAGTGGTAGGACATTCACCTCTAGTGCATGGTAGGACATTCTCTCTCTCTCAGCTCACGCCAAGTGTACTTTGCAATGGACAAATACCTTGTAGGTGAGTTTTCTCTGGAGTTGTCCCGTTTCCCTCTACTTTCTTCATTCCACCATTTCATTCACTCTTATCACCCCCGTCTTACACGACATAATTGTGGGACGTAAAACTGAAAGATTTTGAATATTTCAATTTGATAGTTTCCTACGTAAATGCTATTGCTTCTTGTGCATTGTCATGTACACCCTTAAATGAATTCATGAGAGAGAACTTGTTTTGTAAAATCTTGCTGATCATTGGTTCTGTTTATTCCTTTAGTTACAGAATGTTGCTTGACACTTGGAGATTGTGGAATCAACGAGCACAGTTCGATGTGACTTTCAACATGTCCAACCAGGGAGAGAAACCACCCCAGCAAGTGTTTGTATCATGTAATTATTGTGGGAAAAGTGTATCCGCTTATATGCAGGGTTTAAGCAGAAGCAGGGGGCCATTTGCACGCCTGGGAGCGACATCCAACAAGCTTAAGGTAGGTGAGAACACTTCAATTCTATAAATGATTTTTAATGAGGAGAAATAAATGTAGTTTTTGAAGATTATTCTCGGATGAAATATTATCATTAGTGTTCCACCATCACTATTAAGTCATATTCGTTTCCATGCACTGTGATCGTCAGTTTTTTTGGACATTGGAGTTGTCTGCTTTGATATAATATTTTCATCACAAGATTCTTTCATTTTTATAAGACAGATTACAGTTGAAAAATGTTACAGCGAATTTGATCGAGCGGAAAGAAACTTACTTATATATATATATATATATATATATATATATATATAATGGTATTCTGTCCTGATGATGGTCTGTTGGTAAATACATATTTTAAGCTGATTCTGATATACTGTGTAGTAAGATACACGATTGAAAGTAATTACAATCACATTAAGGTTATTATTTTAATCCAATTTTTGAAGTATATTTGTAGGGGTGGGTTTGGGGAATTGGGGGGTTATTGTGGGTTTTTTAGGTAGGTTTTATTCCCCCCCCCCCCCGCAGAAAAAACATTGGGAATATTTGGACTGAGGAAAATTCCAACAACCCTTCAAAATACAATGACTTTTCAAACAGTGAGTTTCGTTTCCTCTTTTTAGACTTAGAAACTATGCTGCTCATAAGTATGTGAAGTGTTATAGAATGGCTATGTCTCTGTTAACAGATGTCACAGGAAATACTGTGAAAGATAGCGAGGAGCACTTTTTGGAATCGATTCCGCGTCCGTTAATGACACACAGACTGACATTGCCATTTATTATTATTATTATTATTATTATTATTATTATTATTATTATTATTATTATTATTATTATTATTATTATTATTATTATTATTATTATTATTATTTTGTTTTCCATTAGTTGTATAAATTGTTAGTATATATATAATCACAAGTTGTTATTGTTCTTCAGATGTCATCCTGTCCAAACTGTCGTAAGCCTCTGCCGCGCTGTGCCATCTGCCTTCTACACATGGGAACGCCGTCAGGGTTCCAGAACAACCGATCAGCGGTGGAAGACAAAAGCGACGCCAGTAAAGAGAATAAGTTAGCAGAGTTCTCCAACTGGTTTACCTGGTGTCAGTCCTGTCGACACGGTGGACACGCTGTACATATGACGCAATGGTTCAGGTAAATTAAAAATACCATAATGTACCTAGTAAGTTACTTCTACACAAATCCTAACATCAGAATCATTGATTCTAGTCAGAAGAGTATTTGGCACATAATAATAATAATATTAATAATAATAATAATAATAAAAATAATAATAATAATAAAAATAATAATAATAATACAAACCACCTGGCGTAACGGCCCATTTGGGAGGTAGATTAATCCTGCTCCAGTGCCATCTGCTAGCGATCGGCTGAACTACATCCAGCCTAGGGGCGAGCACGTGGTCAGGGCGCTGCGTCGCTCTGTCTCTAACAGGCGCATCAGAAGCTTTCTAGACCTAGTGGCTCCCCAGTTTTCCTCACGACGCTAGGTGGACGCCGAAAATTGGGAAGCACCGGTTGGGACTCGAACCCGTGACCACGTGGACATGAGTCCAACGTTCTAACCATTACGGTGTCCCCTTAATAATAATAATAAACTATGTTATGCCTACATGTTAACATGTGAAAAATTTTACTACTAAAAAAAGGTTCAATTCCTCTTAATATTCTGAGAAAATAAATGCTCAGAGCTGTTATATCTGAAAGGAGCAACTGGATGTAATAAAATATGAAGCACAACACTTATTGCTTTTATATTCAGTGAGTGCATTTACTAGTTAATGATTGCTTATCGTTGTTCGCTTTTTCAGTTATATTAACATAACATTTTATTACTATAACTAATATATTATTATTCTATTACTCTTATACAAGGGCCAGTCAAAAAGTTGTAGCTCTTTATTACTACAAAATAAATACACATTTACTTAATCGCCTTCTGAGTTGACATCTTCGGAACACACACACTGGTTTCAGCGATCCTGCGATTGGTGAAAACACCGTCGAAAATCTCTTTTAGTATCTTCCGAATTTAAGCGTCGCATTGGTTTTGATCTCTTCTGCGTTGGTGAAACGGAAAAGGCCCATTTTTAGCTTTGGGAAGAGCCAAACATCCGATGGTGCTAAACTGTTTTTAAGCCTATGACAAAGTCTCTGAAGCAGATATTCCCCTATTTGCACATTGCTGGATCCCCCATAGCAGAACATGCTGCGATCTGCGATGTGATTGCAGAAAATTTGCCATGCCTGTGCAGAAAAATTGCCAGAGGAAGAAAGAAAAAAAATAGCCACCAGAAAAGTATAAAAACATGCCTGCCATGTGTAGATGTCTTAAATGCACAGACCACTCGCATAAATATAGTTTTTTTTTTTTTTTTTAATGTCGCGTAAAGCGTTATTTTTAACAATCACAAGTGTTTCTTCTGCAGAAAATGTATGCAGAATTCCTGCAGAAAATTTTTGACTTAAAAAAGCTCATCGCAGAAAGACAAAGAAAGTTCTGCCATCGGGGCTAGATCTATGAAATTGCACCAGCTTATCAACACGTACTCTTCCGTTCAGCTACACAACTTGTACACTGCCTATTATAACGTGTTAATACTTCTGAAATTCATAATTAGGTAACCGAAAGACTGTACTGTGCAAGACTCATTGAGATTGCACCATAAATGCCAAAGCTAGAACATCATTCCGGAAACTTTTTGACTGGCCCGTGTATATATTATTACTATTATTTATATTTTATTACTATAATTTTATTATATGTTATTAATTATAGTAATTTTATATCTTCCAGTTGTGACAGTTTAGTTATGAGTGTTTTCTACACAGTGTTTATTCTCTATTTACGTATGATAAAGTTAAGAATCCTAGCGTAGATATGTGAAAGCGAAAAATAACATGTATGAAGTTATCGTTAAAAAAATCGTAGAAGGAATAAAATATAGGCGTTTGGCTTTGGAGTCTTAACTGCCCATATGGGAGAATAGAGAATACTGAGGGAAACGAAAATGAAATACTAGAGAGGCAGGTGGCCATGGCAAAGAGTGTTATTGTAACTAGGTCAGTCATAATACGTTATCAAGAGAGAAAAGAAAACAGTAAAAAAGAAAATAAGGGAATTGGCTTGTTGACAGATCTGTAGAAGTAACAGCTGTAATGTAAAATAGTGTGGAATATGTAAGTAGCGATACAAAGAGAAACTTGGATGAAGACACGATTGAGGTGAATATTCGGGTAGAAAGTGTATAAAGTATCACATGCCAAAAACAAACTGCAATAATTTCATCTGTTGCTGAAATTTTGGCATTCGAAAATATCGTAAATTCGTTGGTTAAATTGGAACAAATTGACTGGACCGAAAGTTCTGTATATTACAGAAATGATTTTTTAGCCGTCGGGCTTCGGTATCCAGTATTGCCCAGCTATGTCAAGATTCTCAGAAAACAGGGGACAGTTGTGCATTGTCCGTTTTCTCCGTTTAACTGTATTTCAATTCACACAGCATCACATCGAAAATTGGAGAAAGCACCGATCGTGAATCGAACCCGGGATCACGCGGACATGAGTCCAACGCCGTAACCACTAGACTTCAGTATTCCGTTAGTTGTTGAAGATAAAAATTTAAAAGTGCTTACTTTTGAACGATTCTACAAAATAATAGTGCATAAAAATTGCTGTTTTACCTTAAAACATTCTCGAGAGAAATACTACTTGTAGGTAAATTTCTTATTTATTTATTTATTTCTCTTTCTCTCTCTCTCTCTGTGTCTGTTTTTGTAGTACCTAAATATAAGCAATTTAAGGATTTTTAAATTTGTTTTATTCTAGGGATCACACGGAGTGTCCTGTGACCGCGTGCACATGTAGATGCATTTCCCTGGATACTGTGAGTAAAATTGCATCTATTCATTTGCAAAAATAGCACTACTACAGAGAAGATTACAAGACTGTGATTACCAAAGGCTATGCTCGGAATTATATCTGTAGAGAAATGTGTATATGTACATATATATATTTGTAAAAAATAAAAATTAAATATTTAATATAAGTAATTAATTTATATATACGATATTAGGATTACCTTGATGTTCCAATATTTTCAAAAATCTGTTGTTTTTCTCACCAATATTTTGAGGTAGCAGCCCTCCTATCCCCAGGCAGGATTGGCTGGTTTGTTTATATAATAGTCGTTTTTTTTATATTTACTGACTGATTCTGCGCTCTCTACACAGCATATCATTCATATATGAGCATGAATCTCCTTGTCATTCCTCACATCTGTATATGTCCCTTTACAGACACAAGTGAAAGACGTATTGATAAAAATCGGCACGGGATGTCATAAAGGGGCGATTTTTTCGATTATTTTTTTCAATATCTCGCACCGTTTGCAACATTTGAGCCTACTTCTGGTGAGAGTTTCTAATTCATGTATGATCAGTGTTTTCTTTCTTCTTGCATGCAGTATGTAATAAAAAAATATATTACTCTCACAATTTATTATAATGTCAGTGATAATGGTATTCATTGGGCAAAACACTCCAAACAATAAAGATTCATGTTAGCCTGGAGAAATGGTTATCCTTCCTTATCATTATTTGTCCATGAAACAAACATCTGAAAGATATACAACCCCTGTATACAATTATGTTGTGTTGGAATGTATAACTCATAGGGTATTTTTTTAAATTTCAACACTTCCATCGTACCCGTAAAAAAAAATAATGGCCATTTTTTAAATATTCAATTAGAACTGGACAAGTGTTATGATAACCATCAAACTTGCCAATGCGTAGAATGTTTATAGTATTCGGTGCATGTAACAATATTTATTACACATCACTTTCACAAAAAGCAATATTATATGTGAATAACACATTAAATCAAACACTTAGAACTATCGTTAAGCACCCGAAATCAAACAAGGACGATAACAATGAATTCCCCGATTGTGATTTCTAAGTACTATTTTAAGAGCATAGTAGATTTTTTTTTTTCTTTCCGGTGATTTTTATGTAAAGTAGGAGATTCTGTTTTTTAGTTTCTTGTTCCACGATTATGCTCCGAGGTTGAGGGAGACTGTGATTATGATAATGGTGGAATAAGGCAAATTGGGAGGAACTGGAGAATTCCGGAAAAAACAATGTCCACTTTGTTCGTCCACCACAAAGCCCACTTACTAAGAACTTGAATCGAATTGTGGACTCCACACACCAGAGATGAACGCTCTACCGCTGAGCTATCGTGGTCTTTCAAGGTTCTGTATTGTAAAAAATATATAAGTTCGTATATTGTAATGTCCCATGTGCGTGTGTTTACACCCAATATGGGCTCCTATTAACGTAGAGGTCTGCACGGGCCGGAATTTTTAACCCAAGCCGGGCCCGGCCCGGCCCGTGAATTTACAATGTGAGACCCTACCCGAGTCCGAAATATGTTTTAGCATTTAGGCTCGAGCCCGGCCCAAGCTATTGTGATAATCAAATGCGCCCGAATTACAGAGACTTAATAATTAACGCAAAATTGTATTTTTATTTACATCATTTAGAGGTTTAATTTTACAGTTATGCTTTAAAAGTTCTCCAGAAAGGACGGTGCAATATATATCGTTGTACAGTATATTTATAAAGTGAGACCCGAGAAATATGGTTGTATATTTAAAAATTATGGCCCGGGCTCGGTGATATATGCTTCGTAGGCCCGAGCCCGTGCAGACCTCTACCACCACGTGCACCTTACTATGGAGTAGGGTAACTGTCCCAATAATTGACAGTATAAGAACAGTATTTGACAAATTGCATGTTTTTTTTTTAACCCTTCAAATGAGTCTAACTTACTTAACTCTCGTGTAGGTACGAAGGCATCCTTCCTTCATCCATACACACCACCAGAAAAAATATTGACTGATAATTATTATTTTTGAAAATATATATACGAAAAGTTGTTTATTGTACCAGAAATTGACACTGTGATTTGAGAGAATCACCAGTAATTGACACATCGTGACCCAGTAATTGACATCTCGTAATATCTTACTTCGAATGAACTACATAATTTTCTACCACCTTACCAAGCTGATTTATAACAGTTTTGAGATATTATTTTTGCAAACAACGAATGTTAATACTAAAATAATACAAATATTCATAGCATAGTCTTGTTTCCAGTTGACATATGACAAGAAAATTAAGTACTAATAATTGTGTCATTGAAAAGTAAAATATTTTCTAATACTATCAGTGAAATATTATCTTACTTGAAATGTCCTTGGTCCTAATGTAACACAAGAATTAATGGCCTATTGATACCGGAAAACCTTTATGATAGTTTCATCTGTCGGTATGAGATTTTGATCTTGCGCACAATTACATTATTCATTTAGAGAAATCGATCTGTAAAATATGAATTTTATGTCCACCTTTATCAATATCAGTGACTTTTAGCCACGTCTTCGTGACCTCTCTAAGAAATTTGACGAACCCTGTCCTTATCAATAGCAATAATGCAACCGATATAAAACTGTTCATCATAATAAACGCGTTTTTTTCTTTCTTCAATTTTACACGTTGATAGTCGTGATGTGGTTGGAATGTCACTGTCCATTCCCAGACTCATTTGCGTAGTGGCTCAGTGGTAGAGCGTTCACCTCCGGTGCTTGGGGTCCCTGCTTCAATCCCAGCTCGCGCCGTGTTGACTTTGTGGTGGACAAACACCGTGCTCGTGAGTTTTCTTGGAGTTCTCCCGTTTCTTCCCACTTTCTTCATTTCACTCATTTCTCATCATCACCGTCTCCTTTAGCCTAACCGGCATAACCGTTGGACGTAAAACTTAAAGATTTCATTTAAAGAAAAGTTAGTGTTTTCACCACCTGACGGAATATGAAGGAACGAGTTTGATGGCACGGACGGTATTTCTAACACTTGTGCCACTTCTGTTTTCTCGTTTTCCTCTGGACTATCACCAATATCTAGGGAAGACTGTGCCCTCTTGCTTGTAGGTGTGGCCAGTTTGCAGCTGCGTTGCATTCATATGATCACTAGCTAAATATGCAATCTGAGTGACATTAGACCTATTAGATGTGATTTTACTTTGCTCCATAGATGTGATTTGACTTGTAAAGAAACAAAGCAGAATATTCCCTTAGCTTCATCAGTGTAAAACATTCACAGTGTCCATATCCTTGAATCGGCTACTGTAGGTTACTCTACCAGTGGCAACGTGCCAAGTAAGAGTACTGTAGATTAAGGGAAGACACTTGCTTAAAGTCATATTGAACGCTCAGAAAGACAAAGAAGTATAAGGGGAAAGGCCTAGGTCCACTTAACTCCGTACCAAGGGGATATATATCACTTCAAGAATTTTTTTTTTTAAAGCAAGGTCGGTTCTCTGTTAATCACAAAGGCGTCAACCCAGGACCTTTCGAATGATGACAAATCACAATAATAACAAAGGTGTGTAAATTGTACAATTTTTCTGCAGTAGCCTTGACACCCCTGGATCTAATAATTGACATCCCCTGTCAACTACTGGGATTTTATAAGAAATAATGTTTTTAACTCTACCAGTAAACTTAACTTCACTGAAATACACGATATACAAATTTCTACTGATATTCACTGAGATTAAGCAAATCACCAGAAATTGACAGGGATGTCAATTACTGGTGATTGCAGCTAACCTGTGACCAATAATTGACATACCCCCTGAAAACTTGGTTTAACTTTCAAGAAGCTAAAATTTTTGGTTTAGTCTGATCTATTAGTCCTTCAGTTACATCAAAAGATTTTTAACTCGTCAGTCTTTATTATTGTCTATTTGATATGCGCCGGAAACAAAAACAACTTTCCTTAAGCGTAACCGTCACTAGAAGGCTGAAAAAAATAGTTGACTTCTCACTGTCCATCGATGTTCTGCTTCCTTTGGAGTACTACCACCTAGTGACAAATATTAACAGTAGTGTAGGATTGACAACACCACAAAGGAATAACAGGTGGCAGCATTTGCTGGTATCTAGTCCCGCAGTCTTGTTGCGGCGAAAAAAAAGACGACAGTGTCAATTACTGGTACACTGTCAATTATTGGGACTGTTACCCTACTACAGCTGCAGACGACGGAGACAACAGCGACAGTCAGTCACATGACGACGAGGGAACAGCATCATCATCACGTCATCTGGAGCGCTTATATAACCGAGAAGATTTCAATGACAGCTACCAATCTCGATTGGTCACCCCTCCTTTAACTTGCTCTGGAGCTTGAGAAGATTCCCAACCCAAAGCCTCGAGTTTCATCGGAACTCTAGACTCTCCTTCTTCCCTCTAGCTTGCTTCGGAGCTCTGTAGAGACCCTGCTCTAGGCTGCTCAGGCTTAGGGCCACCTTTCTCTTAAGTACATTATTGTAGTATTTCTGTAAAATAGTGTTTATAGAGGATTTTATAATAAAAACCAGTAGTAGGAAACAGATTCTGGACTGTAATTTGCTCTATCTCCTGCACAAGCAGAACTTTACAATATACGTTCATTGTAAAAGGATTTAAAAAAAAAAGTATGGAGGAAAACTAAGTTCACATTGTGAAAGTTTACAGAGGAAAGAAGCCAAACTGTGTGCTGTCAAAGGTCATTCTCAGCTTTTTGCATTTGCAATAAATACATTGGTACCATCATGTACGTTGTGGTTCGGAACAACTTTTAGTTTTTTATTTTGCCTCTTCCCCTTTTCATTTCCCAGCTATTCCACAACGGACACTGTCCATACCCATGCCTGCATCTTTATCGTGCTGGGGCTGAGATCGCAGTAAGTTTGGATGCAGACAACGTAAAAGAGATTATACTGAACTGTGTGTAATTAAATCATGCATTAAATTTGCAACAAATGATGAAACCAAAATTTAGATAATGAATATATAATATTACTCAATAAACACACATATTACATGCACATAGACTAAGAAAATGAATGAGTTAACAACCCTATTGTTTAATATATCAACGAAGTAGGTGGCTTGTTATACGAACTAAAGAACTCACGTGAATCTTCGGCTAGCCAACAACGCTGACCTGATGCAGTCCTGAGGTTGAGTTTCTAACGTTGATTCCGCAACCGATATTCCAAACTGATGTTCGTAGGTACAATCCTTAATGCATATGGTAACAGACGAAGTCGTGCTCCAGGGTTCCACTTATGTAATGTTTATCACAATGAATAATAAATTGACTCGACGTAGTATTCACATTTAAAGTACTTCACAAATGAAACTGTTCATCACTCACATTTAAAAATACTTTATGAACGAACTGTTCGTCACATATCTAATTAAGCGCTTAGGTCCGTCCCGTGGAGGGATAAATCATACGTTTATCAGAAAGTATTCAACGATGCACGTAATCTATTATTTTAGGCAGCATGGACGCTGTTTTCGAGTAGGTGCGGACCGCACCGCCTAACAAACAGCAACAAGGAGGTAATCCTTACAAAGGATGTCGAAACACTGAAGCTCTTTTCAGTTGGCTATTGCGTATGAGTGCTTGCGGCTGGAGTTCCCCGTTTATGATATATAGTGTTGAGTTCGAGCTCTTTGGCTTAAAAGATGTAGATGCTTCGAATTAACCATCCAGAGATGAACGATGACAACATGTAGGTGTGATTGCAAGTGTCCCGTTTTCTGGACTCAAAAAAAGCGTTCACAAAGGGAGTCGTAGTTTCCACATCGTATGTCCATATATAGCCATGAAATCGGACTGAGACTCACCAACACAGACGAAAGAAATACCAAAGCAATGAGAGAAGAGTTTCTAGAATGTGTGGAAATATATGAGGCTTGGTTAATAAAGTTCGAAATTAAGTTTATTTTTCCCAATGTCCTTTTTAAATAGCTTTAGGTCGGTGATAACATCACGCTCTATAAGAGCAACTCGTGTTGTTGAAGCCAGTGGTGGCAAACAATGCTTCCGTAGCGGAATCCGTGATTTTTTTTTTTTTTTTATTCGTAAGAGAACAGATGATGTGATGAACAATTCAAGATTCATAATTATTTTACATTGTCAACTTTCTTAACTCCTGTGAACCCTTGGCTCTTACTGGTTTTCCAGGAGCCTACTAGCTGTGATGCCACACATCAGGCAGCTGGAAATGACGCAATTAAGGTTTCTTAAACACTGGCTTTATGATTTGTCGTATTTAGAGCACTATTCAAAACGCTTGACATCAAATGTGCTCAACTGAGTCTTCACGCAATAGAGGAGATATATGTTAGTGGAGTCTTGTGTGCGAGTAATACTTGGCCCAGAATTCAATTCAGAAATTTGACTAATTACCTTCTTGATTTATTACCGAGCGATTTTTGACTGACTTCAGCATTAAAAACTGCCTTAGAAATAAATGGTTTCGTCGAAACAAAATTGCGTTCATCACCACCGAAGAATGGCCCCTCGTTCACTTCAGACGTAAATTCTCTTAACTGCAAAGTTTGGTCCTATATGCAGAAGGTATGTGTTCAACCTCACATGATTGTGTACCGCTTGAAGTCTGCTATAGTAAAAACAGTGGCTGGCAGACATGAATGTGGTGCCTACTGCCATTGATGAACCTGTGTCCAGATACAGGGATATTCTTAACTTCTGTACTCATTGATTTGTTCCTTACCGTTGTATATATTGCATTACACATTTGAAGCGCTTAGAGAATAAAGGTGTTATGTTACATTTTTTGAAACGTTGCATTTTGCTAGTTCATGCACGTGTTTTATGTTAGTCATGCTACGTAACATTATTTAGTGAGTCCTCGTCTCAGTGCAGATATTTAGAAACTATGAAGATGGTATGTTAACGGGCAAAGTTGTGAAAGTCAATTTTCCCGACATATTTAATTTGTTACATAGTACCTTTATCCTCTAAGCGCTTCATTTTTTTTTCTTCATACTTCGTTTCATTTTTATGGTCTGCTAATCTTGAGACAGAATTTGTCACCAAACTATATTATATAAGCTCCATTCAGTAAATAACCGGGAAGTATTGAAGATTCAAAACTCTCGCAATGTTGTTGTTCATGACACCACAGACATAGCGTCCTGGGCGTGGCGAATCTTCAACACTTGTTACACCCCGTTTGAACTTATCTGCCCACTCATAGACTTGTGTTCGATTCAAATAACTTTTACCATATTGCACGGCCAATCGACTGTGATCTTCGATTATTTCAACCCTTCCACTAACGTGTCTAATGATACTCCGGTGCTCCACGTTGGTGCAAACCTGCAAGGGTGCTGCCATCTTGTTTCACTGATTCCCATCATACCATTCGCGAGGGAGGCATGCCAGACCCATCTGATACTAGTAGTATCACACCACCAAAAATAAAGAAGCACAATCTTAGTCGAAGTTTCGTACTTTTTATACAACTTTTCCGGTTATTTATTGAATGGACTATATATAGTACACAGGAAGTTCTATAGTGACATGATATGGGGTTGCCGGAAAAATAACAAGGTCATTGAACAAAACGGTACATATGTGCTTTCGTAATGTTATTTTCAATCTATAAATACTGTATATTCAATTTTTACCTTCATAAGCTTACACAACCTAATAGCGAAGACAACGTAAGGTACTTATTTATGTATTGGCGACACTAAATTAGCTCCATTTCCGCTATTCTTAAACTTCCTTGTTACTACGTAATGCTTATTTGAATCATCCTTATGGAACTCGTATGTTGCATCATCATGTATAAGAGTACTCTTATGCTTGTGGCGTGTTTCTATTTCATTTCCTTCATTAAAGCAAGTTGCTTTCAGCTTAACTCACTGTACATTGTCAATATAAATCAGCGTTTCCCAACCGGTGTGCCGTGAGGAATCGAAACAAGATTATTAATTTTAGAGGAATCAAATTCTAAAACGTACGGAAAAATATATATTTGTATTTCACATTACTATGAATCTATAATTTTAAGTTTCATACCGTGTTACTGTTCTGTACATTTCTAATGTTGACAAAAGTATTTGTTGTCATTGTTATGACCATTATTGCTTCTTTATTGTTGCAGACTATTTCGTAACTTGAAAATTTAAAATATCATTCAATCCTTTCGACAAAGTATCTACATGTGTGTTTTAAAAGTAAATGAGATTTGTTTGTTCGTTCGTTATTTAGTGATCTACCTTCTTAGTAAAAGGTTGGATACAGTTTTTAAAAAGAAAGCGTATTTTTAAAAACCTGAGTCCAATATTTCATTGCAGTTTTCTATTTTTAAATTAGAATGAAAAATAAGCATAATGATTAACCACGGGGAAAACCCAGTGATAGAGCTTTCTTCTCTGTGAGAAGGAGACCAATAATCACAGAAAAAATACCACTATGTCATATTTACAAATAATATCTATAAGTGTGCCGCGAGAATTCAAGTAACACCCGTAGTGTGCCGCAAGTTGAAAAAGATTGTGAAACGCTGAAATAAATTAAAGAATTATAATGGATGTATTTTATATACTTCTTAATATTCTTGAAGACACCCTAGAAGGCACGATGGTTCAGTGGTAGAGCGTTCATTTCGGGTGCGAGGGAACCCTAGTAGGGTGTTATAAATACGACTCCATGGAAGACGTCCAAAGGCCAGCGACGAAGGTATTCAACGAGATTCCAAAAACACTTTCCGAGACGCCCCCAAACAATGAGAAAATCGCTGGATTCACTGTATTGAGACCGAAGATACTTTCTTGAAGAATACTAGGCGATTAAAAGATTTTGTCAAAGTTTGTTTGCTATACTCGGTCTCCTTACTTTCAGGACATCATCTGTAATTAAAATTTTAATTGGTCTGTACTCTTGGATTCCAATATAATCCTTTGATTTATAGCATCCAAACTTCGAATTTCTAGAAAGAAAGAAAGAAAGAAATGGTTAATGAATGATTATTATCAAAGAAATGGTTGAACAAAAATGTGGGAGAATACGGGAGAAACTAGAAAATCCAATGACATGATGCTGTCCACGACAAAATCAAATGGCCAGGGGCTCCCTGCACCAGAGGGGAACGCTCTATCACAAAACTTTCATCAGTAACTAGGGAAATTCAAATAATATTGACAATAATAACCAGAATAATTAAACGTTAAAATTTTATTTTGCTCAATTTAATTCTATATACAACTCCGTAATCTAATTACATCAGTCAATTATACATAACAGTTCAATGTACAAAGCACATTGTAACTGGGAATGCCTTACGAGGAGGTGTAGTTATTTGAAGCTTCTTTTACGCAGATTTACCATCCAAAACAATACACATACAGCATTATTGTCATAAGAAAAAATTAGGTATTGTACGTGGTAATATCTCTGTTGACCTTGGCTAGTACTTTTTTGGTCTAAAATGTTTCCTTATAAATCAAACGAAGTTACATCCTACAGTAAGGGATGGGAAAAATTTCGATTTTCAATGACAAGCAATTGTGTGTAGTGTCCCAGGAATAAAAAAACGGTAACGTCGCATATAATTATTTGTCCCAAATTGGTTCATTTTTCTTCTGCAACATTTTCTTTATCACTTAGATCGGAGTTGGAAAACTTTTAATGAATATTAGGTTAGTCTTTTAGCATTATACTTAAAATTAGGGCTGCTACGTGTCTCGAATTAGACGTGACATCCCAAATTTTAAGAGAATTTTCCGAGTCCTGAATTATGACTAAAAGGCATGCATTAAATAGGACACCACCTAATTACTGAAAACACTTGCAGCATATGCAAGTGATATTTGTAAATGTTGACGCACGACCACTGAGGTGTCAATATGGTTCTATAGACTTTTTTTTTTTTTTTTTTTTTACCACCCGCAAATGATTTTTTTTTTTTTTTTTTTTTTTTTTTTTTTTTACCGGTTCAATGGTCAGTAACTTTTGTGGAACTAACCTGAAAGAAGCTAACGCTACGAGCTTTCTGTTTCTGTGTTTTTAATTTTCATTGCAATTTTTGTATTACCAATCTGGGTATGACCACCAGGAGATTTGCATCTGTTTGACAAATGGATCCTGCTTTAGGATTACCAAAAGATGACAACCCTACTTGAAGTATCAGTTATTTAAATATGAGAGAGCTGTGTTATTTGTTGACTTACATTTTCAAATTTTCACTGTCAATTCGAACAGTTCCAAACAGACTAGCCAAGTTCAACATCTTTTCAAGGATGTAAAATGTTGTTCGAGATTAAATTTTATCAAACTTTTAGATTTTAATCCGGGAACACTATTAATTACTGTACATAAACGTAGAATAAACTATTTTATTACAGTAACACATTGGGCTAATTATACTGCAATAAGTTTGCCACCAGTACGAAATATTTTTATACTCCGCGCTAAAATATCAGCACACCCAATTCTATACGAACTATCCTGTTTCTCCTGTTGTATATTGTACGTAAATTCATTAAAAAAATATAACTATTACATTAGGACAGCTGGGACACTGTGCACAATGTATTTTTATACCGTATACTCACATTAGAAATTGGGGAAACTTTTTTTTTTTTTACTTCTTTTTAGAAACACCAAATCCAGCTCCAGTTGCACTTTTTTTTTTTTATCGAACTCCCACACTATTATACTCAGGAGAATCTGGAAGAGTGAAACACCAGTCTCTTATCGACTAAGAAACAAAGTCAAAACGGCCACCATCAATGTAAAAACTACATGTGTCGATCAATCTTATCAGATTTTCTCTCTGTAATAACTGGTTACGCATTTAGTTGTGCAGCCAGAAGAGAATTTATTACCTTGAGAAGTGATAATACGACAGCTTTTCAGACTTTGCAATCTTCTATGAGAGTTGGCAATCTTAATGCTGTTAATATTCAAATAATTTTCGTATTGAAATAATACAATCTTCGAATAATAAATGTTCGAACAAATATTCGAATCACGAGTTATCCGAAAGAAAACAATTGTTTCAATAACTTTTATTCGAGTAATTTTAGCAGCATTAACGAAGATTCGTGTTACAACAAGTCTATCGCTAAATTCCCTTTTGATAGCTGATGCAAGAAAGAAAAAAAAATTGGCTGCATACAACTTTGAGTTAAAACAATTGAATTCAAATGACTGTATTCCATTTGGCTCAGACGAGGCCGAACTTGCTGCTTCGACAATATCTTTAATACTATGTTTGCTGTAAGATATTTGACAGTCTTTACATCTTGCTCAAGTTATGCCTGTCGAAAAAGTCCCAGATGTTTTGGCCTATCACGGCAATGGGCGGGCTAGAATCGCCATCTTGGTGTCAGAACGTTGCCACTCAGTATGCATCCAGCTGTGGTGGTAGAATGAGGACTGTAATGCTCTTACTGTGCTTTCTGTGACGTGTTACAATGCGTGCTGCAATAGAAAATCCCGTCTTTTGTGAGATGCGTTCTGTGATTAGGTTCATGTTGGCACAAAAAAAAAAAAAAAGCCAGCCCCGGGGACAACTTCGCCTGAGGATTGTATTGGATGGGAGGTGTTCGATCACCCACCATACAGCCAGGATTTGGTGTCGAGCGACTACCACCTCTTCCCTTCGATACTGACGTCGAACTGCATGCCGGTGTAAGCCAGTGGTTGAAATCGCAGGCGGTATATTTCTACCGCGACAGTATTGAAAAACCTGTGCCAGGGTATAGTAAGTGCCTTAATTTGCATGGCGATTAATTTGAAAAATAGTTAAAGAGTGTACCTTTCAAACGCATATAATGCAATTTGGTTTGTTCATTCTGTTAATTTCTGGATAGCCCTCGTATGATATTTCACTTTCTCCTGATACAATCCCAGCGAAATCACCTTTGTATAAAATGCTTCACAACTTAGTAAAAGATAGAAATAAAAAAAAAAGTTACAAATTCAAATCAAATAATACACAAATTCAAGTCCCATGTGTTCTTCAGTATTCCTAAATTCGTACATGAAGCACCAATTCTTGACTTGGATGCAGTCACAAACTAATCACATTTGTATTATTTGAAAAAAAAAAAAAAAAAAAAAAAAAAAAAAACGCCTAAATTTCATTAAGTGCACTTAAAAGTTCACAAATAATGCAATTTGAAAAAGAAAAGAAAGAAAAAAAACATGCAATAAAAAAATCTTTTGCAATCCTTATAAATGTAATTATTTGAAATTCAGCTTACGCAACAGAATACCTTGTAATTCTTCCATTTTGCAAACTTTCACGTTTGTTGTACAATTTCTTGAAGTCGCAGTTACACTATACGTACTGCACTGATAGCAAATAATGAGATTGTTTCACAAATAAGATGAGCAAAAGCTGCAAAAACGTTGGAAAGCATGCAAACTATTTTCACAACACAATAAAATGATCAGCAGTTTATTTCCTGTAAAAGAATTCGATGTTGCCAGGTTTAGTGAAAACTTGTCAAGTAGTCAATGGAAGACAAGCAAAGAAATAAACACTCATAAAACACAACAATACAAAAATATCAAATCGCCGTTAATATATTAGACTATCTTTGTTTAAAAACAACATTTACACGAGCAACAAATGGCGTGCGCTTTTTCAAGAACTGCTAAATACATCTGTCGCAACAGAGAGCGAGTATTAAAATATTTATTTCTTGTACATATAAACAATGACTCACAATTGAAGTGCTTAGCGCAAGGATGTGTCAAGATCAACATTTTGTCGTCAACAAAAGGAATATAGATATATATATCCATCTATGTTTGTCAATATCTTCACAATAAAGGCAACGATCTAAATATGGTTTTCCATAACTATGATAAATTACTATGTATGGGGTAAGTTCGCACTTTTTCTGGTGATTTCGCATGACTTATTACAGGAGTTATAATGCTCACATTATGTTAAATTTGTGGTAGTTTAATTATCGACTTTTCATCACGATACTTAAATGCGCATTCAGAATTTTGACATTTTCTAATTAAGATTTTTTTTTTTTTTTTCAAACTATTTCGAGTCCTTGCCACTCAGCACCTCAATTATTGCTAATCGAAACGCTCAACATAGAAATTTACATTACCATATACATATAATCTATCAACAAGTGTGTTTCGTGTACAAATCATTTATCATGCATAGGAATAAAAAAAAAATACAAGTTGTATACATGTTCTTATGGCAACAAACTTAATCTCTGAATAGAAACCACATGAATATCAGACGACTTTCTCTCTGGTCTTCCTGTCCTTTTCCTTCCTTTGTTTTTCGATATAATTCCCTGATAGCGCTAGTAACCGGTAGCGTTGACGTAAGTTCTTGGCGCGAATATGGGCAGACGCGATTTCCACACAGAAGTTCCCTGGGAACCAACCTTTTTCTCCGTCTCGAATTCTTTCCCCTTGATACCAACCTAAAAAATACAAAATACAATTATTACATTCTCTTATATACAACATAAACCTTCTCGGGAGATAAAATGGGATTAATGAATATATATATATACCGAAAGAAAGGAAACTTAGGTGTTTAATAATCCAGGATATCCGCAAAGTCTCACAGCATAACGGCAAAGAATTTTAGGAATTAAAAGGGGAAAAAAATGCGATTTTGGCTAAGAATTTTAGGAATGATCCAAAAATGTATCAAAAGACTGCAATCTTGGGCCAATAATTAATTTTTGGATTAGGGACCACAACATTTTTGAACGGCCTTTTTTCTTTCTTTCTTTCTTCGGAATAAGCACATCATACTGAGTTAACTGATAGTTTGGGTTTGGCTACGTTATATGTAGTTCTCCAGATATAAGGCCTACAAGAAAATTTTTGATTGAAATAAAATTAATCTTTTGATCCAAAAATTAAAAGTTTTGCTGTAGTGAATGATGCTGTCGCTGGATGAATGTGTAGAAATACTGCTGTGTGGGCGTGAAGGTTAGTTCATATCGAGATGCTGCCAATGAGTTCAGTCGATACGATCCTGAATAACCAACATTATCTCTACACTATCGTCACGATACAGGATTTGGAACTAACCAGATTGATATTAATAAACTCAATGTCTTGGAAGATATAAGCAAACACATATAATCTTCTAAATAAGCCTTTGGTGCAACCACAAGGCACTCTTAACGGTGTTTCCATTGTCGGTCTGCCTTCACAATGGACCTCAGTTGCGGAGGTTTCTCGTCACGGCCTTTTGAATAGCTTCTATATGTGTCCTTTCAGGTCTCTTTTCAAAGCGGAAAGACAAAATCGCGGGGAGATAGGCTGGCATTTTGTTGTCGGTCAGAAACTCCCTCTTGTCAATAGAGTGTGCTTCGACGCATTCTCATAGTAGAGGATCCAGTTGTCAGAGATCTCGCGAAAGATGAGATTTCGAGGTCTTGCGAGTACTTCGATGTAAAAAAGCTGCATTCATTTTCGTTCAAGGGGGTTCAAACTCTTTGTGAACGACCCTTTTCGAATAGCGCAACAGCATTGTTTTGATCTTGAACTTCCTCATCCGAACCTTCTTCAGACGGGGTGATTATGATAAGTTCCATTCGGAACATTGGCGTTTTGTCTCCGGATCAAATTCAGAGACTCACGATTCGTCTCCTGTGGTCACATGCTGCATAAAGTTTGGCTCTGCTTCCACACACATTCTAACAATTCCAAACACATTGCCACTAGTGTGTGCGTCTGTCTTGCCGTCGGTCAGAACTTCCGGCATTAACTTTGCACACACACTTTTCCCATGCCCAATTTATTCATCACAATTTTGTCAACTTGCTTTTCGGGAAACTAGCTCGTCCCCACATTCATGTCAAGCACTGTTCAAAAGTTGCCCAAATTTTCGTCCGTTTTGATCATGGACGGTCAACCCTTCGGTTTTTCATTCTCCACGTCCTCTCTCTCCTCTTTGAAGGCCTTAAACCACGTAAAACCTTCTGTTCTTTATAGGCACTCGTTTCGAAAGATTGTCTGTGTTGGGTAGGTCAATTAGTCGGGCAAGGTATTGCTAGTAAATAATCGGACAAGGTGTCAGAAATTTGTAAGAACAAATGAAGAGCGTAACTATGTAATTCAAACAGTGTCTATTTGTATTGATGTTGGAATGGAGCCATAAGTGGCTGAAGTTGTTAGTAAAGTGGATATGAGCCAATAGAGGCTGAGTGCATTGTGAAGTTGTTAAAGTGTAGTATCTCTGAACCTTGATGTTTGTAACAGAGTATGTAAATGTACCCAGAGATATATATATAGATGGAGTAAAAGGTTGATGCAGTCAGGTAGTTGTTTACACGTGCATTGTAGAACACTAGTAAGATTTGGAAAGTTATTTAAGATAAATACCCTTGCACTGATTATTAGATTAACATAACAGTCTGCAATATGTCAAATGTCTCCGTCCCAAATTTTCCGAATTGCATACAAACTTGATGGTGTAATGCTGCAGTTTCTTTCTTTTTTTTTCTTTCTTTCTTTCTTTCTTTCTTGTGACACGTCACTTGCACAGAGGTCACTAGATTCACGATCCACTCGTTCCCACTTGTGGCCGGTTGCGATGTGTTGCTAAGCCCCCCCCACACACACACAATATTCTCCCATCGCAAGTTTTCCCTCCCACAACGCTCTAAAGCCGGTCCGGTTATTTATAGGACAAATCTTATATGGCCCATCTTTGCATAAGAATCAAGGACGTATGCGAAGCAATTGGTACAGATTATTTCCCGTGGGCTTGATAATATAACATTCCATCTACAAGCATCCGTGAAACTCAACGGAGAGCATATTGGGCAGATAATGATTTTCTTACGTTACAACAACACTTTTCTAACATATCGAACATAAAGTGGTAACTTATAAGAGTTATAACACGTTTAAAGAGAAAAAAAATATGCTAGCCAAGTACAGCACAAAAATACAAGACATTTTACAATACAAAACACATTTTACACAGAAATGATACAATAAAAAGAGAGAAACTTAAAGGAGTGCACTCATTAACTCTCATACTCACCGTCAGAAAGCTTTCTAAGCACATTCACAACGTCCGAGACATTGAGTGAAAGCTCGTCTGGCTGTTGGGCAGTGTACGAGTGAATAGCTTGCACCTGGGGACAATCCCATTCCTCATACACTCGTTCGTCGGGGTTATCGGACACGGGGGGAGTAACAGCGGCTAACCAACGGTGTCTGTCCGATTCCAATGCACATGACAGGAGCTACAACAAAAAGAAAAGCAGGTTGGTTCATCCGCAACGATATTTACAACAACTTCTTACCTCTAAATGCGTCTTACTTTCGAAGTCTCCGTACGTTTCAACAAGTCATTTTGTCTTTCTGAGTGGCTCTGAAAATACTAGTGGCTTTGAAACCAAAGACGAGGGCGTTAGCGACTACCACTAGTTGAATTTGTCATCTGAGTAGTACCGATAAAAAGAAGATTACATTTAACTGTCATAGGATGTGATGTAAGTTTATAGGAGGAGTTTGAAAACTACTTAAGAGAGACGAGAATTTGTTGAGACTTATGGAGATTTCAGAAGTAACATGCACTCAAAAGGTAAGATTTTCTGAGTAATGTGTCAATTCAGTTCTTTGAGTCAAATATAACTGCAACTGACACCTCAACCACATGACGTATTTACTATTACTACATGAAGTACTGCTACCCATTTATCAGATTTTTCTTTTTATTATTATTATTATTATTATTATTATTATTATTATTATTATTATTTATTTATTTATTTATTTATTCAAGAGCATTTTATTTTTTGAGCTTGTGTCCTTCCAAACCTTAAGAAATGAAGGAAACGGGCATAGCTTTTTGAAACTGGCTGACGTAACAAAAGGTCAAGTTCGCACAATCAACACCACTCGAACCAAAAATCTCCAGAATGAGATAAATATGATACATATAACACCTGTGCCTTTTAACAGATTCTCTTTCACTTCGGCATAATCAGATGTTACGTGTTGAAACACTAACTACTAAAATATTTTACAGAACACAGAAAATACTCGCCTTTTTTCCCTCCTCTTTAAACTCAATGAACGAAGAAATAGTACATGAAAAACTAAAATCTGACTTCAAATTTACCTCATAGTTTACAAATCATAATCAAAATTGGTTATCCAAGTCTGAGTCAGCCACAAGTAGTTAGGTATACGTAATATACAGGGTGTTTCAAAACAATACCGACAGCGTTTGGGAGGTGATTCCTGACATCAAAATAAGATAATGTATAGACCAACCTGGGTACAGAAATGCTTCCATTCGAAGTTACAGGCTGCCGAAAACATGAAAAAATAAACTTCAAGGTTCCATACCTCCAAAACTGTGGGACCTACTGAAGTCGGTTCCAGACTTCACTTAGGAACTAGTATGCACCCTATCTAAAAATCCATGTTTCAGAATCCGAAGTTACTCACGCAACAATTTTTATAGAGGGAATTTGGCTACGGGCATATAATTTGAAGTACTCACCAACTACCTTGATAAAAATTGTTACGGAAGTACCGCAGGATTGATATATGCCTCATCTTTTGATAAGATTACAATTAAACATGAACAGTTAATAATGATTTTGGGTTCTCTCTCATCAGCCTTACATTTATTATATTTTACGAACAGATAGATCCTAAGGGGTTTAAAAGAAAACTCAATTATGTCCGGGAAAAAAATCACTACCAGGAAGTCTCCCAACATTTCAGATTAAATAGATGATAATTTTATGTTACTAGGTTACGATGTACAATGGAAATCAACATTGAAAAATCGGAAGTCATGAGAATATCCCGTGGAAGCGTGCCCTTACGGATGTGAGTACAACAAAGAAAACTTTAAGAGGTCTGTGGATAGTGTCTAATGAAGCCAAGTGGATAATTGGCGAAACTGTTACACGTTATTGATTTTTACAATAAACATACTGTTTTGCTCAGCGAGTAGTTAAAACAGATTGAAGAGGTCGATCATTTCACGCATCTGGGAAGTATTTTGACGA
This sequence comes from Thermobia domestica, assembly GCF_964235325.1. Taxonomy (NCBI): domain Eukaryota; kingdom Metazoa; phylum Arthropoda; class Insecta; order Zygentoma; family Lepismatidae; genus Thermobia; species Thermobia domestica. The sequence continues at coordinate 5,418,595 of NC_137468.1, forward strand.
GAGAATCTTACTACACCAAAGAGACTAGGTCAAGAACTGTGTGATGTTTACCCCATACGATGGAGATACAAGTAGAGTAAGCATTACATTAGGTAGTCATTGATCGAATATTTCGCCCGAGTATTAACAACGAAACAAGTCATCACTAGAGTAATAGCTTCTTTCACCGCTAACCACACATAGGCAAAAATTCAAACAACAACCTTAAACTTATGAATAGAATAAAACTTCATCATTTGAACTGAAAATAAAAGAAATCTAACTTTTACGTCCCACGATCATGCCGGTTAGGCTAAAGGAGACGGTGATGCGAGATGAGTTAAATGGCGGAATGAAGAAAGTGGGAGGAAACGGAAGAGCTCCGAGAAAACTCACGAGCACGGTGTTTGTCCGCCACAAAGTTCACTTGGCGGGGGCTGGGATCGAACTCGGGACTGCGAGCACCACAGGTGAACGCTCTACCACTGAGCCACCGCGCCCCCTCATTTGAACTGAAAAAAAAAATAATAATTCGTTTATATCAATATATCTCACCGGGAATACAATGGACGAGCATGAGGTGACAATTTCCGGGTCAGAATAATGCCAATGGTACGCATAAAATGGTGATTATATTTGATATTGAACACTATACTTACATCTCTACAAGTGACATAAAATTCTAGCAACAGAAAATGTGGATGTATTCTGAGTATAAAAATACAAATGGATATGCACAACTTTACATTTTTCTATGAATTTTGTTGAGCAGCATATGTAGTGCTGGTCCAGAATCGGAGTCCCCGCGCCCAATGCCGGCTACGTCATGCAGCTTCCTATTTGTCCCTGCTGCTCACGTGAGTCCCACCTACCAGAGTGACGTAAGCACAGGTAGAATTGTGATTGGCTGCTGGCGACCTCTAAGGCCGTCGACTGCTATCATCTGCTCCGCTGCTGATATATCCGTTGCGAAAACGTACAACGATTACTTACACTATGCGTGGAAAAGTAGCAGCATTTAAAATGAAATGATTAAATTGTCTGAGGCGGGCACACCAAAAATAATGCACATATAAGTTTATTACAACTGTCATAACCAAAGAAGCATTCAACAAGAAAAGATCACTCTTAACTAGCAGCCTTAATAATGGACTAAGAAAGGAATTGGTCAAGAGCAATATATGGAGTACTGGACTGTATGGTTCAGAGAGTTGGACATTACAAAGTTAAAGAAATATTTAGAGCGCTTCGAAATGTGGTGTTGGAAGAAGACGGAGACGATAAAATGGACAGAGAGTAACAAATGATATTTTCAAACGGATAAGAGAGAAGAGGATGCTTTTAGTCAGCATCCTTCGTAGGAAGGCCAATTGGATTGGACACATCTTGCGAAGAAATTGTCTTCTTCATACCGCCATAGAACGAAAGATGGAGGGAAAGCAAGGAATAGGAAGAACACACTGATCGATGATTTTAAAAACGTAAGAAAGTATTGGGAGTTAAAAGATGAAGCTTAGTCCCAGGACCTGCCAACAGAAATAATAATAATAATAGCAGCAGCTTACATTTAAATACAGTAAGGATACATAAAAGGTTACTCACCATCTCTACAGTCTTATTCTCCCTGTTTTGTAACATTGTAAGGAGCATCATATTCTTCACCCCCTCACCAGAGTATTTGATTGGAAGTTGCTCAATGCTATCAGCACTCGCCAACTGAACCATATTCCGTGGGCAGTAGTCCACAACCGAGTAGTTTTCCTCACTAGAAGGAGACAATTATATAAAAGGATTCAATTTCCTTACAATTCTGTCAAACACAACGAACTCTTGCTTGATAATTCAAAACTGAAAATAACTAATTTTTCAGACTTCAAGAGACAAGGAAAATTAGGTTTAGTGTTTAGATTAAGTGTGAAAAATAAAGTGTGTTAAAATAATCTTATTTTGAATAATTAAATTGGAACAAAGCAGTTGTAAATCAAGCAGCAATTAAATCTGCAAACTGCCTGCACGCTAGCGTCATCTATTAGAGCGACATAACTATTAGGAACGTTATACACAAATTGAGACGTTCTTCTATTATAATAACGATTAATTTGTAGTAATATAAACAAACTCTTACTACTATTACAATTCTGAATATTCACCTTTTCTTCTTTGTAATGAGAAGCAGATCTGTAAAAAGAAAGAGATGAAGAGTTTGTTTGGTGAATTTCTTTCCAAAAGTAAGTTTGGCTTCTTCTTTGTACACCAGTTGTATTAGTTCTCCACTTTTGACTAGCCACCGAGTACCCGAGATCACGGGAATAGATTTGCCTTCACCGAAATCCAGCTGCTGGCTTAAGATCAGCATCTCCTCCATTCTCTCCATCTTACGAGCTTCCTCGTTGCAGTCCTGCACGATCTACAAAAAACAACACGTTACGTCAATACATTTAAAGTTATTTAATGACGTAATAACATGGATATTAATAATTTAAAATTGAGATTTACAAACTAAAACACCTAAATATTGACGACAAATCATCTTTATCTGGTCAAATTTAAATGGGATTTTACAAAAGGAAGACTCACTCGTTCCTCAAAGTTAAAATAACATCCACTGTTCGTGATAAAGGCTGACTATTTCCAGTCAAAATATTTAAAAAGCAAATACCGTAATAGTCGCACCTTTTATGACAATTTTTAATGTAAAAATCCAACTGCGAATATTACGCGAGGGAAGATGCCATTCAATTACCACTACGATCAAAACAATTTTGAATTTTGATACATATAGCAATGTGTCAACATAAAAAAATATATAGCCTCTGCTTCCGTAAGTAGCACTCGAATACGTAATGCCCAGGCTATGCTCTCTTCCAACTACCGTAATGATGAACGTCAATGACCTGAAAGTGAAAGTCGCGTAACAACGAAGGTGGCTTGTATCGCTTTGGCGCCAGAGGATGTCTGCAAGTCAGGAAGTGATTTTTGGAATCACAACCAGATGTTTGAAACCCTCGAGGCAATACGAAGGAATGCCAGAACAGACGAGGTGGTTGTAAACAGGTGCTATACTGGGATGAGTCACACTTGGAGAGGATTGCACAGAATGGAGGGTGGAAGTAAGTGCCTGATCTCTGTTGACAGGTAAGTCACGATGTTACGTATCTGTAAACATGAAAAATTCTTTTGCTCGGACTCGTGCGACTTTTATGCGGGGAAACTTTTATGGCGAATGTTTTTATTTCAAACTTAAGGTGCGACTATTATGCGAGTAAACACGGTATATAACAAACGATAAACTGTGGTAAGAATTCTTTTCTTTTTAGGTTTGATTACATTCAAATGATCGCGTAAGCAATAATTTCAATTGAACCAGGAAGCTGTAGCAACAAAATCTACGAATAAAACAACGCTAAGATTCCGTCAGAAGTCTCGAAAGACATACTGGTTCCCTATCGTTTCATTCTTTACCTTCTTTACTTCTAAAACTATAATGCAAATTTAAAAGACACTAAATTAAATTTAATTTTGATGGGAATGTCAAAAAATAGTAAGCTCTGACTAACAAGAATACTCAAAAGACAAAAACTAAGTAATTTTATTATTATTATTATTATTATTGGAAATTAAAGATTGCAGCCATCTAATGATTTAGAGTTCAATGTTTTATATTTTAGTTTTCAACATTAGCTGCTATAAAGAAAATTCGGACGATAAATTTGCCTGGATAAACTACCAAAAACGAAAATAACGAAATATCGCTTCCAACTGAACGCACTCACAGGTAACTATTTTAAATATAAATCTGTGAATGCTTACATGCTATCTTTGACATTTTAATTTGGTTATTTCCACGCACTAGAATTGACTGGAGGATAAAGTTTTTCTAGGAATTCACAGATTACACGTCAACTGGGAAAATATATCAAGAATTTATCCACTCTCACTTTTTAATACCACAGTTTAACACAATTAGGCTACAATAAAGTTTAATACTACTTCCTGATCGTATTTTACTATTTTAAAAAATGCACCCTACTTTAAATCCCCTACAATGTTTTAGAAGTTTTTCAGAAAAGTAAATGTGAAAGATAAAAACTAAGCTAGGCTATTTGTAATATAAAAATCTGAGGCATTACTTATACTAAATTTCAGTTTTCATACAACGTAAATCTAACCATTCTGGCTATGAACTTTCTAACTTACATATCGCAATGTTTGATGTTACTAATATTACAAGAAAGTCTCCCCCCCCAAAAAAAAAAAAAAATTAATTAAAATCCTTAAAATACATTAATATTGAACTCTTACCTTATTAAGAGTGGCCAAAGCCAACTTACAAACTTCATATTCAGCATTATCACTAGAGATTCGTCGGAAAATGGCATCAACAAGCAGTGGCATTCTGGTTATCCTCTGCATTGGCAACATCAGAAACGAATGAAGAGAGAGTGACTGACACACAGAACTACCTTCCAGAGTATTTAAAACAGATGCAAACTGCAAATTCTGCTCCCTAGAATAGCATCAAGTGATTTTATTGAGCTTGACACAAGAAAGCATTTATACCAATAATATTTACTTGACAACATGTAAATGAAAAACAAAACATTCGCAACAATTACCCTGAACCGGTCTCAGAACTGAATTAGCTTTGAAATGGAATACAAAATGAAGACATTTAAGTTTCTTGTCAGAGCGAAAATTTATATTTTTATGCAACTATTTACAATATTTTGTTTTACTACTTAAACCACAGCACAATTTACTGTAAAACTGTCTAGAAGACCAAAGAATGCTTATATAATTAAAGTCACGGGTTCATCACATTAATTATCTTGCTCAACTGATTATGAAGTTCCGATTATTCCTAAACATTTTACTCTATTTGCAGAAAAAGAAAACTTTCCTCCCAACCCTAATGGGGAAGAGACTGTTATACATTCCTAATAATATATCAATTTACTATTACCTATTTAAGAATTTAGTCATACCTATGTGAAAGCTCTGAATTTAATCATCGACTGGCACGGGATGAAGTCATGGTGTGACAAGCAGGAAAATTAATGTTCTATCTTTGATACAGTAGTCTACGAAACTAAAAAGGATACATAGTTGCTTTTGTTTAACTTACTAATGGTCATAATAACAGAAAAAAAAAAAATAGTAGGGTTAATTTTGTATCTCATCTACTACCAACACAAAGACAAACTGCCGATTACTGACAGCCTATGACGTCACATGGTGACGTCTAATCGAACGTTAATGGTTCTTTTTCGCCGGGTGGATATTTAAAACTGATTTCCTCAGCGCATATATGAAGATTTTTTTGTTTATATTATCATCTATGACTTCTATCGTGTGGAATCCCTGGTTTGATACCAGCTTTCGCCAAGTGGACTTTGTGGTAGACAAATACCATGTGCATATTGTATCTCGGGGTTCTCTTTTTCCTCCTCCTTTCCTCACTCCACTATTATCATTATTACACTCAAAATTCAAGGCGTGGAACCTGTATTTCTGCCCATATTGACGGACCGAAACAGAAAATTAGCTTCTTCCACCATTACCTTTTTCTATTTCTAGGCGCTAAGAACAAGATGATGATAAATTAATATTAAACAAAAATAAGTTTCTGAAATTTGAATTAATCAGCTCATTGAGCTCTCTTACCTTAAGCGCTTCAAAGTTCTATCTAAATAGACTTGATTTGAGCAATATTTGATGTAAACAGCGAAATTACGCTTAGCGTGCCTATATACAATATCACACATCCCACTGAGAAGAATATTGTCTTGCCAACACTTCTCCAAATCAGACAGGAACTTCTCTGAACACTGTTTAACTGAAATAGGAGAGGTAATAAATTCATTAGAAACACATATAAAAATCACTGAAAAGTGTTTGTCTTTCTCAATTTATATTTCAATATCATCTCACATTAAAATGTTCTGCAAATCACAAAAGATAGCAAGAGTATATTAAAATACATAAATCTACAAATCAAGTTATAGATTAAACTTTGGTAAAATGTTTCACCACACTGGGAAAGATACTATTATTTATTTATTTGTATTTATAAGCTTTTTCTATTTCTGGTAATTTTTTTGGATGCCTACTTCGAGATTCCGTTGTATATGGTAACACTTATGACAGGTAAGGAATATATGGTAAGAAATTATCAAAATGGAATATTTTGCAATAGTAAATCCTATTTTTTAATCCTAAACACATTTTCTCCTCCCTAATTTACTTTCCCTGAAGCCTGTTGTAGCTGCTACTAAGCAGGAAATGCAGTTTTTTTTTTCCTATAGAAGAGAGAAACGTTTGTTGCACTACAAATCTCAACATACTTAGAAAAAGCAAAAAAAGAAAACGAAAAAAGACAAAAAAAAAAACATGGCAATGTATTAGCTTTTGTAAGAATTTATACAAGAATACTACGTATAATGTGGTTAATTGGCTCCGTGCTACGCAAAAACCGGTTTCGGCTTTAAAACTAGTCCAGTTCTCTATCAAAAATCGGTTCGGTTGTCTATCACATCGATTTTGGTTTATTACCAAAAACCAACACTGTTTTGGAGGAAAAACAAATGTTTCTCGAATTTTATACAAATCGCTTTTTATTTTTTATAAAAACAAGTTTTGTCCATCCGTAATTTCTACACCCGAGTAGCAAAGAAGATAGTGAGGGAAGAAATAACGCACTTGATATTCTACATCCGCTAAAACTAATGAAGTATAATTACTCGTTTAGTGTCTATCTTTCTACTAGTTATATTACTTCAATACAATATTATGACTTACCTGGTACAATGTTGGAGAATAATACATGGCGATCATGCTTGGAAATAATTTGTTGATCTTGAAACTCTGGACACTGTACAAAATGTTTAATAAGGACCCGTAATGATTTCAAGTAAGAGGCTTCCGATGTTATCACTTCAAATTTGGCTTCTTGTAATTTTCTTTGTGACTGGCTTAATGTATCTGAAACATTTAAATTTATAGTAATAAACAGGTTTATATACATTACGATACACGTTACTGCTCGATAAACAAAATATTTACTTTGATTAAAAAGAGAAATTATCTAAGTGTATGCACATGACCTAGATTACCTAGCTTTACAACATTCGAAAAAATTTAAAATACACTAAAAACTCCATAAATAAACTAAATATTGAAAGAATAATAATAACAGGACAGAATAAAATTGAAATTTGTATAATTTACGTGCAAGGAATTACAAAAATAATTCTACACTTTATTATTATTCATCGAAGTTGATATAAAAAGCACAACACAACGTAATACTTGAAGATTACGTTATACATAATAATTTACTATTTAGACAAAATACAAGAAAAGCGGTACAGTCCCATAATTTAAACGTAATTCTTAATAAACGCAACTTCATACTACAGTACATTTTCCTTTAACAGATTTTTGTTTCCAAAAATGTGTATTATTAAGGGACAACACCCCCCCCCCCTTCTCTTTTACAGACACGAACAGTTTTCTTTTTTTTCCCCCCAACGTTTTAGTGGCTTCTTTATAACTGACACGAATAATTCTCAATGCCGTCCATAAAGAGGGGCAATCGACCTCCTTCCCCTTTGGCAGCTTAAACCTTTTACATCTAAGAAAATAAAAATAATACACGTAAAATGAATATTTCATTTTCACATACGCATGTAACTTGTCAATTGATTTGGAATCGTAATATCGTTGTGCTCCCATCAGAACCACACGTACTGAAGGTCAATACCTTCGTCACTCGGCTACACAGGAGCTTAAGTAAAATAATACCGCAGCTCTTATTTATTTATTTTAATTTATTGTTCACGAAAACTATCAAAATGGCAGTGCATTGTGCAATATACTGCAAGTCGGTTGCATTGGAAATATTTTATTAAAATTTTTAAGTTTGTTTTAATAGAGGAAACGAACATAGTATTTGATCTTTAACAATTACTTTGTTCAGCTCCTTCGTGGCTAAGTGATCTGGGTTCGATTCCCGGCGGGAGCTCTTGTGGTTCGGATCCCATGTTAAGTTGTAGGTGCACGTCTCATATACTCTCGGTACTGAAAGATACTCTAGACTTCGAATGAAACCAAAATTACATTTATTGTTTCATGTATTTGGTCTAGGAATTAATTCGTGCGGGTGGACAAGAGATGGCGCAACGAACGGAGCGTCCCACAGTTCCGTGTATCCACACGTGTTGCAAACCCCTGTCATCGCGTATCGTTCGTAGTATAGGGCAGTGGATTAAAGCGGCAACAACACCAGTTTGTAGTTAAGTGAACATGGCGCAATTTGTGCCTGATAAAGTGTTTTTGCGGGGTGTCCTGCTGCATTACTTTAACATGCAGAAAAGTGCGACTGAAAGTCATCGTATTTTGGTGGAAGTGTATGGTGACCATGCTCTAGCTGAGCGAACGTGTCAGAAGTGGTTTGCACGGTTTAGAAGTGGTGATTTCGGCTTGGCAGACCAAGAGCGAGCTGGACAGCCAAAAAAATTTCAAGACGAAGAATTGACAGCATTGCTCGAGCAGGATTCGTGTCAAACGCAGGAACAACTTGCAGCAGCATTAGGCGTTGATCAAACAACAGTCTCCAAACGCTTGAAAGCCATGGGAATGATTCAAAAGATGTCACATTGGGTTCCACATGAATTGAAAGACAGAGACGTTGAAAGACGAAAAACCATTTGCGAATTGCTGCTTCAACGACAGAGCAGAAAGGGGTTTCTGCATCGAATTATTACGGGTGATGAGAAGTGGATCCATTACGAGAACCCTAAACGAAAAAAGGCCTGGGTGAAACCAGGTGAACCATGTCCATCACAACCAAAACGAGATATTCACTATGCAAAGGTTATGCTGTGCATATGGTGGGATATGAAAGGTGTGGTGTACTATGAGCTGCTGCAACCGGGTGAAACTATGAATGGAGAACGTTATCGACGACAATTAATGCGTTTGAAGCAAGCTCTGGCCAGAACACGACCAGAATGGGAGAACAGACATGATACACTTATTGTTCAACATGATAACGCTCGCCCATATGTCGCAAAACCGGTAAAACCTATTTAGAAAATGTCGGATGGGAAGTTTTACCCCACCCGCCGTATTCACCAGACGTTGCTCCTTCGGACTACTACTTGTTCGATTGCATGAACAACGATTTGATTGGACAGCGGTTTACTTCTTCAGAAGATATCGAAACATGGGTCTCTGACTGGATCGCTTCCAAGGATGAGGACTTCTTTCGCCACGGAATCCGTACATTGCCTGACAGATGGGCGAAAGTGGTGGCTAGCGATGGACAATATTTTTCTTAAGGTATTTATGTATTTTGTGTTTGTACTACAGCTTCAATGTGTGCGTACCAACCGCACGAATTAATTCCTAGACCAAATATAAAAAAGTGAGTGTGTTAACAGATTATAAATAATATCAATAGAGCAAGATCTTTACCTAGGATACCACTGCTTATGACTTCCGGAATCTCGCACCACAATGTTCTATGGCTCTCAGATGGTTGAACTAGATCTATGGCCTTTGGCCGAGTTGTAGGTTTCAATGTATTGCCTCCAATTTCTTCATAGCCATCGGAATCAAACTCATTTTGTGACCCTCTTGCTCTCTACAACAGACATGAAATATTGATTAGAAAATCAACAGACATGAAATATTGATCAAAAGTTGCACCACAATTTCTGTTTCGCTTCTTTTGACTATAATTTATTATGTATAAATTGAAACACACTATCACTTGCAGGAAAGCAAAATGCCTTGACTAAAATATTTTCCTAACAATAAATGTTGCTGCCTAAACTTATTATTATAAATAATCTTCAATTCACTGACAATTTCTAACATGAACTATTTCAATATAGAATTCTGAATAAAACTATGTACGACTAATTTCTGAAGTTTTATTGCCAATTAATTCACAATATATCGGTTCAAAACATAAAAAGCATGTAATATAGCTACCAAATGGAAGCAAAATAAAATCAGTCACATATTGACCTCATAAATAGCAACAAATAAGAGGAGAGCACAAAATGCAAAACTGTAAATATTCTTTAAAAGAGACAATCATAATCATCGTAACACAATACATTTTCACCTATTCATTATATATATATATATATATATATATATATATATATATATATATATATATATATATATATATATATATATATATATGGTGTTAATGAACTATACCGAGAAACTGTAAGAGATTGTCCCTCACATCAAAATAAGAAAGTTTATATGGACCTATGGCGAAAAGTGCATAGTTTCAGAGCTAGGGTTGTCCAAAATTGCAAAAGAGAGAAATTTCAAGAGGCCCTATTTTGAATTCGAGAGACTGTGGATGGTGGTCCTTATCAGCGTAAAGGAAGTCACGCATACGCAATCCAAAAATGTTCATTGGGTGTACAGAGTATTCCGTGCAGAGTGAAATTCCCAGACATGCCATCAACCGAATTTTGAGATACGCTCTGACTTCATGATTGGTCCAAAGTAGGCAAACGATAATACTTGATAGCAGTGAACACGGAATTCTTTGGCGCGGTGTCGGAAGTGTTAATGATCGCCAGCAGCACGGTCTCTCGTACTCAAGAAAACGCATGGTGTGATGTTTTCTTTCACACTTATAAGTGAAGAATACGTGAAATATGGCGTGACAAAATACATATCATTACACGTTATTCTGAACACAAAAAAAACATGCAGCTGCCAGTTCCTAACACTTCCGCCTTTCCTCCGAAGCATTGGATGCCCATTGTAGTCAAGGCTTACCTGCCTACTTTGAACCCTTCTTGAAAGCAGGGTATATCTGAAAACTCTAATGAAAACATATCTGAGAATTAAACCCTGTACGGAATACCCTCTACACCTATTGACAATTGATAAAATATGCACTTTTGGAATGTGTATGCGTGGCTTTCTTTACGTTGATAAAAACCATCATCCACAGTTTCTGGAATTCGAAATAGGACCTATTGAAATTTAGCTTTTTCGCGATTTTGGTCAGCCCTAGCTCTAAAATTATGCACTTTTCGCCATAGGTCCACATGAACTTTTTATCTTATTTTGATGTGAGGAATCATCTCTTACAGTTTGTCGGTATAGTTCATTAACAAGCATTACGATCGTGAGTCAGTCACTTGCACTCAAGCGCATTCTAATATACACGAATATGTGTACGACTGAGTCGCAGAACAGTTGACTACACGGTGTGCGCGTTGGTGGACATTTATGCTGCTAATAGAATCCCCCAACAGACTTTAAACAAAACAAAAAACGAAAAACAACGATGAGAAACCAATCAACAGAGCATATTGAAATGAGAAAAATGTTACGGGTGAGGAATAATCTTCACGTGTCGACTTCGAGTTGATTTTGAGTTTAACGCCCCTTTCAGCAGAGAGGCTATATGAGACGCGGACCTACTGATTAACGTGAAATCCCAACCACATGAACTCCCGCCGAGAATCGAATCCAGGTCTCCCACGCGCGTCGACTTCGAAAGGAGAAAGAAAAACGAACTTTTCATAAACCTAAAAATCAATGCTGTACGGCAATCACGGCATATATTACGACGAAACTGATATTGAAGTATATTCTCATCGAACTTTTGGTAAGAGTTTCCTATAGGCATTTCATTCAATTGAAACGTTCAGTGAACGAAATGTCGGTAGGAAATTCTTGCCGAACTTTTTATTAGGATACTGACAAAGACAATACACAGTAAAGCTAATTAGATATAGCCCAAAATTATGACTTACTCTTGAACTTCCAATTTTAGTTCCCTTAAAATACTGTCCAATTATAAGACAAATTAATCGGTAAATCACATCGAGCTTCTTTCTCTAACGGTGACGCACATTCTATTTGCAAAAGTGACAGGAATCTGGAATCCCAGATATCCATTCCTACATTTGAACCTCACCCAGACCCATGCAACTTCTACTATTTAGAAAAGATGATAGATTTCATTAAATTCTGGGCAATCAGCGTGCCGCACCAAACATATTGCGCAGAATTTCTGAAAATGAGTTTCAGGAAATTGCACAGGCGTTCAGCAAAATAGACTGCTTCACAAGACAACCACAGCTGTTAATGTATAGATAAGTACGCAACAGATTCCAGGAATTAAATAGTCACACTTCGTACTTATTTGATTGCAGTTCACAATTTAATAACTTAAACGGAGTTATACTCTTTAGTATTTTCCATCTCTAGCAAAACAAGTAACACTACACAAACAATCGCATTAAAAGCAACAGAAACTAGCAGGAATACATGTAAACAACTAAGCAACAAAATAAGATGTTCAACATGCAGAGCGTAAGGAACAAAATATTCAACTAAAAGAGCAACTGCGTCTTAACAAGTAACCTGAGAGTGCTGCAAGGAAACGTACGTGATTTACTCCCACTGGAAAAAATCCATTCGTCAAGAACCTGTTAGAGAAACGCCATACTGGTATTACAAATCTAGTATTTCCAAGAAGAAAACTAATTTACTTCATGGTGAACATTTTATAATTCCATCTCCCAGAAGTTGAAAGTAAAATTGACACTTTTTATATTTTGTAATAATTTAGTTTAATTATTATATTTATTCTCGATCACACAATAATTAGTTACGGACAATAATTAATATTCTGTTATTTTGATTCAGTAGATTTATATTTTAGAAACTTGAACTATTGAAAGATTATTGCGTCTTCTATACAGAATATCAGTTTTGTTTATAGAAAATTTTATTGTAATATTTTTACTATTCAATGTCGTATACACTTCATTTTCCAAAGCAAAACCTCACAAATGTATAGTAGATTAAATATATTATTTTATTATTATACTTTTTAATATCAAGGTAAAATAAAATTTAGTTTAAACTCTTAAGAGATATCTAGGTTTAAATGTCGGTTGTCTATGTTAGTCAGTCTCTACGAGGGTAAGCGATAGACAAAAGTATCACAGAAAAAAACAGTAGTACTCTTAAATGAAAAATCATTCATGATGATAGCCGCCTTATATTCAGTTTACAGTCTTTTATAGTTAAGTTACCCCATTTCAAAACCAGACAACCTAATATTAGCTATTAATTTAGACATTAATTGATGAAGATATGTTTTATCTTCCCAATCAGAAAAAGGAAATAAATACAGAGTGAACTGCAGTTTAAGAAATAATCCCACAGTAGTAATATGCTCGACACTGCTGACAGGAATATAGTTAACGAAATACAGCAGCATTTTCTCAAACGTCACGTCACAACACATCACATCAGGTGAACGAACTGACTTATCAGAAAATAGTGCCTTGAAATGCGTACCTTAACCTTATTCATCTAAAGGTTATACAATTCAACATACCCAGGTGTTTGACTGATTCTTTCGGACTTAATTCATTCACCAGGATATACAGAGTCTAAACATTAATCCACGTGAAATACAATGTGTTATGCCTTACACCTTCTATTGTCTATTTTTAAAACTGTCCAAGTTTCATAATATCGGTTTAGAAGGTCCACAGAATCCAAGTATCAAATACAAGTGAAGTCTTCACCAAGACGAACGACCCGGACACTTGAATTCCACCCGAGATTTTCACAGAGTTAATATTTCAAGAGCGTAGGTTTGCATCTTCGAATAAGGATTATGTGAGCTAAACTTTGTGATAGAAAAATTACAGATGAGTTTCCTCCAGATTCGCCCGTTCTTCCATCATTCACTTGTACTGGCCACAGTCTCTTTCAATATAAAAGCTTAACCACGAGAGATTACAATCACAGTTTTAAATTTGACAATAATACGCATGCATGCAAAGTATTTTTTTTTTTTTTTTTTTTTAAATCTGTAAATTAATTTATTTTCTGAACGGAAGATGTTTCTTAAGTTTGATCAATACTTTGTTGTTTTCCATGTATATTCACTAATTTCAGCCATTTACATAAACCCTCGTGCTTCAACCATGTTGCTGATTATACTTAAATTACTTGTAACACGCAGGTAGAACTTACGAACTCTCCACATTTTTTGGTTACTAACAACATTAGCTCATTTGGCAGGGAAAAACAAGACGCAAAATGAAGTGCTACTCTTTCACAAAAATATGTTTATTATTATATGTATTCATATATTTATGCTAGAAAGATCCCTCAAAAAGACACTGTTCTCTCTCTCTCTCATATGTGTAAACATCTGGCTAAAGAGAGCATTCGTGAGTATCGAAAACTTCCGCAGAACACCAGAAACGTAAGCAGAAAAGTACACAATTGTGTACACTGTTACACTTCCTACATGGACATTATTCATAATCTTCACTGTATATTTTACGATAGCAATTTCAAAAGGAAACTACTGTCTGATAATACATAAACCTAAAACTTAAATATTTAAGGGTCTTCACTACAGCGAAATTAAACTACCGCTAATTTTAGTGTTTTTCTGTAATATCTTCAAAACAAATAAAAATATTCGAAAAGCAGAAACGTAGTGAATTAGACAATACGGTTTTTCATGTGATATCTTTACCACAATTCACCGATCTGCTTTTGGTATACTGCTATTTACAGAACCCGCAAAAAAATACTAAATCTATCTACAATGGAAAATCGAAAGCAGATAGATGAGTTGTGATAATGGTATCACATGTAAAATCGTATTGTCTAGTTCACTACGTTTCTGCTTTTCGAATATTTTTATTTGTTTTGAAAAAAAAAAAAAAAAAAAACTCAAAAATTAGCGGTAGTTTAATTTCGCTGTAGTGAAAACAAAAGTGCCACAAAAATTCTCATATCGTGTATACATAGAGTAAATCTTACCTCCACAATAGCAGCAGTATAGAATTGATAGAAAGGTTCATCCATCATTTGTCTATGGAAGTAATTCTGTCTAATAGATGTAGTTTCACTGTCAGCAGTTGAGCTCTTATCTGAAATATAATAAATACATTACTATCAACCAAATCTCTCAAATCTATGAATTCAAGAGCTGAAATGAAATAACACAGTGTTACATTTAAAATACAAAGTGGATACTTTCAAACATCAAGGATCAATATTAACAGACCCAAATCATATCCACGAAGAAATAAAACGTCGACTGAAAGCAGGGATTTAGTGTTATTTTGCGGTTCAAAATGTTTTATCGTCGCGAATTCTGTCGAATTTAAAGCTTAAAAAATATATATCGGGTGTTCTAAAAATGGTGCCCATGGACTACAGAGCACTCTTCTACAGGTCAAAATAAATCGAAAATGTTATATGATGGAATGCCCTCCGGGGCCTCCTGCAGCCGCTATGGGGAACTTGGAGCCATTAGCATTACTCTATGAATACAACAAAGCAGTTGAATAGATTGCTACACTAATAAATGATGCTAGTATCAATTAATATTAACTTTAGTTGCCATCTGGAAAGAATCGATATAACTATTTGATAGATTGATACATCTAATCTATGGTTCTTTATTTGCGACGTTGCCACATAGTGCAATTTGTGTCTCCAGACGATGACTCGAAAGGTATACAAATAAATAAGTAATAAATAAATAAATAAAATAAATAAATAAATAAAATAAAATAAAATAAAATAAAATCAATAAATCTTTATTTTGACTTGTAGAATAATGCTCTGTGGTCAGTGGGCGCCATTTTTAGAATACCCGATATAAAACGATAATCAAGCCTGTTGTACTGTATATGGTTGGGAAATATGGTCGCTTGCACTGAGGGAAGAACGCAGACAAAATATTTGAAAATAAAATCCAAAGACGAATATTGGGACCCAAGAAAAACGAAAATGAGGAATGGTGGAAACTTCATAACTAGGAACTACATAATTTATACCGTTTACCAAACCTTGTTAGAGTCATCCAGTCTAGAAAGATCAGCTGAGCAGAACGTGTAGCTAGAATGGAAGAAAGCAGAAGCACTTTCAAATTTTTTTACTGGAATTCCAATGAAAAACTACCATTAAAAAGATCTAGGAGGATAAATAGGAGGACAATATTAAGACGGATCTAGCAGAAATAGGAATACAAAGTACAAACTGGGTCCAGTTGGCTACGATAGAAGTCAATGGAGAGCTTTTGTGAACGCAGCGCTGAACCTCCAGATCCCATAGGCCATAGAGTGAGCGAGTTACATCTAAAATAAATAAAAACCAGATAATTTAAAATGAAACTACATACTAATTCAACGTTTCGTGGTTACGCCGCGCTAAACTAACTGCAACTACTGATTGACAAATTTTTAATGACCCTTTCAGGAAACAAGGCTATATGAAACGGAATGTAGTGTTCAAAATGCGGGTCGGACCACTACCCGGGCTTGTGTTCGAGGAAGCACGGCTACCGGGAACGAAACCAGGGACAACACGCAGATGCCAATCAAAAATAAACGGAAGTTATGGAGAAATAAAACAGATAAAAGAACATAGACTGATCTTTACAAATATTTTAAGAAATCACTGAAATTAAAATTAAATTCATACGCTTCAACAATGATTAAATCTTTTTTTGATAAAAAAAAAAAGGAAAAAGGAAAGAAAAAAGATTCACTAAACAACTAACCTTTACTCATATGTCCTTGGAACCTTAATTAGATGATTGCCTATCTAGTATGATTTCGGCAACTAATCGTGCTGCCATAAACTGCCAGACATCTGGAATATTTCACTCCACTTTCTTTATGTATAATCATTACCTCCAAATTCTGAATTAGGATGTAACGGTGATCACCAATAAATGAAAACAAGTAACTGTTTCCTTTGTAGAGAACTAAGTTAAATAACCAGCGGCGCACATCTGTCTTCAACATTGGGAAGGGACAAGTAAGACTTTTTTTAAAGCGATGCTTAAAATATTTGTGAAGTTGAGAAACAAAAACAATCCTGTGGAGGACCAGGAAGCAGAGTTGTCTTCAACATTGGGAGGCGGGCAGATTTAAGGCTTATTCTGGAGGGACATCAATTTCATCTCACTTTCCTTTGTGGCAATCGGACACAAATCATCACATTCCCCTCCCCCCCCACACACAAAAAAGACATTTCAAATCAGATTATTGGGGGGACAGTCCCCCCAGTTTCAAGACTGGAGGGGACATGTCCCCCTCATCCCCTGGGATTTGCACCAGTGTAAATAACATGTAATAATCTTCATGAACACCATATTCTTTAATTAGTGTCTGGCAGTCAATGGCAACAGAATTGGTTGTCGAAATCATACCGGAAAGAAACTACCTGATAAGGATTCCCAGCGCACACCAAAGAAGTCAGTGATTCTAAACCTTAAATTCATATAGTTATGTTTGCGCAGCCACTATTTACACAAGTCAAACACGTCTAATATTTCGAACGTATGAATGAAAAATTAAATACAATGGAATACGAAGAATGAAATGCATGCTTGCATCAAACATCAAACCAGGATGTCTGCTTATCGTGCCTTTGCACTAATCACTGCGCTTCTCACATACGCAATTTACTGTAATCATGTACGGTATGTTTATGCTTATAATTGCGCTTATTCTTCTATGTACTTTCCTCACCACACTAGAAGAGCTCCTCAAAGACTTGAAATTTAGTGTTAGATATTTTGAACAGACAAATTGAACATTCTAAGTTAGTTAAAATTAGTTGAACATAATCTTACCCGTGTTGCCTGATGTTTCCGCGTCGGGGCTTTGGGGGCTCGAAGGTGCAGGAAGATCGAATAAACTTATATCAGCGTACCACGAGGTAGTAGAGCTCCTTTCATTTGCTTTGTTCTTTAGCAGTTCTACAACACAAAATATAGATAACCACATAGTTCCAACAGAAGAAAGAAAAAAAAAAAGTCTTATTTTATCTGTTTAGGTGAATGAGCAAATTCTCCTCAGAACCTAGATTTTATTAACCTAGTAAAACTACATTAAAATACGAAAATAACGAAATTTTGTATACTTCCGAAATATTTATACTTCGTTAAAGTAAATATTTTGTTGTACTAGAAAAAGTCAACTCTCAGGGGCTCATCTTTTATATCTATTATAGATTCTATGTTACGACGGCTGTCCACAAAGTAACAGACGTTTTGAAATTAAAAAAAAAAAAAAAAGTAACAGAATGAACAAATTAAAATTGTATTATATACATCTAAAAAGCACACTCTTAAGTTTACAAAAAATCGCCATGCAAATTAAGCCATTTATCATACCGTGGCACAAGTTTTTCAATACATCGCGGTAGAAATCTGCTGCCTGCGATTTCAACCACTGGCTTACACCGGCATGCAGTTCGGCGTCAGTATCAAACAGTTGTGTAGCGAGCCATCTTTTCATCCTTGGAAAGACGTGGTAGTCGCTCAGCGCCAAATTCGGGCTGTATGGTGAGTGGTCGAACACTTCCCATCCAAAATCATCCAAGAGCTCTCGGGTATTCTTGGGTGTGTGTGGACGTGAGTTCTGAAAAAACGTATACGTATTCCATGTCCCTACACTTCATACAGTTGGCGATGGATTTCAATTTTTTTTTTCTTCAACAAATCTAATTACAGAGCGCACATCACAAGAGGCAGGATTTTCTATTGCAGTGCACACTGTAACACGTCAGAGAAAGTACAATAAGATCGTCACAGTCCTTACGTTGCCAGGGCCGGCGCTAGCAGTTTTGCCGCCCTGGGCGGTACTATCACATGCCGCCCCTTTAATCTGCAAACCTTATTTTGACAGATGTTCAAATGTCATGAAAAAGATGCCCCGTTTAAAAGCATGTATGAAATGGAAAAGTAAACAAAAACTTGAACTACTTCTCTCGAATGCTTACGTAATATTTGAGGGCCCACGATGGCTCAGTGCAACAGTGTTCAGCTGTGGTGCATGTGGTCCGTGGTTCGATCTCAGCTCGCGCCAAGTGAATTTTGTGATAGACAAACACCGTGTGCGTGGGTCCTCGGGGTTCTCCCGTTTCCTACCACTTTCTTCATTCCACCATTTTCATAATTTCTCATCATCACTGTCTGCTTTAACCTAGGTCGGCATAATCGTGGGACGTAAAACTCAAAGATTTTTTAAAATTTTGCTTACATACTCCATATATGACACAATATTTAGTATGCTCGATTTTGCTGTGTACCTGTGATGTACAGCAGCGCATACAGAAAATAAAATAAAAATGCTTTAGTCACGGCTAAGAATTTTAATTTTTAAGCTTATTTTTATATCGAAAGGTGTTTCCAATAGAGTATGGAGCATAAAGATAATAGAGTGAATCAGATATTACGGCAAAACTAAGTGATTATACTTTAATTGAAAGAAACTTCTTGCTTTGATACGAGCAAATTCCATTATCACATACGCGTAGTCCAATGTTTCAGCCAATTCGTATTCTACTGATTTCGCTAGACTGCACAAGCGTGTTTCAGACGTGCAAGAACGTAAGTAGTTTTTAATAAACTTAAGTTTCGAGAAACTTCTTTCTCCACTTGCCACTGTTACCGGTAAGGTTAACAGAATCCTAAGTCATGGGAGCAAACTCATGTCCCTTAATTAATTTTTAAGTCCCTTTTGGTGACCTTTCGGGCTTAATTATAGCGGCACTTTCAGTTCGTCTTTCAAATCATTGAGGTTAATATCTTTCGATTAGGTGTGTTAAAATGCTGGCAAGTTTAGTCACTTTTCAGACAAACGTTCAGGTGGTATATCTTTAAGATTATTTATATCGTAAAGAAAATCGAAATACTCGCTGTGATGTTTAAGTTGCTCAAACCATTCTCTTAAAGCTAACACAATCACGTCTAGAACTTTGTAATAAAAATCGATCTTGTATCTTATTTGTGGATCTTCAATAAATTTATCCTCTGCCTCGCACTGAAACTGTCTCTTATTCTTTCGACTTCGAGCATGCACTGTATTACCTATCTGTGGATCATCCATATCTAATGCTGATGCCAACTTTATCGCATCAACTAAGTAAGATTGAAACTTTGCATCATTTCTTCTCCTCTCAAAGTACTCAAATACATTTTCAAGAAACCCGACTGTATCCAGCACATGACAATCAATGCTTTGGAGACTTTTGCTTACTATGTTTATGTGGAGTAAAAAGTCATACCAGATAACGAGTGAGCGAAGGAAAGTAGCCACGCAGCCGGTTTGCTATACACAGAGCATCGTGAGTGACCATTCTATCTGAACTATTGTCGTTACTTATTTGAAGTAAGGCATCATAAACCTCCCCTATTTGATATCTAAGTGGAGTCAGAGCATCAATTCGGCTTTCCCATCTTGTAGTGCTTAATGCTTTTAAAATGAGACTGCTAATATGTTCCTTTAGTATGGCCCAACGTTGAACTTATACAAAAACAAACGGCGTACTGAGGTGCTGTGGCTGCATCGTTATCGACAAGGTTTAATTAATGACTACTGCAAGGAACATAGAAGGCTCGTGAATATATTTCTAAAATGCTTTTCTGAATACCTGAATGTTTGCCTTTCATATTGGAACCATTGTCATATCCTTGGCCCCTCATGTCTTCGATAGGAATGTTCATTTCCTTTAGATGTTAATTATTAGTACTTCTGTCGGTCCTAGGCCAGCGGTGTCTGTTACCGGTACGAAACCAACAAGTTTTCAACCAATTTGTAAATTAATTAAAAACTCGCTGCTAGAACCTAAATGTCTCTAGATACTGTAGGCTAAACGCCCTGTCTCAAGTGGAAGTGTACCTTTTGCATATTTGGAGTGGAGCGTTAGAACATTGCTGAATAGAAAAAAATATAAAAGACACCTTGAAAATCTTATCCACCCTAGCTGAAAATCTTCGCCGCAGCAAGGGAAATATTGAACGAGATACCTGTGGCTGGTAGTTCGATAACTGAAAATGAAGGGGAATGCTGTGAATTTCCTGAGTAAGTAATTTCCTGAATGTGAGTGAAGTAAGTTCAATTACATTCTCAGGTAAATACAGTTTTATGTTTCCATTTGTGGGCCTATTACGAAGCATTATATTTTGATAGTATTCTTTTCTTTTTCAAATTTTGCCGCCCATTAGACTTGCCGCCCTGGGCAGTGGCACGGCTCGACCCCCCCTCGCGCCGGCCCTGTACGTTGCCACAGTTGAATGCGTACTGAGTGTGGCAACTTTCCGACACCAAGATGGCGACTCTACACTGCCGCAATAGGCCAAAATGTCTGGTACTTTCTGGATAGCCATCGTACTTTACTAAGATTGACAGACTAAAATTATTATTATTATTAATAATAATAATAATAATAATAATAATAATAATAATAATAATAATAATAATAATAATAATAATAATAATAATAATAATAATAATAATAATAATAATAATAATATAGAACAAAAAGAAGGAAATATATAACTGAACAATGAAAGCGTATAAGTGCAAGAACGAGAACCAAGTGCAGTCGCTCGGTATTTATTCATTCATTCATTCATTGTGTAACTGTATTGAGCATATAAATAATTAAAACTAATCCTTAATAATTGTACGAGATTGTCAAGAAGTAAAGATACAAACGAAAAATAATATGTACAAAAAATATATTGAAAGTAAGGAAAGCTACACTACATATATTGGTATAGAGGGTGGGTATATAAATCTCGTTTCCTCTGCTCTTCATCAATGTTTAGGTTCTCTATTCTTTTCTCCATACTTTTTAAGAAATTATTCTTCGTACCCTCATCCACATCACTTCTTTTGTGACAATACACTCCCGCTGCACATACTTTGTGGTACCAGGATGTAATGAATCCCTCTACCGACTTCTTTAATTTAAAGAGATTTAAGAGATTTACAGAAGTTTTGGACACAACTAAAGCGAAATGGATACAATGAAGAGAGAAAAATAAGAAGAAACGTAGCAAGAGAGAAGAAAGTAGAGGAAGAAGATAGAGCAAAAGATTGTTTGGTATAGAGAACCTAGGCAAAGAAACGAGATAAAGAGGATACAACGGAAAGCAGGAATTAGGACATACAAGAAAGGAGGAAGCAAAATAACTGAAGTAGTCAGAAGAGGAAAGCAATTATGGACAACGATGAAACGGAGGGTAATATATAAAGTGGGTGCGCAAGGTGCAACAATATTTACATACGAGAAAACAAAAAGAAAAAAGAAAGGATAAAGCACAAGAATGATGTTAAGATTGAAAAGGGACAATATAACCATCAGAAAGAGATAAACCACGGGATGAGGGGAGGAGAAAGAGAAAACAAACGAATATGGGAGCATAAACAAAAATAATTTAAGGAAAACACAAGCGTTGCTTTTAAATGAAGGGGCGGAGCCTAATTAAGAGGATCTCCGGAGATATACATAAGAGGTGACGAACTCCAAGAAGGCAGGAGGAGTGGAAGTCTGATAAAGACAATTATTGTGTTGAAACTGTTACGTGATTGATTGTTTTATATATATCACATAGTCTTGTTCATGTGTTGTTGTGTTTAGTTTGTCAATATGGAAACAGGCCTGATAGAATAGTTATAATTTCTTCTTCTGTAATTTGTTCGAGTTTTGATAATTGCTTTTATAGTTTTCCTGTAGTTTTGAAGTTCTCAAATACACTGTTCAAATATTCCTCATTACGTAGGATAGAATAAATTTCTATTGGGTAAACTGATTAAAATTTAAACTCAGCTATTAGAGCACACAAGAAGCAAACTGATCTTTTACAGCTCACACTAAAACAGTACCAAGAATGTTTAGTGTTTCATATCACTGATCATAAACATTTCTGAAGTGGAAATTACCTGTTGGAGGAGGCGGAGGAGGAGTCTTTGGTCGAACGACATTTATTCGCGATGAAGAAGGTTTCCTTCCCAGAGCGGACAACCGTTTTGAACTGCTGTCCTTAAAGCTATCGCTACCAGTGAGTGTTCGGCCACTACTCGCTGACTGACTGGAAGATAACGAGTCCATGCTACCAGGAGTAAGATACCCTGCAATTACGTTGCCTTCGCTAGCATGCCTGAAAAATAGATAATTAGCCAAATGAAAAATGTTTCCTAACAATTCAAAATTATTATTTAAACATTTCACATAGATACCCAGAAAACAACTTAGTCAAGAAAATTTCAGTAATTGCTAACTGAACGTAAGGAACAATTATTATTACAATACTCTATTCCAGTGAAGATCAAAAATTCCTCAAAAAATCATCTACATTTCAACCAAATTTATCAGTTGTTGTTCTTCAGGATGGTTTAAATTGTGCTATGTAGATGGCTAGTCACATAATAAGTTATGGTACTTAAGTGGTAATCAATTGAGAGTGTGTATAGATTCCGGTATTAAATACAGTAATAGACACTTCTCTATAGATTGTTTAATGTACACTCACTTTAAACTCAAGTTGTGCAAATTACTAAATAGTGTACTACTTTAAGTCAATAATTACTTTTTTATGTTCTATTTACATATTTTAATAATATTAACATTTTATGGGCAATTTGTGTAAAAAATTATCTTCACCACGTAACTCTTAGGGGTACAAAAATGCAGCAGCCATTTAAGATGCCGCCTCGGAAAGCTACTGTTTCCAGTATATAATTATGATCAAATTGGAGAATATTATGACAATTTGTTATTAAATTTTGTACAGAATCACAATTTGTTTTAGTAGGTTAAATATTCGCTTCGAATTTTTTTTTTTTTTTTTTTTTTTTTTTTTTTTTTTTTTTTTTTTTTTTTAATGAAATCATTAATCATGTTATCCTAGTCTGTCAAGATTTCCTTTTTCCATGCTAAACCTCGGGGTTTTTTCTGTGTAAGATGTAATAAGCCTGGAATAATTCCTTCAATTTAAGAAGTAGCGCGGTGCAAAATAGGAATATCTAACAGTGTTTTGATATTTTAGATGTTCATCTGTCAAGTTTTCTATTACTGTATGTAATACAGGATCCATAGACACACTCAAGTAATTTATTTCGACTGGGAGACCGTATGTTAGTGTATGATTGATTAGCCAACTATATAACACGATTTGAGCTTAAACTATACTAAAGAAGAGTAATAACTTTCTGTGTAACTTTAGCATTTCTTTCATACCTACTGACATTAAATGCAAATATCCGTGTGTTCTGAACATCATTCAATACACACCTATTTAGTATGCGTGGTTCTGGAGGGCCATCAACGTCCGCGGACGATGTGATGTAGAAGATGGAGGTTTGCCTCTTTTTGTTGTTTCCGGTGCCAGGCTCCTCCAGGGATTTTCTGCCGAACTTTCGGAAAGACCAGTACTTTTTCCTGCTGAGTTCTCCCGGGGACTTCTCTTTGTCTGGTTGGGGCGAAGGAGACGAACACACTGAATTATCTGGAAGAAAAGAAATGTGTTACTAAATATTCTATGCAGAACTATGCCTTACGATAAACTTACAGGGCTCATAGTGGTCTGGTCTCTTGTAAATAGTTGAAAAGTGACCAAAAAGTGACCAAAAGCACACGAAAGTGACCAAAATCTATCATGCCTCTTTTTCCCTTGGTCAATTTCTCCATCACCTCTCTCTTTGTTGTTTTCTTTCATCTTTTCTTCTTTACTTCTTTTTGAGCTTCCTCCTTTCTTAGGTTTCCTAAGTATGCTTTGTAGTTACGGTAAGCAGACTTAGCAGATGTAAGAAGCTTCTGAGTAAGTGGAACTAGTTCTGGCCTATTTCCGAATTTCTTCATCCCAGACATTATATGTAACTTAGCATTGAGAGTTCTCAAAGCCATGAAATATTCAAATTCGTTACCTACTCTTAAAAAGACCATACAAGAAGCATAACACACAAAACGAACGTGATGAACCACATAATCTCACACAACGTTGAGCGGAACGTTAACTATTACGAGAGAAAACTAAAACACTATCATGATAGAAGAAAGGATAGACACAGAAGGGATTTCAACCCCACCTTGAGAGCTTAAGCATCCACCAACCATCCACTGTGCTTTAGAAAGAATAAAAGCTGAAGTGAGAAAGCCGACTGTTTCACATGTGGCGGCAAGTACTGAAGCTTTCAGAAGAGTAATGAGTAACAAGTTTCTGCCTTTTTGCATTTATTTTTATAATATTTTTCTTAGAAAACTGCCAATGCAAACATAAATCACAAAGTCACTTTACCTCCCCAAAAAAGTAACTTTTAGTGACAAATTTGAAAAAAAAAAAAGTAACTTTTAGTGACCAACTTAAAAAAAAGTAACTTTTAGTATAAAAAAAAAATTGACTCGCTATGAGCCCTGAACTTAAAGCCTTTACGAAACCAAATGTATTTGCTCCGTACCTTCCTCAAAGTTATGTGAATCCAATAAAATTCAAGAAATAAAAAAGATGCAATCGGATCGAAGATTCATATTGGGTCTCCGGCTTTCCATGTCAATTAGATAATAATCATGCTATTAAGTTACTCCTCAGACTAGCTACATATTTACACTCCTAAAATCGATATTTAACTATTCTCCTATTATGCTTAGACTACCTAGTGTTTTTATATAAACATTTATGATGGAAAGGGCCACGGTGGCTCAGTGACTGTGTTTGTGGTGAACATCTCAATAGGTTTTCTCACGTGTCTCTAGTTTTCTCACACATTTTCATATCCATTCACTTCCATCAATCCTCCTCCTCTTTTAGCCTTAAGGCAAAAGTGTTGTACGTTGAAGATTCCCCCCCCCCCCCCAATGATGGTTGTTATATACATATTATAATATCATATTCTAAATCCAAGATGACTTTTCCCTCCTTTTTAAACAAAGAATTACAAAAAATGCATCTACAACACATGTTGGATATGCTTTCAGAACTGACCATAAAACCATACTAAAAATAAAGTCAGATACTACCTTCCTTATCTTCCTCACTATATAGTGATCTACCAATTTTTAGAACACTCATTTTGTGCAATAGCCTTAAAAGACTCTTTGTTCAAGTTTGAACCTCATCCGTTGGAATCTCAGACTTTCCTTGTACGTCACGATAGTGGTCCAGTCAATGAGAGTATCTGCAGACCGAATAAAAATTTGTATGAAACTAGGGTTTCGAGAGTACTTTTTAGGCCTGGGTTATAGACTCATGGGCAGTGCTTCGT
The DNA here is from genome assembly GCF_964235325.1 of Thermobia domestica. NCBI lineage: Eukaryota > Metazoa > Arthropoda > Insecta > Zygentoma > Lepismatidae > Thermobia > Thermobia domestica. The sequence goes on from NC_137468.1 coordinate 5,444,676, forward strand.
CTGAGATGCGGCAAAAGAAAGAAAAAGATGGCAGCGAGACAGTCCAACATGCATAGAACTGTAGTCAATTATTTAGTAGTGAATATTTTTTTTTAACCTTTTTATGCCATTAGGTAAGTATGTAGAAATAAGCTTAAAAACACACAAAAAATATACAAGACATCATATCATATCGTCGCATGAGAACCAGAAGAACGTGATTCCAAAAATGCGGTGTTCGTTTTCTTCATGTTTGGACATAATTTTGAAAGCCTCACTTGGTGTAAAATGGAACGTAACGCCATCTGTTCTCCTTGTCGATCATCTCGCCTTTGGCGCGGGAGACCCGGGTTCGATTCCCGGCGGGAGCTCATGTGTTCGGATTCTACTTTAATCAGTAGGTCCACGTCTCATATAGCCTCGCTGCTGAACGGGACGTAAAAATCAATCAATCAATCTTGTCGATCATCTGTTGTAATGTAGATCAATTACCATCTTATTAAAAACACATCTTTCTAAGAAAATGATATTTTTATCCTCTGGCCTGTAAACCTACGAAAATGCAGTTACGTTTCTCTGGTTCTCATGCGACGATATGTGTAATTACAATATTTTCCTCGGTGCTCGTTATGCGCATAGCCCGCTAATTACGATGTATATTATGTTCTTTACAGTGAACTCATTGCTGACAATTTTCAATGTAACTCTTAATATTGTGGTTTATTGTGGTTGTTTATGGTGAGTTTGAAACAGAACTCAGTTTTGTTTGAATCGCATCACAATTTGCATTGTAACAGCATTTGTGTGCGGAAAGCTTTATATGCAATTAGGTAGACATTAGCGAAGCTGTGAATGCACGGGTGCCGGACGGATTCCAAGTTCGATTCCCGAGCTTGGTTATTACGCTTGTTTCCTTTGCCGTCCGTAATATTCATAATAACTAGAAGAGTAAATTGAACGGCTAAGTGGTAGGCAAGGAAGAGAGAAAAGTTAGAACTTAATGGAAGCACGTGGCTCTGTTCAGTAAAGAGAAACTCTGCATCATATATCGCTAATGCAAGGTGATCCCATATTTTTAAGCACGAAACTGCGGCTAAAAACCTTGTTTTGTATTCAGAAATATAGTATATGGGCACGAGGGGAGTAATTTCATTTCAGAACTTTTTTGGAAAGTTCGCTGGATTGAATATCTCTTTCAGCACCAAGCCTATATGAGACATGGATCTACAGGTTAACGTTAGATCCGAACCAATTGAGCTTCCACCGGGAATCGAACCCGTATATCCTGCGTGAAAAGACGCGTACGCTAACCATATACCCAAGAGGGAGCTATCGGAATTCATTTAGCTCTCATTATCGGAAACATTTACATTTCATTCATCAAATCCTCCAAATATTATGCTACTTGGTTCTCAGAATACAAGTTTCCCAAATAGCTATTTTTACAAAGTATACATTCAGAACACTATTCAAACAATAACAACACAAAGTACGAAACTATATACAATCACGAATTACATTGATAGTCGTTTAACCAATGTAATTATTATTGAGGATTTATAAAATGTTCATTACATTTTACGGTACAATTAATGTTCATTACAACTTCCCATACGGCTGACTTGCTCCGCCCGCCTTAAACGTCTAACATGTGATAGTTGGAAACAAATCATTGTCAAGATTCGCCCTGTGTCATTTTCTGTACCCTTCAGTTTGTTAATCTGTTTCTGTGCAAAATGTTTCGAAATATTAATTTAAAATATACAACACTTTTGAACTAACCAGCAGATCGTCTCTTCATTTTCTTCAGACTTTTGCTTATATCATTTTTGGTCAAGGACCAATTTCTTCGGATCTTCTGCATTTTCTTCCCGGCCACTTCGGCAATCCTTGTGAAACCATAGGTATTCTGGCATCGAGGAACATCCGGAAGCTGCCCAATATGGACATTAGAATTAAGTGGTTCCTGAAATTAATATACAGTAAACTTTCAAATAGGAACAAGAGATTACAATGAACAGAAGTAAATGAAGATGTAAAGAAAGGACGTAAAAACTACACACAAGAAGAAGTATTGATTCGAAACTGATGTCAGGTGCCGACGAAACTGTAATCGGAATCGACGAAAAAGGAATGCAGCACATAAGCTTCTTTATTATAAATGTAATATGCGGTAATTTGAAACTAACTTATTTCGTATATACAGTTTTTATATATACAATTTGAGTCTTGAATAAGGCTTAAATTCAAAGTAAACAAAGTTCTTGCTGTTCTAGAGCGGTGATAAAGAATAATACAGTAGACGTTTAGATTTAGAAGTAACCTCCATCTACATCCAACCTCTTCTGCCAACGTTCATCCAGAATGCAAAATTCCTTGGATGATAAAACTCGGTGGTCGTGGATGTAAAAAAGTCCGCCGCCAGTGCGTTTCGCAGGTCTCCCTCATTTGCGAAGGATCTTCACAGAGGTGGTTGTAGAGTTAATGAAACAGGTGGTAACCTGTTCGCACAAGGTCCGATAAATATGGTGTATGGCAGTGTCTCCCAGTCAAGTTGCTGAAGGGTCCTCTTTCCCACATGTGGTTTGGCATTGTCGTGCAGGAACAGCACACATTTGCTATTCACCAATGCGGCTCCTTCTGCCGCAATGTATAGTGCACCTTTTGTAACTGCTGCGAGTAGAGGTCGGCAGTGATGGTCTGACCAGGTGGAAGAAGCTCGTAATGTACACTCAAGTCCAAAATGATTGTCTCATATCTATAACTGTCTTCTTGTAAGAATATAATTTGATAATGATTTTGCAGGTTACTTTTAATACTGATACTATGTGTATAATCGGGAAATGCATCTTTGTGATTAATTTCATAGGAAAAGAATTACAAATACGAACATTAGAATGAGTAAAAGAAAATGTTACTAAATGGACAAGAAAATTTTATTTTCGTTTTATTGTTCTTATTTACTGCTCTTTTGACATGAAATTTTCCACATACATGTCCACATACTATGCACATACTAACATTGTAAGAAATACCGGGCGAATTAGCTGTCAAATTAAATTCCTGTAAACAACATATTTATAGACATGCGACAATAATTTTGGACATGAGTGTACCACTTGCCAACAATTCTACTGTACAGAGAACGATCTTTCGTACGTGCAGAGGTAGTCTTGAGGTGTAATGAACAGGATCACGTGGCGACAACCAATGTCTGAGAGTCTCAGAGGACCCACTTTTCGCCACCAGCCCAAGCTGAGTGTGTTCAAGCCCAAAGATGGGTGTGTTCAAGTGCCGCATGAGAAAGGACAGAGGCTGTGACTCGTTGCTTGTTCCTACTTCCTTAACTTGTACTTCTTTGTCCCATGCAGGTGCAGTCTGACTCTTTCAGCGGAAACATGGAACCTTTCTGCAAGTTCATCACAAGTTAGACCACTATTCTCAATAGCTGCTTTAAGGGCCTCGTCATCCAACACATGTGATCGTCCACTGCGAGGTTCATCCGAAAGATTCACGTCTTCCGAATGGAATTTCTGGAACCAATGTCTGGCGCTGCATTCGCTCACGACATTCTCCCCAAATGCCTGGCATATGTGGCGACTTGATACGGCAGCTGACAGGTCCACTTTCAAATCATACAACACATACACGTGAACAAGATGCTTCGATACCTTCATTCCTCTTCGATATTGGACGAGCTACGATTGCTGTATGTGCGCAACGTACACTCATGTCCAAAATTATTGTCGCATGTCTATAAATATGTTGTGAGAATATAATTTGATAACGAATTCGTCCGGTATTTCTTATAATGTTAGTGTGTGTAAAGTCGGCAAAGACATGTATGTGGCAAATTTCATGTCAGAAGAGCAGTAAATAAGAACAATAAAACGAAAATAAAACTTTCTTCTTCATTTAGCAACGTTTTGTTTTACTCACTAATTTTCGTATTTATAATTATTTTCCTCTGAAATTTACCACAAATATACATTTCCCGATTATACACATAGTATCAGTATTAAAAGTATCCTGCAAAATCATTATCAAATTATATTGTTACAAGAAGACAGTTATAGATATGCGACAATCATTTTGGACATGACTGTACCTGTATTATTGAAGATCGATAGTCAGACTAACTACCGATCGATTGGCACGTACGTGCGTCATTTCGTCCCCTCTCTGTCGGCACATGATTAAGGGGACGTCAAAAACGACACGAACATTTTTGGTTGCCTTGTATTTACTAGAATTGGCGCATTTATAATTTGGTATTCTTATTGAAGACTTACTGAATTCTAAAATTTATTTTCCTTCAACCTGTTGTTAAACAATTTTGATTACGCCAAATTAAAAGCAACTTTCAAAGTTTACTATAAGTTTCAAACTTACCTTCACAGAAGGCGTAGTAGGTGAATCTTCCGATTCATCCGACTCAAATGAATCGGAGTAGTCCTCATTTTTATGATCGATTGCCTCGTACAGAACTTCATAATGATTTTCAGTATCCGAATCAGAATTGTCACCTGCAATACGAATTAAAGATGATATTAGAACACAATGAAAATACTTCCTACATTCATAATGCCAGTAACTTGACATGCAACAATAAAATTATTATTACATTTAAACTAGATTCCTACAATAAAATCATGTTACGCCTGTGTGGGAATTATCAGGAGCTTTGGAATGCTTGTCTGGTTAAGTAATTCTCGAGCTATTTGGAAGCTTGAAAATCAGATATTGTGACACGAAATACGCAAATTGTTTGTCTTACTGGATATTCTTATCCTTTCTCAGTACAGAAGTTACACGATACATATAACATTACATACGACGAAACCCGGTCTCAAACATCAAAGGCAAGACCGTTGGCCACTAAATCACGAAGAAGCGCTCACAATTTCTTCTCGATTACGTCATTTACAGCGTCCGAATATAAATAATTTCCTGATTTGCGAATTAAATCGAAAGATAAAATAAAATTTAGATAAGAAAGCTCTTCTGTAAAAAATAAATTCCACAACTAGTATGTTGTGAGCAGACCCTGTGGAAGGAAGCTACGAATCCTCTTCTTTCCCCGTTTGATATGTTCGTAGAATAATGCTAATTTCTTTTAATGATAGTTTTAAGAATACATTTGAATAGAAATTTAAGTGAATTTCAAGAGCTAACCACGTAAACACTAATAAAAGCTTGCTTGCTACACTCCTAATTCAACATTAAGAACCTGACATACTAAAAATAGTACAAAGTTTACCATTTTTCTTTTGCTTGTTTTTCGTAAGTGAAAGGAGATAATGAAATGTAACTTACCACAATCATATATAATGTTACTCTACAACAGAAAATATGAACCTGAAGAATATTCAGTGTTTCCATCGATAGAAATTACGGTGTTGCCAGAATAACAATTCCCCAAAAATCTAAGTTAAGGCAGTAACTAGAGGAACGAACTCAACTGCATTTGATTACGTATCATGTTATTTTTGAATCCTGTGAACTGCCTTTTAAATAATAAAGTTTTTTAAAAAGTAGTTCACAGGATACCAAAACAATATGATACGCAATCAAATGCAATTGAGTTCGTTCCTCTAGTTGCTGCCTTAACTTAAGATTTTGGAGGAAACATTTTGGCAAGACTAATTTCTATGGACAGCAACATTGAAAATTCTTCAGGTTCATACTTTCTGATGTAGAATTATATTAACTATAATTGTGCTAAGATGTATCTCATTATCTCCTTTCACTTACGAATAAACAAGAAATAGAAAATAGTAAATTTTGTAATATTTTTTGTATGTCAGGCACTTAATTCTCAAATATTTTTTGCTTGGCTGGTGGTAGATCAGTGTACCTTTTCAGCAACGATGCTATATAAGACGTGAATCTACAATTTAAGGTAGGATCCCAATTACCATAGTGCGTTTCAAGCCTCTCCCCCGGGAATCAAATCCGAGACATTGTGCACAAAAAGAAACTTCAAGTATGCATACAGGAACACATTTCGTGTTTTGTAACTTTGAAACTTTTATGCCGGATGTGATATACAGGGTATTTCAAAACAACACTCACAATGTTTGGGAGGTGATTCCTGACACCAAGATAAGACAAAAAGTATAGACCATCCTGGGTGCAAAAATCTGTCATTTCGGAGTTATAGGCTGCCGAAAACATGAAAGAAATGAACCTTAAAGGTCCATAGCTCCAATACTATGGAACCTACCGTAGTCGTAATCGGAACTTCACTTAGGAACTAATATGTGCGCTATCCAAAAATACACGTTTCAGAATCCTGCGGCACTTCCGCAACAATTTTTATAGAGGGAGTTTGGCTACGGGCATATAATTTGAAGTACTCACCAACTACCTCTATAAAGATCGTAGCGGAAGCACCGCAAGATTCTGAAACATGGAAATTTGGGTAGAGAATATACTAGTTCCTAAGTGAAGCCTTGACCCGACTACGGAAGATCCCATAGTCTTAGAGCTACGGACCTTTAAAGTTCATTTTTTCATGTTTTCGGCCGCTGGTAACTCTAAAATGACGGATTTCTACACCCAGCTTGGCCTATACTTTTAATCTTATCTTGGTGTCAGGAATCACCTCCCAAATGTTGTGTCTTTGTTGTTTTGAAACATCCTGTATTATTCTTCTTGAATTTAAAAATGAAATGAAATCTTTAAGTTTTACGTCCCACGGTTATGCCGGTTAGACTAAAGGAGACGGTGATGATGAGAGATGAGTGAAATGGTGGAATGAAGAAAGCGGGAGGAAACGGGACAAACCCGAGAAAACCCACGAGCACGGTGTTTGTCCACCACAAAGTCCACACGGCGCGAGCTGGGATCGAACCAGGGACCCCAAGCACCGGAGGTGAACGCTCTACCACTGAGCCACCGTGCCCCCCACATTCTTGAATTTATTTTTCAGGCAGCAAATCATTGAAGCACGAAGCTGTCACAAACTTATCTGATGTACAAGTGAACTGAATAACAATCTTGTACTAAATATTATAATATAAAAGCAATCAAACTCAAAAAGAACTTTGTTCTTCCAAATTATTATATAAATAGATTTAAAAGGAGAAGATGAAGACGAGAGGAAGAAATTAGAATAGGGAAGAAAGAGTAAGAAAAAACTGCAGCCGACTAGATTACAGCGGATTATAGCACACACAATTATACCTATCACTTTTCATTACATTTAAAACAATCTATTAAAATGCTACAATAGCAACAAAAGCGCCTGAGCTCCAACCTATAAACTTTGATTTACGGTTATTCGTGATTTCATATTTAACAGAAACAAATATTTTAAACTATGTGTACTTTAAATAAATTATTTCAGTAGACCTTTTTCATATAAAGTTTATTTTTTTTAATTATTGTTCAAAGCCTTTGCATTTTAATAAGCCTTTTCCAAAATCAATGCAAATGAATTGTGCTGTCATCTTTGGAGTACTTTTAAACTATACGTTTGTGGGCGTTTATATGTTTGTGGCCAATCCTTTCGACAATGAGATGTCGGAAACTACAGGACCTAAAAAGATGACGTTTCCACTGATCGATTGCAAATTTTGCGTAGAGTATCTAGTTCTAATTGAATATTTAAAAAACATGGCAATTATTTCTTTATTACATTTTTACGGGCACACTGAAGGTCTTGAAACATTTTTTTTAAAAAAAGCATCATATCCTACGCATTATACATTCCAACACCATATAATTGTATATAGGGGTTGTATATGTCTGAGGAGTTTGATTCATGGACAAATGATAATGAAAAGGAAGGATAACCATTTCTCCAGTCTATGATTTTTTTTTTTTTTTTTTTTTTTTTTTTTGAGTGTTTTGCCTAATGAACACAATATATCACTGACATAATTAATTGTGTATGTACTCTATTTGCTTATTACATACTGCATGCAAAAAGAAAGAAAACACTGATCATACATGAATTAGAAACTTCAACCGTAAGTAGGTTCATATTTTGCAAACGGTGCGATATTGAAAGCTTAATAAAATTTAAAAAACCTCCCCTTTATGGTACAACCTTGCTTTTTTTTTAAATCAAGACGTCTCATTTGTGTCTGTAAAGGGACATGTACAGATGTGAGGAATGACAAGGAGATTTATGCTCATATGTGAATCATGAGCTACGTAGAGAGCGCAGGTTCAGCTAGTAATAATAATAATAATAATAATAATGTAGCCATTCCTACCGCAACATACATATCCGACGGAAGTTCCAACAGTAGCTGAGAATTACCTCAGAAAAAGTCTCTATATAGATATTAGTAAGTAGTTTCGAGTCATATTTCCCAAATTCTTGTTCCTGGAGCACCAAGTGCTCTGTAAAGAGGTTAGAAAAAAAATTAAGTGAAATATTGTAAATGTGAAGAGATCTTACTTAGTAATATATGTTTCAAGAGTAGTGCTTCGCGATTCAGCAAAACCTTGAATTACTGCTCTAAAAGCAACTGTTGTTTCAAGTGTATTTCATGGGGATTATACCACAAAATATGTTTCACATGCAGTTATCTCTAGTGGTGGCAATTCCAGAAAAATGTATGAACAGAGAAACAGAATTATTGTTTCTACAATCGCTGACCTTCTGATTCGAGGAAAAAAGTAATTTCTTGGCATTCTTCTTTCTGCTCCCTCTTGCTGATAGTTCGCAATGCAACGGAGTGTTTTAGCACACATCGTGAGAGATAATGGTCAACTGCGGAGTTTAGATTGTTCGATACGTGAGACTCATTACTGCATATATAAATGTATGAACTTGAAGATAGCCACACTGAAAGAGAGATCAATTACACTAAATACAATAATTATTTTACACATATTTAACTCCTTTATAGCAAAGTATGAACTATGTAAAGACAGTTTATTGTTTTACATCAACTATATTACATAAATTTATTCTTCATCTTAACTTTCTTTACAGATTCACCTTGTATGCACTTGCTGAATTACCAACAGCCGAAATACAAATTTTTATCGAATTTACTTCGTATTTCATCTAATTTTACCTCCCGCCCAACAAAAAATAAAGAAAAAACACCTAACCCATAGCTTGAGATCCTAGGATGAGGCCCGAAGGGTGTAAGACCAGCCACAAAATTTTTAAGCAGATGGGTGTGTGGTCAGTGTACTGCGAATCAACTCACCACTGATGCTGGTTTTCTTGGCTGAAATCTTCAGTGGTTTCATTCAATTGTTAGTTGAGTTGGAATTGAACGTCAATACGGGGCTAGCCGAGGCGTGCATCAATCTACAGTTTAAGATGGTTTCCGAGTCACTAAAATGGGTTCAAATACTCCCAACGGAATTGGAGCCCGGGATCACGTGGAACGAAGGCCACGCACGATAACCACTTAGAAGCAAAAAGAAAGGACAGAGAGGACAACATGATTTGTTTCTGATCAGAGGGAGAACATATTTACACCCTCCATTCCGAAAGAAACCGAACGTTTTAAAAAAACAAAAAAGCAATGTACATTTTGGAACAAATCATTTTTATTAATCAATGTATTCCCCTTCTGCATCGATACACATATTTGCACGCTCCAACAAGTTGTCAAACGACTTCTCCATGTCCTTTATTGGAATGGTCTTTAGGACGGCGGTCGTTGCCTTCTCAATGGCATCAATCGATGCGTGCCACTTTCCTTTCATCGCCAAATGCAGTTTCGGGAACAGATAGAAATCGCACGGAGCGAGATCTGGTGAATAGGGCGGATGATGCAACCGAATAATGTGATTTTTGACCAAAAATTCAGTCACAAGTCGCGAACGATGTGATGGTGCATTATCGTCCAAAAGAGTCCAACTGCCGATTTCGCGATATTCGGGCCGAATACAACGAATTCTTGCCAGCAAACGCTTCATGACGCCCAAGTAAAACTCTCCAGTGACTGTCTGGCCGGGCTGAACAAATTCTTTGTGGATAATTCCTTTTGAATCGTAAAAACAAATCAGCATCACCTTAACTTTTGACTTCACCAAGCGACTTTTTTTGGGTGTTTCTTCATCCGGCGCTCTCCATTCAGCACTTTGCCGCTTTGTTTCAGCCTCATATTCAAAACACCACGTCTCGTCACCAGTTACAATCGATTTCAAGAAGTTTCGATCCTGCCAAGCACTTTTAACGATGCCTTTGCAATGCGCAATTCGATCAACTTTTTGGTCTTCGGTGAGTTTGTGTGGTACAAACCGCGAATTAACCTTCTTAAGGCCCAAAACTTCGGTCAAAATGCGGTATGCGGTTGTTTGAGGAATGCCTAATTCCATTTCAATAACTTTCACCGACGATTTTTTGTTATGTTTGATGAATTCACGCACTTTTTCGATGTTTTCTTCCGATAATCCGGTTCTGGGACGGCCTGACCTTTCGTCATCATCCAGCGTCTCTCTACCCGATTTGAATCGCCTGAACCACTCGTAAACTTGCGTACGGGATAGACACTCATCACCATATGCATTTTGTAGCATTTGGTGCGTTTCACTAAAAGTTTTACCCAGTTTAACACAAAACTCAATTGCAGCTCGTTGTTTGAAACTCATTTTCCGACCGATGTAAACAACACACTGACAGTTGAAACGCAATAACTTTGTTGCCGTGCATCCAAATGTCATGACATTTATACCAGTTGTCAATGAGGGACTACGCCATCTACCAGTAAAATATTACAACAGATGGCACTAGTGGTACTATTTGTTTTCAAAAGTTCGGTTTCTTTTGGAATGGAGGGTGTAATTCGAACAGCCCTTCCCCTCTTTACTTGTCCTTACGATGCTAACTGAACACCACACTGCCAACACCACCTGGTTTTCCCAAATGGTTAGACAATCTGGAATGACAATGCTGACTACACATACAGCTGCCCATGCTGTTGAGACAATTCAAAATTTCGGTAAGAACTTTACATACAATTCCGACTTTGCCTCTACTTTTATTATTATTCTTTCTTTCTCTCTCTCTCTCTCTCTCTCTCTCTTTACTTGAAAAAGTGGGTTTGCTTCCCAACGTTTCAATGACAATGAAGTTATCAGGACATGAGTTCTCAGCTGGCCAATTTCTACATAGAGGGTTTATTAAAAAAAAGCTTGGGCCATTCCTACCGAAAATGTTAGAAGCTTCACAGAGACTACGCAGAAAAATAGCCAAGGTATGTGCTTGTACAGAATCAATCTTTTTTTTTTTTTTTCTTTCTTTCTTTCTTTCTTTCTTTCTTTCTTTGTAATTTTAAGACGAGCTTCGGATATTCATTCCAAAGGTGTTAACACAAGAGGAATCGAGAATATAATGCAACTTTAAAGTGAAACAGGCTTATCATTTTAGCTAGCGCATACAAGGAATATAAACTAAAAACTTCCATACAACGTTCTTTGAGGGTTACAAATTTCATGTGCACAAAACACAGAACATCTTCGCAAACTCTTTCTGTACACCAATTTCACAATATTTACAATAAACTAGGTGTGTCAAAAGTCCGGGGTCATAGGCCATCTCCGTTCCTAGTAAGATATGAAACAAATGGATAGAGCGGAGAGCTCTTGGAAATAGATGGGTTTCAAATTAAAATGGTGGATTTTTTTCAATTGCAACAGCCGTTTGGGTTCCAAATTGGTAAAGAACCCTATACTAATTGAAAAACCAACGTTTCCAGTTCAGCAGGCTATTCGAATGATAAGGGCACAAAAAATGACACGGAGAACATGCACATTGTTATATGAACGGAATTTTGAACATAAATTCACTTCCCAACAACGTTGTATTGCCAGTATGATGAGCCCAAGGAAAGAGTTCGCTGAACTATCAACGCTTCTTTTTCATTTAACAAGGGCACATTACTCGTGTGGAACCCAAACGGCTGCTGCAGCTGGAAAAATTTCGCCTTTTTAGATTAAAGAAATTTCTAGAATATTTATTGATTTAGAAAAGGCGTTTGACCGCGTGAATTGGGAATTGTTGTTTGGAGTTCTAAAGAAGATAGGGTTAGAATGGAAAGATCGAAGACTCATAAGAAACTTATACATGAACCAACAAGTACGTGTTAGGATAGGGGAAGAACTAACGGAAGAGAGTGCAATTGGAAGGGGAGTTCGACAAGGATGCTGCCGCTCGCCAACACTATTTAATGTGTATCTAGAAGAGGTAGTGAAAAAGAGATTACATAATGATGACGGCATTTCGATAGAGGGTAGAATGATTAGATGCGTAAGATTTGCAGACGATATGGCGCTTGTTGCAGAATCTGAAAAGAAAATTAACAAAATGTTAGAAAACCTGAGGATGGGCTTTGAAGAATATGGGATGAAAATAAACGTTAGAAAGACAAAAGCCATGGTGACTGGAACGAAGAGGTCTGTGTTAAATATAAAAGTGGGATGGGAGCAAATAGAACAAGTGAATAGTTTCCGATATCAGGGTAGTATTCTTAGTAATGACATAAAGGGTGGACGTGAAATAAAAGCAAGGATAGGAATGGCGAAAGAAGCCTTTAGGAGGAAGAAAAGTGTTTTGTGGGACCTTGAATAAAGAGTTGAGAAAAAGACTCATAAAATGCTTCGTGTGGAGTGTTGTACTGAATGGGGCAGAAACGTGGACATTATGTAAAGGTGATGAAAATCGACTGGAAGCCTTCGAAATGTGGGTGTGGAGAAGAATGGAAAGAATTAGTTGGGTCGAGCGGAAAACGAATGAGAGAGTGTTAGAAATGGTAGGGGAGAAAAGAACACTTTTAGATATTATTAGGAAGAGGAAGAGAAACTGGTTGGGACATTGCCTAAGAAGAGATTGTATCATGGGGGACGTCCTAGAGGGTATGGTGGCGGGAAAGAGAGGGAGGGGGCGAAGGAGACTACAGTTAGTGGATGATATAGAAACAGAAAGATCATACGTGAAGACGAAGAGGTTAGCGGAGGATCGTGGAGCATGGAAGCTTTTCAGCTGCTGCAAGTGACCTGCCAATAAGGGCAGAATACCTATGATGATGATTAGATTGAGCGCTATCTATTTCCAACAACTTTCTTCTCTTTCGATGTTTTCGTATTTTTACTCATAAAATGGTTAGCCTATGACCCCGGACTTCCGATATACCCGGTATACTTTCATATAATGAACTAATATATTTCCTTAAATCATTCAATACAATAGTAACAAATTATGAATTCAACGCTAATATCTAGGGGGCGGAAGTTTATGAAGTGTCATTTTTTTTTTTTTTTTTTCTGGTATTGTGGATACAATGCCCATCAAATACATATATTACTTTGTTCAGAAACAACTGTAATTTTGAACTGCATAATTTGTCAATTTTCAGCTTTATTATTTATGTTTCGGTCTTTTTAAAGATTCTTACTATTCTTTTGATTTCGGCAATACGATGGAGAATGCACAGAGGTAACCAGAGTTCCTACTGATCTGGACAAATCTATTTCCCTGACAGGTGTTGGATGACGTTGACATAAATAAGGAATAAATAACCGTGAATATTTATATATGAGAACATTTATTCTGTAGAGACAAGTAATAATCAATTGCTCATACGTATATTCCACTTACTACCCATAAGAATCTGAGTAACATTCCATACTGTGATCATTAATGGTTGACTAAGCTAAATTGATGCATAATTAATGTTAAAAAAAAAAATACATTTTATAAAATCTCCCTGACCAGTAGGAACCCTGTAAACACATTTTCTATAAGATGATAATTTGCAAGAAAAAGAAACAGGATCTGAACTCAGAAATTAGTCAACATTAAATTTTTATGTTGTTAAGATAATGGTGCTGTTCTGCAACCACATGTAAAGTGGAAAAACCTGGAGTTTTCCTTTCAATTAAATATTTCCAAAATTAATTTGTGTATGTGTAATATCTTTTAAATCATTTCTGAGGTTTAAATTTACTTTTTCGAAAGTCTGTATCTCGATGGAAAAAGGCAGCGTGCCTAGAAAGTCTCCCCCTTCCCGAATGTATCCCTGATTTTTCAATTTCCGATTTTTCATATATAATTTGTTAATTCTAAATAATAATAACATTATTTACGTGGAGGCATTATTTCCTTATGTCTGTAGTAAGGCGCAGGACATGGAAACAGACCATGCTACATAGTAGGTCAAGATGCAGGAAAAAGTATATTTTACGTTGAAAATTTGTTGTATCTGTCTTAATCATTAAATTATTTAAATTTATAATTTATTTGGTTGTTTTTATTTAAAATCAAACTTACGTATTTCAACTGAAGAAGCTACCTTATTATTTCTCTGGTATCGCGGATACAATGACCATTTCGTATGTTTCTTGTACGGTATTCTTTTAATGCTCGAGTTTATCATTAATCATTGATTTCACAATTTTTACGTAATTTTTTCATGTTTTTAAGGGCATTTTATAGGTGATATATATTTATACTTTTTAGGTCATAAACTTCCGCCCCTTACTAATAACAATACACAAATTATTTCACATTTGTTGGAAATTTACCACTCAGCTTCCAGGAAGGATAATGCATACTAATGATTCACGATTAAATTTGAACATAACATTTTGGAAAAGTTCTCTCTCACAGCTTCTTTGCAAAAATATAATTCAACTAAAAATGTAACTCTCTCTCACTGTTGTGTGTGAAAAAGATACCAGTTTGGAGACTTATCTATATAAATCCAAATTATCTTGAGAATTACAATTTCATCATCAATATTCAGAAAATTTAATATTTTTCGATTTCCTGCAAACATTTGCTTCAGAGATGTGCCCTTTCGAAGTTCCTCATTTGCATACTTCCCAAAGCACTTCCCAAATATGCACATTACATATTGAGCGAAACAGACCTTGCTATCAAAAGATCTGTGTTTGTAACAAATAGAAGGAATTATTTCTTTTTAGTAAGAAACTGACCCAGTTAACTCTCTTTTGAAAACTAGGTCTCTTAAAACTAGCTTCAAGAACTAAATTGGCCAAAGATTATTCACATTTAAGATCGAACGCAAGGTACCCACACTGAATCCAAAAATGTTTTTGCTTACCCAACTATGTCCCAAATCCTTGATATTTCGATAAAAAATACCCACTTCTTCGACAAGTTAAAACATAAGACGTATATAATCGAATATCACGAATAATTTAAGTCCGGAACATAGTAGGGTGGATAAACACTAGAATTAACATTCTTTAATTAACTTACTAATAGAAGACATAGCTTTTTCAATAATTACCTCAATTAACGCAGGATAAGTCTAGTGCCTTTAAAAAATTATGAAAATAGTTTCCCACAACTTTCTTAACTTACAGAAACCCACAGTAACACGATTTTATACAAGTTAATACTAAGAATAAACTACACTTAATTTTCAGACTGTATGGAGTCTGATTTTTACAATCTTCAAAATGTATTAACTTTCAACTAAGTCTCTCAATGTTAAAAACAAAGAAAAGTATGGAGGCTACTGACTTCTTTATCGTTAAAAGGTCGGAATTCAGTGCAACCGCTCGTAAACGCCATATTTTATAGTAATATCGGAACGAGAGGATCAATTTATGTCCAGTTTTCTTTACGAGAGAATAATTCTCCGTATGTTGTACGAAAAAACTATACTGAAATTTGTCAAATCATTACTGTAAGAATTATTCTGAGTTCAATATTGAACACCCGATTCACAGCCAAAGTAGCACGTAAACTAATTTCCATTTTAACGTATGAGTAGACATATTCTTTTGCTGGTGACTGTGCATACAAGTTAGAACAATGCATAACATTTTAAAGTAGAAAAAATTACCGTAATTTAGAATAAAACTAAGCTTTCTCCAAACTGGAATTCCAGACTCACCACATGCGAAACATTGTATCATATTTTCGCAAATAATTATTTCTCCAGAAGAATGTATTTTAAATTTAAAATTAACGCAAAATTTCTATTGGTACTACTGGTACACAAATAGCTCAATTCTCATTCAAAAAGTTCCATTTCTTTACTCAATTCTCAATTTCATTAGTTTGTAATAAAAATATCGATTTGTATTACCTTCAATAACAATAACTAACCTGGATCACTAAAACGCTGCTTGATTGGTGGAAGCCTTTTCTGGACAAAAGAAGAACTATTATGCAAGCGATGATTGTTAAAAACACCACTATTCATGTCTTCATTGTCCACCGGTTACCCTGCGTCAGAAATAATTCATTTTTATTTTTCTTACATTTTTTTTTTATCGGATCACCCTGCGTCACATCAACTACATCACTCAATATCCCACTGCTGTAACTTCACACAATTATTTCCTCATAAAAGCAAGCAACAATGTCAGTTTATTTTTTATTTATCTCACTCTGTTCCAATTACAGGTCTTAGAAGACAAAAGACTGACAAATGTAACTCAGTTTATAAAAAAGAGCAACTAATATATATGAAGTTAGTTTATCATTCATAGTGCAACAGGAGTGATAATTCATCAAATATACTAAATAATCAAATCTGAAACAATATAGACTTTTGATGCGACTCTTACTTCAACGTCCTCCCCCCTCAGGTTGTTATTCAACCAAACCTAAAGTCTAATGTTACAAATCAATATGTACTGTTTTACGTGATGAACTAAGACTGCCAAAAAAGATGGATGTGGAAATTCTGGTTTACGGTTGAATTTATATACAGGGTGTTTCAAAAGAATAACTTTTGGGAGGTGATTCCTGACACCAAGGTAAGATTCAAAAAGTATAGACCACCCTGGACATACAAATGCTTCCTTCCGGAGTTGCAGACTGCCGAAAACATAAAAAAAATGAAGTTTAAAGGTCTATAGCTCCAAAACTATGAGACTTGCTGTAGCTGGGTCAAGACTTCGTTTAGGAAATAATGTGCGCGCTACCTAAAAATACATGTTTCAGAATCCTAAGGTACTCACACAACAACTTTTATAGAGGGAGTTTGGCTACTGGCATATAATCTGAAGTACTCACCAACTACCTCTATAAAAACTGTTGCGGAAGTATTGCAGGATTCTGAAACTTGGATATTTGGATAAGGCACATACTAGTTCCTAAGTGAAGTCTTAACCCGACTACGGTAGGTTCCATAGTTTTGGAGCTATGGACCTTTAAAGTTCATATTTTCGGCAGTCTATAACTCCGAAAGGAAGCATTTGTGCATCGGGGTTGGTCTATATATTTTGTCTTATCTTGGTGTCATGAACCACCTCCCAAACGTTGACGGTGTTTTGAAACACCCTGTATAATGACCCTCTCGATAAATTTCACTTTAACCCTTTCATAAGCATAATGTGCTTGGTACATTTCAGTATCAATGTTACTTTTTTTGAAAATAGGAGTAGTCAAAATACATAATATGCTCCCTTTCAATAATTAAATATTAATGTTGTTCTCAAATTTCAATATCAACATAACCTTTTCAATACACACTAAACACTAACTTAGATTTTTTTTTTTTTTTTTTAAATTTGCCTTTCAAACATTGTCTATCAAATTATGAATCCAGATTTTCAAATTTCGAATCATAAGAAGAAAACAACCATATGAGAGAAAAATTGAAAAATTGTGCCTAAAATAAATTCCAGAGTTAAAATACTAATAACACCCATAATTTAAATTTTATTTGAGAGATCTGGATCATCCAACGAGTGAACAAGATGAAAACTTGTAAAGCAACCACTCGTGATGTTCTTTCTTTAAAAATAAATATGTTCGTCCAGTCTCTAACATCATTGACCCACTGTTATACAAAAGTTATTAATACGAAAAATCCAGACCCACTGAATCATTTGCTATGATTACTGTCCGGTAAAGTTATACTGATTATGAACTTCATTATACATGCCTAATAGAGCGAACGTAATACACATTCCAAATAAAATTCGTACTAACCTTTTTTTTTTTTTTTTTTCGTAAGAAAATTATATTCAATATTTCGGATATTTTACTGAGTATCTATTATCAAGGGCTGTAGAGAATTAAAACAATGCAGCAACAGCATTTTCATATGCCTGAAGCTTCGACTTGAATGAAAATCTTTGATTAAAGAACGTAAATTTTTTTCACCCAAGAACTTGTATTTCGGAGGACTACCTTGTGTACGCGTTACTCCTTTCAGGAATTTAGTGCAAATGCATTTATCAAATTTGATAGCATGACTGCCAATATTTTAATCCATTTAATATCTTCAGTCTCCCTAGATCAGGGCACAAAATTTTTGGTCGCAAGGTCGCCATTGGCGACTAGAAATTTAGAGCTGGCGACCCGTGTTTAGTAGGAATGGTTTGTGCCTAAACTTTGCATGCAGATCCCCGCGTACCACTTCTAGTACTTCCCTAGTAAGTGAGAGAAAACCCGGAATGTGAAGTCTTCACAACGAACGGACAGGAAGGTGAAGTTCTTACAACGTTGTAATTCGCACAACTCAACATGTATATGAATTGTCCCATTTAATATTGATTATCTTTAATCTAATTGAAATTTTATGCTTTGGTGCAATCTCTTTGTCAAACCAAAGGCCGTAGAGGGAGGACCTCATAATTTATACGAGGTACTGGCGACCAACACTTTTGGATTGGCGAGTGCGTCTGACTTTGAAATTTTGCGCCCTACCCTTTAGGCTAAGGAAGACTACGATTATGCCCTTTAGGCTAAGGAAGAATTGGTGGAATGAGAAAGTGGGAGGAAACGGGTATGAGAAAATCCACGAACACGATGTTGTCCGTCACAAACTTACTTGGCCGGGATCGAACCAGAAACCCTACACATCAGAAGTAAGCGCTCTACTACTGAGCTACCGTGCCTCCTCTTGCCTGGAGCACTCGTACCAGAGGTGAGCTCTCCCCACTCAACAGTAGAAGGATCTTAGGTTGATTGCAGTTTAACGTAAGATTAGCAGGCATCCCCGAATTCACAAATCTTGGGATAAGGGCAAATATGGTGTTTGTTGATAATAGATGCCATAGAATATGTATCAAATGATTCAGTGGCGTACTCAAAATTTCATCAAGGAAGTACCTAAGCATTGAATCTCATCCTTTCAGGACAATATGAGCTTGAGTGCTTATATATATTAGATTGTCTAAAACGTACTATCTTTGGTGGTCAAAGTTGAGAATATATCTTTTGTGCTTCGAAAATACCGTTATGAAAACACACCGCGTCATTCTGTTTGATGATGACCTGCCATTTTTCAGCCAAACCCATAATTCCGTCGATATAGAAATTCTATGGTTTGTGATCAAAAAATGGAGATGTGTTTCTCACAAGCCTCTTGTAAGACTAACTTAACATAATTCAAGGAGTGCTCCACCGAACCAAATAATAATCTGGTTGTGCCAGGTCATAAAGTGTTAAAACCTTCCAGCCAAGTCTTCTCAATTCCTAATGAGTCGTTAAACATATAGCGTGATATGTAACACCTTTTCTGTTGACCAGTTGTGACAGTTTCTTTTGCATTGATAGGTGCACTCGCGGTAGCTGTCGATGATACAGATCGGCGTCTATCGTTCTGATCGGCGGCAGCATTATCATCTATGATGCTCTTACAATCCCACAAAACGCTCAGCTTAACCTTCCTGGGTGTCAATATGGGCCTTCCCCGCACTTCAATCATTATCCTTTCCACACATTGTTGTTACTCCATTGTTGTTAAAATTGCAAAATGAAATTTCGTGACTTTCTCGTGACCGTTTCTTTACCAAAGCATACAATTTCGCAACATTCTCAAGAACGAATTTGGGTGCGAATTAGTCCGAATTTTCATACATGCGATAGAGGCATGCTTTGCTTGCGATTTGGTAGTGTCTAAAGCTGATACATAGACAATTTTGGTGATGGATTTTGACGTTTTATAGAACAAAATTTTCCAGTCTGTACTTATATTTGTACAGATTTAAAATATCGTGACCCAAAAGCTAAATTTCGTGACGTTTTCTTGACTTTCATGACCGTTTTCTGATTTCATGACTTTTCCACGACTTTCGTGACCGATAGACACCCTGTACACATTTAATTTATTAGGAAATCAAAATTTGAAATGTAACAACATACAGATTTAAACGTGTTTTGTTTCCCCGTAACTAATTTTAACAACGATCTATCAATAGAATTCTTGACCTACATTCCGGAGATCTGATGAAAATAGCATCTCTGCATTCAGTTTACACGAATTTACGACAAAAAAAAAAAAAAAGTATAACGTGAGCTCTGTGAATCGAACATTTTATATATGCACAGTTTTTTTCCAAATCAAATATCGGGGCCACGGCGGCTCAGTAGTTGTTTTCATTTTTGGTACAAGGCACTTGTGGTTGGATTCCATGCCATCTGAGTTTATCGTAAGTAACATTGTATCCGTAGGTTTTTTTAGGTTTCTTTCGTTTCCTCCGCCATTTCCATTCCATGCCTTCATAAGTTTATTGACATTAGTCTATTTCATGACATTCTTCGACATCTTGAGATTTGAAGTACTGCTAATAAAAAGTAGGGAAAATAATTTTAGGTAAGTTGTAGGCAACAATTTAACTAGTTATAACCAATGCCACCCATTAAATTATATCGATTGGTTGTTATAGTTTAATGGGGACGTGTGTGTATGAGCTTCCCCGGGGTTCTCACACTTTCATCATTCCGTCACTATCATCCATTTCATCATCGTCTCCTTAGCCTCGGCACATAACCGTTGAGCCGTTAAATTAAAATAAATAAATAAATAAATAATGAGGATGACGCCACAAGTGAGGCTATTTTCCCCTCCCCTCCCCATCACCATAAAAGCCATATAAAATTATATCATTTTTTTTATATATACACAACCACTTGTGGGCGCTACCATTATTTTTTTTTTTTTTAAAAAAATCTCACTAATGTATTGACAGGCTCTATAGTAGATATAACGGATGATTTGGAGATGGAAAGAAATTCGAAGTCGACACTGCGATATTTACCTCCCCCCCCCCCACCAAGAACGCAATTCAGCACCCATTGCAACTTAATGATCTGGGTGCCACCACATTTCTATAGTAATTTTTTGACAAAATAGTCCCCTTGTGTCTTAAAATACTAGGGTAATCCTACAGATAAGCGTCATCGATTAGAATTTATAATTTGAATGCCGCCAACTATTGCAAACTACTTATTACGAAATTCACGTCACCAACGGAAATCGTAACTACAAGTGGCATCCTGCAGGGCTATCATTTGGGAAAGGCTGTGGAGCAATACTCCCCACCCCCTGAGTTTGATAAATATTTTTTGATAGATTGTATACCAATAATAAACCTGAAACGCTTGTCAGTTCAGAAATTATAGGCATTCCTACAAGTATAGATCTACAGTCCGTCACACACACACACACACACACACACACACACACACACACACACACACAAAGCACCACTTTGAGAAAACTTATATTTTTTAATATTAGCACTATTCTTTTCTTCTAATAGTACCCTATTTTTTGTGTTGCTACTGTAGTACACATATGAACATTAAAAGAAAACTGTAAGCTTTACACATTAAGTGGCATTACAATCCACAAATTCAATGTAACGCATATCAGGGAACACGTACTATTGTTCTCAGTGGTGCAATTTTTTGTGCTTAACTGTAAAATACCCTTTCGAAGCAACTCCTGTTCTGCTCGGAACTTCAACGAAGAAATATTTCACCCCCTTTATCTTAACTCTCCAGAAATTCAGTGGCTTTCTCACCATAACCCCATGTAATGTTTTCTGTGGAAGAACTTTCAATTTCGACAAAAAAGAGATCAGCAGCATTTCAGATTTTCCTGGCAGGGGAAAGGCAAGGCCGAGGAAAGGCGTTTCATGTTTTATTATTAGTATACAAATGATTAAAAATATTTCTTACTAAGGGAGGCAATTCCCCCCTTCCCAAACCCAAATGACGCCACTTTCAGTTATGATTTACATTGACAACGCCTCGCTGCTGAACGGGACGATAAACTCCATCACCTCATCTCACCGCATTTCGTTATTAGTAGGTTGCAATAATTGGCGATCAAATTATAGATTCTAACTGGTAATGCTTATCTGCAGAATTACTAAATACTCGTTTTATTAGATATCCTTGCACTAGTGAATGTTTCGTAACCCACCGGGAGTGTGCAAAACTGAGTGAAAGAAGGTATACGAGTAACACAGAGGGGTTACGGCTCCGAAAGATAGAATGTCCTTATTTGCGATGTGACAAAGTATAATACTCATGAAATTTAGATTTTTCGAGTGTATATACTGCATGTACAATTTCTTTTCTGAAGAACTAAACAGTGGTAGTCCTTATATTATTCGTGACACTTCACCACTTTAAGAGGTACGGCATGATCATATTTTTAGTTGCAAAATATATTAGGCCTTGCACCTAGTACTTAATTTCTACTGAGTAAATTAAGTAAGAGTTATTCTGAACGTTTACATCACACGAGTGAATTGACAACCGAACATGTCCTTGACAGCACTCCCACACGCCTCTGGAATTTAAGGCACAATCTTTTAACGTGAAATACATATTTAACTATCAGACATTTAGCTTTTAACTAGGTATAACTACTGGCAAGCAGAAATCAAATAAATACTAACAAATCAATGTAATTATTTTCGAAAAACAATTACTACTTGGAGCTTTCTATACATTAATACTGATCTCCCATAATTAAGTTTAACAATAAGCATATTGGCAACAAATTACTTATTTTCGTGTACTGTAATTCGTACATCGAACAGTAATTATCCACAAGAATGTAAGTAATGTATGCAAAACGGAGAAAGTTATTTCGGAAACAAAAATTGACAACTATCACTATGTATATGTTTACAACTTACATAGTTCATTTACAAGAATGGACCATACCTGAACTTGTTGTCAAAATATAAAACATCACATTTGTTTGTATCAAAGATCAATTCCATTAACTTAATTCGTCCTTATTTCACTTCCGTTTGTTTCCAACTTTTCCTTTCCTATCTTCGACCAACCACCTGTTACATCCTTTTCGTCGTCTTCTTTTTCTTCACCAAAGCGAAGCGAATTCTTGACACCCACAGTGGAATAATTCCGCCGCTGCAGCATGATGGCGCTAGTGTCGCGCTTAACACCACACTCATCAAGAACCTCACAAACCCATAATCACAATTTAACTTTACAAAATATTTTCTTAAAAAATTCTATCCAAGATACTTTCATTGCAGGAAGGTCCACAAGGTTTATCGTACGTTTTGTTCTTTTGGCCGTGCTCGTGGACTCCAGAAGAAATCATGATTAATAACATTTTACAGTACTTTGATAACTTCTCAAAATTAGGATATCTTCGTGACAACTAAACCAATCAACTAAACACATGTCTCAAAACTCATTACAGAGACGTACGCAGGGGTAAGTCATGAGAGTCCAGAGCCCCGAAATCCTGACTTCTCTGTAAATTTAGTCTAATTTTAGAGGTAATTATGCAAGTTTTAATGTGATTGATCATAATTGAATTTGGATCACCCGAAATAAATTCCTGTGTACGTCTCTGTTCACACATGATATTGAATAAAGTAGTAAATAATGTGATGGAAAGTAAATACGAGCAAAATCGGTCCATGTGATTACATTACTTTGCTGAAATCAGGAAAAAAGATCGAAATATTCTCCAAGTAGTTTTCAAACTGCTGCGCAGTGGGGCGAAAACGCAAAAAGCTGGCCAAAATATGATAACTATATTCAGATTGAATGAAATTTAGTATTAAGGGGTTATTGAGGTTGCTGATTACGATTCTGCAACTAACGATGAAAAAAACAAAATGGCGGATCCAAAATGGCGGAATAAAATTTGCAAACGTCGAAAAAGTCGTAGAAATGTTCTCAAAAGTGGCGATAAAGGGGTTATTGAAGTTGCTGATTACGATTCTGCAACTAAAGTTGAAAAAAACAAAATGGCGGAATAACAAGAAGGTCAACATACTTCGTAATTTTCACAATGTATCTTTAACAACATTCACTTTTTTCACATATTTTGATGAACAATTACTTGTTACTTACGTTCTTATTTATTAGAAATGTATTATTACTTAAAAGACACAAATTATTGGTATTTGATTCGGTTATGATAACTGCAACGGCTTGTCACTATAACATTAATGAGCAATAATTAACATCAACACGTTTCGTAATTGGCACGTTTTGGCAGCTACGTTTCCATCGACAGCATTAATTAATATTCAGACTATCATTCTACAAAATATGAACGTGGTGCACGAGGGTGCACATAATGCTTTCAACGCTTTAAGTTAATAAAATATATAAACAATGTGAAAATTTTGTCTGACTTGCGATTCAAATTATAAATTATTACATCATTATTATTAATTTTTCACTTCATACACTTATTCTACTTACCAGTACGATATAGGAAAACTTTACAGATTTAAAAACTATGAACGCGTTCGAAAGTTACAACCGTTTAAACGGACGCGTCACAATTCTTCTATTGTTCTCTACGCATTTGATCTGCTGAAGGGTCTACTTAAGAGTGGCTCAGGTAGTCGGAATAAAGTAAAAACCCTATTCTATTTATGGATTTGGGCCCTTCTAACATCACTCTAGCCAACTACATTAAAAAATTCCTATATTGCTAACTTACTTTTGGCCAGCTTTTTGCGTTTTCGCCCCACTGTGTGCTGGTTGGTTGTAAAAAAAGGAATTTTCTTGAACATTTGTTTTACGTATTGGTTATCTTGGAACCAATGTCGCAAACGACTCATGAATTACAGTTCTTTGTGAGTAAGACATTCTAGTAAATTAACTTAAAAGTTCGCTGTAGAGTCTTCAATAAGATACAAGTAGGCTTAATCTCCAACGAAAAAGAGACTGTAATAATGGCTCTTGTGCAAGGGTCATTCAATATTGAATGACTGACTTTGTACTTCAAGACAGGTAATTCAGGCAATGGCGTAACTTCTGTGTGGACAGGGTGGACAAAGGCCACGGACCCCGAGCCCCGTCCAGATGGTGAGCGCTCCCCCCCCCCCGGGGTGAGCTGGCACTCCTATTAAAATAAACGATTGGATAGCTTCTAACCTATACCTACCTACTATGTTTCACAATAAGGTCAAATTTGTGGAGACCCTTTTCAGTAGCTGTCATTCAACCATGAGTCTTTATAAGTAAAAATGGCCAATTAGTTACAGCGGCACTTTTTTGGTATCTCCTACATTATATATGTTATTCTTGGATTTTCTATACTGTGTTTACATTCACGAGTGTTTGAACTGAGTTTATCCTATACTGTGGAGTGAATGAGACTACGGCTGGCGGGATTTTGTTCATAGAAGAAGGCAGTTTATTTATTTTTTTAAATATTGTTTCAATTTAATTTTCATATTAAAGAGTGCTGACAATACTGAGGTAAGAAATATAATTAAGGGGAATTAGTATTAAACTGTTAAAATAAGTGTACTTTAGCGGAGTATTCCCTTTACATATACAGTACATACATATACATTACATATAAAGTCGGGAAATCCATTCACGAGTCAGCTGGGAACTGACTCTCCAGAATTGAGTCTTCTTATTGATATGTTGAAGAAATTGATCGAAATATCGAAAACCGAGAAAAACACCGAAATTGACGACGTTTTTCTCTCCACTTGCACAAGCTACAGGTAGCTTTGAAGCTGAACATGATGAAGGCCAAAAAACGTAGTCAGCAATAATGAACAGTATGCTAATATCCCAGGACTTGAAGATTTTGCTCATTAAATTGAAATTGAAATGGGCGAGTGTAGTCAATATAATAGAGCTGAAGAAAGTGTGGCTGCATCGAAACAACAGGAAAGTCGTGCTACCAGCACT
The DNA here is from genome assembly GCF_964235325.1 of Thermobia domestica. NCBI lineage: Eukaryota > Metazoa > Arthropoda > Insecta > Zygentoma > Lepismatidae > Thermobia > Thermobia domestica. The sequence continues at coordinate 5,470,513 of NC_137468.1, forward strand.
AAAAGTGATGAAGATAGAAAAACATGAGTGTTGCAGAGACAAGTGAATCCCAGTTGGTTTTGTTTGATATTTATCGAAAATATCTGATAGAGGTCCCTATCCAGCTACAATTACAAGGAACGAATTAAAACACCTCATAATTGAACATGGTCCGTGCCAACCCACTGGTCCATTTAAAGTACAGAAACAGAATAGGCCTGTTTTCTCAACAAAACATTATTCCAGTGTAACAGCAGGTGGACTACAAATTCACAGCGAGGTATGTTGGCTTTTTGGTGATCAGTCATCACCTGACATGCGTTGGGAGTGAATTAACGGAGTAAAAAGCTAGAGCAAACTTCTATCTTTAAAGATTCGTCGGCATGAGACAAATGTCTTCCATCGACAAATCAACAATCGTTGGAAATATTTGACTCCTGGAAAAAAAGGAAAAATCATCGACAAGCAATAGGAACTCCAATGCCGTAAAGAGACCAACTTCTGGAGGCAAAGTATTACCGAGAATCGTGGCGATCATTCTCACTCTTGCTGTGCTTGAATTGCCATTTCATCGCCATGAAGAAAGTGTTAGTCTAGAATTTTGTGAAGGTTGAAATTTTCTTAGCATTGTATATCTTGTAGCTCAGTTTGATTTAGTGCCACAAGAATTATTAAATCGTTCTGCGCATAAAGTTAAGTATCTTAATGCCAAAGTTCAAAATAAAGTTAAGTTGATAGGTGTTATAGACAGTGGCGTGCCGTGACTTTTCTCACAGGGGACTAGGTTCGAAGAGAATGTGTGCTGTAGAGTGGAGATCCTGAGTAGTATTGTTGACACCAAATAACACAATTTATATGTTTCTGTAAACGCTTCTTCTACCAAGCCTCTTTCTTTCAAGAAATGGATAATTTCAGTCAGTTTTATTTGAAAAATCTAAGAGTCTGTAAACCTATATTAATTCACTCCGCAAATTGTTAAAATTAAAAAAGAAAAAAAGAAAACTCCTGTAAATTGATTTAAGGGTCAAAAACAAGCAATCAGGAAATCGAGATTTCAAGCACTGAAATTTCTTTAAATCTAACAGCTCAAGAAATTGTAACTCACTGAGATCTTGAAATCACAGTATCAATAATGTCATTGAAGATACGCACATTTAATTTCTGAATCTGTTCAGTCATCTACTTTACGTCTTTTATTAGAAGGTTCCCGTTGTCATCCAATTCTACTTTTCTATAAGTCTTCAAAATCGTTTCTTGCATTTCTAAGTTGAGATACCATCTTTTGTACTTTCTGGATGCAATATTTCACATCCAAGGTTTTACTTTAAAGAATGTTGAATAGTATATCCGTGCGGAGAAATGCAAAATCGAAATCCTTCAATGATAACTCTCACATTTTTTTTTATTTTTTTAATTTTATTTATTTATTTATTTGTAGTCATGAAAGCTTTGGTGTCGCAATTATCTGAATCTTCTACAATGTTCTCAGAACACCGTAAGAGTTCTATTTGATTTTCATTTACTGCATTCACAATTTTGGAATTGTAATTCCATCTTATAGTGGCAACCATTGGAAATCGCTTAGTTACTTCTGATTCAGCAAGCGCGTAACAGCGTTTCGATAAATATGAAAAGAAATTTGGAATGCCACTTATTCTAAAATATATTTCACATTCCTTGATGTGATTAACAGACTGTGGAACAACGAGATTGAGTCTGTGATGATAGCAGTGTATGGTGAGTGCACTCAAACACCTTTTCACAAAAGATTGTAAACCGTTCAAATACCCAGAAAATGTGGCAGCTCCATCCATAGCCTAGTGCTATAAGCTTTTGCTTACAATTAAAATGAGAGAGAATTTGGAAAGCTTGCTCACTTAGAGCAGTCGCAGTGCAATCACTGCTTTTTTTAGTAGTAACATCTGCAAAACAAATAAATCTTTCACGAATTGCCGTCTTTCACGTACCAATTGAATGTTGAGAGATCTTTGCAATGTCCGTAGTTTTGTCCAACATTATTGCTGTAAGAAGTGTATTGTTTATTTCTGACTTAATTTTATCCAGAATTACTCACCAACACAATTAATAATATAATTCTGAATTCTGTTTGACGTTCCTTTAAACACTCCCATGCTGTGAAGATGACAAGTCAACATGGGCGCCCGAACGAGAGGGCAGGGTGGGGCCCGGACCTTCCTCTGGCTCACGAAAACGTATACGTAATATAGCAAACCACGTATATTAATTACCAGAAATACCAAATGCAACATAGCAACCATGGAGATGGGCCCCTCCCTAGAAAATTTTCTTCATGCGCCCCTGCAAGTCCATTTAGTATCGTACTTAGAAAGTAACTGAATTACTTCAATATAATTTCCCTAATTGACAGAATCTTCCTGTTTGTTATAGCTCTTATTTAGCCATAAAACAAGAGGAATAAATCAATCGGTTCATTAGTTCTCGGTTTGTATCAACTTCTGCATTGCTTGCTCAATTAAAAATCAATTCTGGTTTCCCGAAAGTTTTCAATTTAGTTATTGTAAACAGGTGTGAATAACATTATTCTTGGCGCAACTTGGGTTTGTGAAAATTGTTCATGTCACAAAAGCCATCATTATTCCACACGTCCTTTTCTATGTGGAACAGAATACAAGGCCAGCAACACAGTTCGTTTCTTGTCTTACATGCAGTTAACTATTTTGAAGAAGCAAAATAATCCGTTTTGATATTATGTATATAATCTTTCATTTTTGTCTAAATGGAAATGCTTGGAGTTGTTCTACAACTGGTTATTATTTGTTGCATTTCTTGAAAATTAAGGAATCCAATGGTCCAGAATACAAGACTGAAACAGCCGATCCCCACCCCTACTGTCCCCTATACCAATTGAAGTAATATCACTGCTTGCGACATCGCTTTGTTGCAAGGGACTCGGTTTCTCAAACGAGTCCCCTTCCATACTTTATTCTTTGAGTCATTTTCAAAATATATTGATAATCTAAAAAGTTCACACTTCACTAGATTTCTTAAAGTGTCAAGATTAATGCTGTAAATTTAATAGCGTTAAAACTATTAACTGTAAAAAGCAAACGAGCATTAAATTCGCTTACGGCAGAACGCCCGTGCTTAGAGCTTAGACAACATAATATGAGGACTAGGTGACTGGACCCTGTTCCCTTCCCCGAGAATAGCCGATTAAAACCCGAGCGCTTCCGATCTCCACTTCCCTATCGCACCCAGCACACGGGCGCTGACTATAATTGTGTCATAACAATTGAAATAGTGTTATTTTACAAAAATAGAGAAATGTTTTCGTTTTCTTTGGTATATATTTATCACAAATACTTTAATTAAAATTCCAGGGGACTAGCCTAGTCCCCTAGTCCCCTTGACGGCACGCCGCTGGTTATAGAGTAGTTGTTTGACAGAAATATTCCATTATTGTAGTGTTTATTTGAAAACCTTTGTTAAATACAACCTTTAAAACTGAGTCCTGATGCCACTAAGATTTCTTGTACTTTTCAAGCTAAGGGCCCACCACCTTCGTTGTCTACGGGCCTCACCTGTTCTTGTTTCGCCACTGAATTAAGGCATGATTAGGACATGTCCGAATTTTAAGACTAAAAATTTCCCAACGCATACGTTTTCTGAAAGTCCCACATTTGTCTGCATTTTCTAAGTATATACCATCTTCTTAATATAGTGCATCGTGTTAATAATAGCTGGCTACCTTGGAATGATAATTTACTGTCATAGCGTGTGGTGTCGGTTTCATATTCCGTTCCTTCCGTATGCTTGCTTCCGGTACTTTCATTCGAGTTTTGGTATGCTAGTATTCTATAAAACATTTTGTCACAGTCATATTTAAACTGTTAACTCTGAGCACATTGTGATTCTATTTCTTGTGTGTAAAATATGCTCATACATATGCCGGACACACTTCCATTGGGCTTTGTCGTTATGTATTTAGAGATAGCCAGGCAGAAGTATATGCCCTACATTTTGACATTTAAAAATGTGATTGTAATTTGAACTTATGAAACGAAAAAATGAAATCTCTCGTTTTACGTCCCACCATTATGCTGGTTAGGCTAAGGGAAACTGTGATGATGAGAAATGAATGAAATGGTGTAATGAAGAAAGCGGGAGAATCCCGAGAAAACCCACGCACACGGTGATTGTCCTCCACAAAGTTCACTTGACGCGAGATGGGATAGAACCAAGGACCCTATGCACCAAAGGTGAACGATCTACTACTGAACCAGCGAGGCCCCTTGTCAGTGGCGTAACTGAAGGCTTGGGGCCCTCCCGCAGACAACGCGGAGCGGGGCTCCTTCTCTATGTCCCACTTCACGATTCGGGGCCCCAGCCACAGACAAAGGATATATTGTAGTCTGTGGCCCCAGCAATGAAGAGCCTTTATTTATCTCCCTTCAGTTCCACGCAGCATAGAGAAGAGCTAATATAAGGTCAACATCTGTAAGGCGTGCAACGTCGTAACCTATCTATTTAAATGTTACAATAGCAACAAAGGCGCCTGAGATCGAACATATAACTGAGTTTCAAATATTCAATTTACGGTTATTTGTGATTTCCGTTTAACAAAGACAAATATTTTAAATAAATTATTGTGTTCTTTAAATACACTATTTAAATAGATCTTTTTCATAAAGTTTATTTTTAAAATTATTGTACAAAGCCTTTGCATTTTTATAAGCCTTCTTCAAAATTAATGCAAACGAACTGTGCTGCCATCTTTGGAGTTCTTTTAAACTATATGTTTCTGAAAGTTTATATATTTTTGCTGCCAATCCTTTCGACAATGAGATCTCGGGAACTACAAGCTCTAGAAAGATGCTGTTTTCACTGATCGATTGCAAATTTTGCGTAGATTGTCCAGTTCTAATTGAATATTTAAAACCATGGCCACTATTTCTTTATTACATTTTTACGGGTACACTGGAAATGTTGAAATTTAAAAATAAATAAATACAATATCCTACGCATTATACATTTCAACACCACACTATATGGGTTGTATATGCGTCAGGCGTTTGTTTCATGGCCAAATAATAAGGATAACAATTTCTTCAGTTTAAGATTAATCTTTATTTATTTATTTATTATTTTTTATTTTTATTTATTTATTTTTTTTTTTTTGGAATGTTTTACCCAATGAACACCATATATAACTGACATAATTGTGTATGTAATGTATTTGCTTATTTCATACTGCATGCAAGAAGAAAGAATACACTTATACATGAATTAGAAATTTCAACTGGAAGTAGGCTCAAATCTTCCAAACAGTACGAGATATTAAGATAATCGAAAAAATCTCCCTTTTATAGTATCCTTTACGATTTTTATCACTACGTCTTTAACTCTTGTCTCTGAAGGGACATGTACAGATGTTGTGAGGAATGGCAAGGAGATAGATGCACATATGCGAATGATACGCTATGTAGAGAGCGCAGATTAAGCTAGTATAATAAACTTTGTCATTAAAGTATATATAACAAGAGACAATATAATATTAGTAGTACATCTATGAAAGAATAATAGGTTATTATTAAGTTACAAACAGATCTCCATATAAAATAATAATCGTATATAGATATTGAATAACTATTAACAGTTTCAAAATTATGAAATACTTTACATTTCTATTGGACAGTCAAAATATTTCTGTAAAGAATAAAAATGCTTTTCCATTAACCATTTGGGCAATTCCCTTTTAAATCTACCTACATGTTAAAGTTAGTGTTTCACACACCTTATTACATATTTCGAGTATATCATAACTGTTCAACGTTTTAAACAGTCGTTGATGATGGACATTTATATGTTTAGTATTCCTAATGTCGTATGGATGGACCTCTTGTTTCATGTGTAAACTATGAAAATTACTTTTTATATGGAAAACGACCAACATAGACGACGTTGTACAACCTACTTTTTTATTTTTGAAAGGAGGCTATATAAACGCCAGATATCCACAGAAAACCACGTATGTATAGTATGCAGTGATGCAAGCCCAAGCTGTGTAATAGTGTAATGGTTTGAATAATTTGAGTGAACAGAAGTCAGCGGTCAAACGAACTAATTCTGGATTCACAGTGCAAGAACTCCTGGGAGTCTCTTTCGGTACTGGTTTGCGTTAACGCAACGCAAAATATGCGTTTTAGTTTGCGATAATTGATGTAGCACTTAAAATTACATGTTTCAGCTTTTGCGTTGCGTTGCAAGTCGGAAAATTTTGCAAAGACTAGTACGGAATGATTCAAGTTGTGAAGACAGGAATCTGACTATAGACGAAAAGTGTCAGAACTTGTAATATCTCATGGAACAGTGTGCGCAGTACTCTATAAGAAGTTGAAGCTGTCAAAATTTCGAGCACATTGTGTTCTCGAAATTTGACACCTGAACAAAAGGAAATAAGAGCTTCTAAAGAAATACCAGGAACATTTATACCATAGGGCACGGGTAAAAGTAAGGGGGAATGCAGTCGTCCTACCTTCAAAAATTATGTACGGCATCCCCTCAGTTCCTAAAAAATACAATGGGGAAAGATAGGCAGGGGGACGGCGTGACGTCATGTCGCTACCTACCGTCCCCCTACCAGTGGAGGATCCAGAGGGGGCGATCAGGGCGTTCCCCCCTCCCAGAAGAGGAAACTCATTTTATATATAACTCATCCCAGAGTTTAGAACTCTTAAAAGTAGCTCTAAGTACCAGTATTATAACTCACTGCTCCCCCCAGAATTCTGTCCTGGATCCGCCTCTGCCCCTACCTTTTCAAATCCACTTTTAACCCTGCCATAGGGATATTAAATACTACTACTTCAGGCTTATCGCTTCTGCTGAGTCGTGTTTTCATTAAACCATATGTCTTAAATAGCAAATTGAATCGACGAAAATAGGATGTCACCTCTCTAATCAAAATGCAGTGTCAACTTCTGTTGGAAAGGAAAGGGCTACTCTCTTCTGCGACAGAAAGGAAATAATTGTTACTACTTGGTTTCCAACTACATGGCGAATAGTCTTGCAAATTGAGATACAAACTACTTCGATGTAGAATACAGTTAAGAGAAGTACCGGTAGACGTCATACACGAGGAACGTGACTTCTCAATATCTACGAAACTTTGGATATACAGTCCTATCTGATGTTCCATATTCCACAAATTTTACCCTCTGTATCAAAATAAAGGAGCCTATTCGTTGATTTTTTTTTTAAAAGCTAGACTGTTAGGTCTCAACCTAAAATGGGCCTTTGAATATTTTTCTTTGGAATATGAAATAAAATTTGACATCTCTTAGCTCAACTAAATCGTAATAAAATCTAGCTTCCAAATTACTACCAAATAAGGCGCCATAGTCTACGAAAAAATAAAAGGAAATAAAGTACGGGCCACCACACTGAATATTCAAGCTCAAAAGCTCAAATTTCTCAAGCTAAATTATGCTACGGTCATTACATAAAGCTTTAAATTGTGAAATACGAACATTTTTTTTTTTTTTTTTTTTTTATGAGAACCTCATAATACCCTGAAGTTTAAAATTTGGTGCGGTCGTGCGGATGTGATCTATGACAGTGGTTCTCAACGCAACCATTAACGCTCCAGGGGGCGTTCTCGTACCCGAAGGCGGCACTAAACAAAAGGGGAAAACTAGGGCAAGAGACTAGTTAGGGGGCGTTTGAGATTACATGACCTGTTGATATTTTTTTCTTATTGTTGGACTAAAGTCGATATGTATTGCACAAACTATTAAGTTTAAACTTTTACAATTATTATTATTATTATTATTATTATTATTATTATTATTATTATTATTATTATTCCCACTCATCTCGTTAGTGACACTAATGAAGCCATTCAAGTGGGTGGGTTGGGTTAATGTGATGGAGAGCGTTAAGGACAATCGTATTCACGGGTCTGACTTCATCGAGGGATTTGAGGGACTCGAGAGTGTAAAAATATTCACTCGAGAGAGTAGAGGGAGTAAAAACATTCATCGAGAGGGTAAAAATTCCCTCGGGTGAAAATTTTTACTCCCTCGAGTGAAAATTTATACTCCCTCGAGTGAAAATTTATACTCCCTCGAGTGAAAATTTATACTCCCTCGAGTGAAAATTTATACTCCCTCGAGTGAAAATTTATACTCCCTCGAGTGAAAATTTATACTCCCTCGAGTGAAAATTTATACTCCCTCGAGTGAAAATTTATACTCCCTCGAGTGAAAATTTATACTCCCTCGAGTGAAAATTTATACTCCCTCGAGTGAAAATTTATAAACCCCTTGACTTCCTGGAGTGAATATTTTTACTCCCTCGATTGAATCTTTTTACTCCCTCGATTGAATAGTTTTACTCCCTCGATTGAATAGTTTTACTCCCTCGATTGAATAGTTTTACTCCCTCGAGTCCCTGGATGAAGTCAGACCCCGCATTCACCCCACGGGGCGACAGATTCGATAAAAATGAAAACGACTGTAGTATGCTATGGCTTCTAGGTATCATATACGGTACATACATCGAAACGAACGAACCAAACGTGAAACTTGTAGATACGGTACAATTTATTATTGTTGTTATCACTGTACTTTTTCCCCTCCTATCGTTGCGTGGAAAGTAAAAATTAAACCGCAGAGGTAACTAAGCGAAGTACCTACGCGTATTAGTTATTTCGTGAAAAACGCGAAGAAACACTACGCAAATATTTTTTTCCATTGTTTGTTCACAAATAACCTTGACACAACAATCCATGCTACTGGAAAGTCACGTACTGTCTGAATTTCGTTAATAGATGAACGCTGAATAAACATTTATTAAAATTGGCATGTATAATTAATGTATTATAATTGAGTTTCTCTTTTACATAAGATATACATACACATGATGATATACTCGAAGTTTGTGGTGATTTTGAATATCATCTTTATATTAAGAAAAAAGTATGTATATTCCTTGGTACTATAATAACTTTCTTGTTAAAATGACTAATACTTGCATAATTTCATCAGGAAATTAAGAGAGGGGGGAATAGTACCACGCTAAATTTCTTAAGGATGGTGTATGTATGCGTCATCTGTTTTTAGCTGAATGATTTATACGAGAAATTACAAGTGTATATCACGATTAGGAGGCATCAAATAATAGACAGTCTGCTACTAAATTGTTCTTATATGGTACAGTCCGCAGCAAAAAAAAAAAAAAAAAAAAAGCGACACGAGCATGTGTTTCTTGTGAAACTATGCCTAACAGCGCAGGGAATCAATATAACGTCTGAGTGGCATGAATCACGCCAGGAGAAAACTCGGCGTCCTCCCCTGCACATTTATTTTGGTACAAAATACTTCGTCGTTTCACAATAAACTTATATGCTCATGTTGCAGATTTTTTGCTGCGGACTGTGCATACATTAGTAACAAAAAAAAAAAAAAAAACTATCATATCGACAATGATCTATATACTTTTTAACGCTATAAAAATTAGTTCATTTCACTTTTCAGGCATGTCACTTTCTTCATCTCGATGTAACTAACGACCCTTCATTCTTATTTTTGGACAACATTAGTCAATCGAGATCCCAAAGTGCGCAACCCTCTTTCCTCAATCCAGCCTCAACCAGTACGAAAAGAGACAATTTGAAATGTTCAATCCATCTCGAGAAACAAATTCCCATTTTGCTCTTAAATTTCCCACGCTATAGTAACAACAAAATTTTCTAAATTTTGAATACATGATCAATGAAATTAGGGTGTATCAGTAATTTTCTTCTCAGTAATATACGAGTGAAATATCCAAAAAATCCGATTGTCTGAGTTCATCAGTTAGCTTATGAACACACATTTTCCTTGTCTTTATCCCGGCGAAATTAAAATACCGCTAATTTTACAGTAATTATGCGGAAGAGATCGTCTCAAAACTATTAGCAGTCACTATACATATACCTAACAGTCTGAGTGACGTCACAGTAGAAAGAAAATTAAGAAATAGGATCTTCGATGGAAATAAATCTAAGCGTCCTCATTTAAAAGAACGGAAGGAAAGCAGTGACCAACTTGAGAAATATCAAAAATAATATTTTGGCCAAAGTGGGAAAGGATGCAGTGCTATGACCTAGTTCGGTCAAAGTTACAGTTTGTGATGTGGAAGAGATGAGATGGTACACTCATGTCCAAAATGCTTGTTGCATAACTTACCTATAACTGTCTTCTTGTAAGAATATAATCTAATAATGATTTTTGCAGGGTACTTTTAATGCTGATACTATGTGTATAATCGGGAAGTGTATATTTGTGGTGAATTTCATATGAAAAGAATTATAAATACGAAAATTAGAATAAGTAAAACAAAATGTTGTAAATGGACAAGAAAGATTTATTTTCTCTTATTGTTCTTATTTACTGCTCTTTTGACATGAAATTTGCCATATACGTCTTTGTCGATTACACACATACTAACATTGTAAGATATAACGGGCAAATTCGTTATCAAATTATACTCCTACACAAACATATTTATAGACATGCGACAATAGTTTTGGACACGAGTGTACATAATGACTTGGCAATCAGTACGAGTCACACCTATGCGTGTGCTGGATCTCTCCGCGCAGTCTTTCGTGGTTCATAACCCGCGAAGGCCCATCCGTAAGCTGTATTAAACTCAGGCCCAAAGTGTGCTTGTGCCTAAGCCGCCTTGAGTATACGTGGCTTCTTCTCGTTGTTATATTTTTGATTAAGTGGGTAGGATGGTCGTACTTAGGTAAATATTATAAGTGTAATATTACCAGTATGCACGATTGATTAATCAAGATGACACGAGAAAAAGTTAAATAGGTCTCATTATGACACTGGCCCAGTGTATTCTAGAGTAGATTGGGAGCTCAATATTGCTTTCTTTCGTAATTCGTCTTTATGGCTAATAATTCTTTGAATTCACTATTCATTGTTCTGTGTATTATTATAAGTCATGCTAATGCTGTCAATTAAGGATAGAATGTTTTCATGTTTTTGGACAGCACGATCCTCGAATCCAGAATTTTTGTTACTATATACTACCGTTGTAACATCTTTTGTAATTAATCCAAATAATACTCAGAAAATTACTACAATAAATAGGTATTGGAAATAAATTGATTTGCTTTTATTTACATAACTGAAAGGAAATAAATGTATACCTGTGGTATCCACTATTTCTAGGTTAGGTCCTGGGTTAAGAAAATCGTGACAATTTCAACGAATCGTAACATTTCTATTATTTCTAGTTATATATTGCCTATTTAATAATTCTTAATTAAGGTTATGTGAAACTAGCTTTTACTTTAATCATCATGGGTGACGAACGCAGTAGTTGGCGAAGGCAAAGAAGAGAATGTAACTGTGAATTTCGGCCTAGGAGAAAAGAATGCGAGAGGTGCACGATTAGTTTAGTTCTGCAAATACCATAATCCGACTGTAACGAACACTCTCTTCGAACAACCACTAACAAAAGATACACATGGACAAGACAAGTAGACAAAGAAAGGTACCAAATAACTAGGGCCTATATACTGGTCCGACAAGCATTTAGAAATAAAGTGGAGAACAGTAAGATTTACCCAGGTGCAGACGTTGACTCAGATCATAATTTAGTTTTGATGAAGAGTGAATTCCGACTAAAGAGGAAACGAGTGGTAGCACCAAACAAAAGATGGAACACAATCAAGCTAAGAATGAGTTGATTTTAGTTTAGCGTCCCTTTCAGCAGCGAGGCTATATGAGACGTGGACCTACTGATTAACGTGGAATCCGAACCACATGAGCTCCCGCCGGGAATCAAGCTAAGAAGTGACGAAAACATGAAAAGGGAATTTGCAAATGCGACAGACAAAGAGACATCTACGATAGCTTTAGCAGGTGATGACATCGACTCGAAATGGGAAGCCATGAAAGCAGAGATTACAGAAGCTGCCGACAAGCACATAGGAAGAGAAACGAGAACCCAATATAAACCCTGGATAACAGCAGAAATATTGCAAATGATGAAGCAGTGAAGACAGCTCAAGATAATGAACAAAGAGGAATACAGAAGGTGCAGAAATCACATCAACAGAGAAGGCCAGAGAAAACTGGACAAACAACTTGAGAAAAAATATAGTCAAAGGCAACACAGAAATGGTATATATATGTATATATATATTTGTAGAAATGTTAGAAAACAGTTCGGTTAGAAAAAGAAATAGAAATTATCATAACTTAGACAAGGACGGGACTACGCTAATAGAAGCGGAACAGATAACAAGAAGGTAGAAGAAATACATTGAAGAACTTTACAAAGGAGATAAGTGAACGAAGAAGAGAGAGAGAAGATGTCGATGAAAATGAATAGCACCATCAATTTTACTGTGAATTTGACAATGCTTTGAAGAAAATGCAACATGGTAAAGCTGCAGGAACAGATCAAATACCAACGGAAGTGATTAAGAATCTCGGAATAGCAACAAAGAAAAAACTATTTAATCTTATTAATGAAATGTACATCTCGGGAAAAATACCAAGGGACTTCGAGAAAAACATATTGGTACCTATCCCGAAGAGGAAAGGCGCACGAAAATGCGAAGAACTCAAAACGTTAAGTTTGCTTTCATATGCATCAAAAATACTGTGCAAAATTATTGCACAACGAATAGGAGGAAAATCGAAGAACGGTTGTCGGAGGACCAGTTTGGATTCATGAGGAAAAGGGGAACAAGGGAAGCAATACTGTTTACGGTTGATCATGGAACAGCACATCAGAATAAACAAACCAATTGTGATAGCATTTGTAGATATAGAGAAAGCTTTTGACAACTTAAATTGGACTATCATGCTCAGAGTGTTGAAGAATCTGAAAGTGGATTACAGAGACAGAACAATAATATACCAACTTTATAGGAACCAGACAGCTGTTACAGGTAGAGATCAAAAGGAAGCAAGAATAAGTAAAGGAGTAAGGCAAGGATGTGGACTTTCACCTCTCCTGTTCAACGTCTATATAGAAGCAGCTATGAAAGAATTCTTTAGGGATGCGCTCGAGTCGAGACATATCTCGACTCGACTCGACTCGAATTCGAGTCGAGACACTCTTTGTAAAATTCGAGACGAGTCGAGACAAACTTATTTCTCGACTCGAATTTTCGAGTCGAGACTCGAGTCGAGTCGAGACAGCTGGTAAAAATCTCGACTCGACTCGAATGTCTCGAAAATCTTTCTATAATTTTTAATATTATTTTGAAGAAAGTACTCGCTCAGAAACACTCGGCACGAGAATTTCGGAAACTGCAGAACTTGTCAGGTGTTCGAGAAGTGCTGTGGTGATTGTCTTCAACAAATGGCGAAACCAAGAGGAAAAGACGTCCAAATGTCGAGGGGTTGGGCGCCCCCTATTTCATTAAAGATGTGGAGAATAAGAACGAGGACAGAAAAAGAGAAAGAGAACGAAAACAGAAAAAGAAACAGACAAAGAACGAAAATTTAGATGGCTCACTGACCGTTGGGAATTATCCCTTAGTTGAAGCGGTGGTTGGAGTAATAAAACCAGTTAGTATTTCCGCTGTTGTATTGTTGATTTCACAGAAATGTTCAAAAATAACCAAACGTGACTCTGCACAAGATGTTTACTTACCCATAGTTTTATTATTGTCAACTGAACCCTGAGTGTCTGGGATGTTTCTGTCCCTTCTCACTTTACAACTTGAGAGGGGAGGGAGTATTATCATCAGGGTACCACTAGTAGTACACCGCTAAAAGAAATGCTTTAGTGCTGCGTCGGAAGCGGCATGTTTTGTATATATTTCTTAAAATGTTATCCATTCATAAAGTATAAATTCCCCTCCTCTCATTCTGTTTCCAATACAGAGAACCGTCTCTTTAAATGAAGAACGAACCCTGAACCTTCCCGAAAATGCTAAAATGATTGATGCGTACAAATAACAAATCTGTGGATGAATCAGAAAATGCAGATACATGAGTAGATGACGAAGATAACAGTGCTTGATGCAGGGCAGTCCACCACATGTAAATAGATTTGAAGTGTTCATATTTGTGTATGTGTACGTGTGTATGTGCTTGTTTCTGAGTATTTATATGCGCGTGTGTCTTGTAATTGTTATATTAATATCCACTGGATTAAGTGAAAGTATAAAATGGATTTGATGACTGCCAAATTGACGTCACATTGGTAAGTCATTATTTTTTAATATTTAGTAATATTAAATTAGATTATAGTTTAGCGTCGTTTTTAGGAGCAAAGCTCTACAAGACGTGAACGTACAGTTTAATGTCGGATTTGAAACACATGAGCTCCTACCATGAATCAAACCTCGTTCGAGAAAGGCGCATCGCTAACAACATAGGAACGGGGAGCTAAACATTTAGTAATATGTATATTAAGTTGTAAAATTATATTCGTTTAATTTTCACTAATATAATCTTCACAATGTAAAGCATTCGCTAGACACGTTATCTTGTTTAAAAACAAAAAGCCCATCTCTTATGTTTCCGTCTCGGGGTTGGACTGCGGGATGATAGAAATCCGAAAGAGATGTTTTTATTATATTTTGTACAGTAGATCTGCTCCTTCATAATCTCCGTGTTTGATAAGAATGAACCTCCCTGGCTCACGAAAATGTATACGTAATATAACAAACCATGCACATTAAATGCCAGACTAATATAGCAAACATTGAAGACGCCCCCTAGAAAATTTTCTTCGGCCGTCCATGTCTGGAGGTACACAATTTCGCAACTCAGTGAATACGATGTGGATGTATTCAAAGTCCACTGATTTACCCATCAAATTTAAATTTTATAAAAATATTATAAGTGGATACTAACCTGAGGAGAACTATTTTTTTTAATTCGATCGCAAAAGGTTTTTTTTTTTTTTTTTTTGTTCACCAGGTCTCGGTAATCGACCGGTACGAAAACTGAAGTTTGTACAAGTGTTTCCCCAGCAATTTTTTTGAGAAAGGAGTCCTCCAGGAGCGTTATTTATGGGGCAATTCCTGCGTTTGTTATATACATATATAGATATAAATATAGATATACTGTATACATATAAAGATAAGCAGGAGCGGGTCTTTAAAATTAGTTCGGAAAGATAATATGAAAATCTGGTGTAATTTGCAAGAATCTATCTAGTCTAATATAAATAAAATAAATAGTTTGTTTGTGTGTTTGTCTGTCTGTATGCGGCCTGGGGACCAGACGAGTGGACCGAGAGTTATCAAATTTTGGTCAGGGGTACCTTGGCCTAGGCCCGAGATCAAGACGAAAAGTTGTTTTCAAATTTCGATCCAGGGGAGTCTCAGGGGGAGGCGTTTACCGGAACCGGCTTGGGAACCAATGGTTTCTAATGGTTTCAAAATTTCCGAAATTTTACATAGAACAATGAAGATATCTCTATGAAATATGTTTGATTTAACATATTAACTAAAATGATTCTGTGATTAACAAAAATGATGATTCTGATAATACCCAAATTTTCCGTTTCTTCCCCAGCTCGGGAAAACCGTAAAAAAAACTTTTTTTTTTTTTTTTACAGACCTTCACAACACTAGTCTGAACACACAGTGAACCGAACACTCCTAACGATGGCGAATATTAACACCACGACATCGGCAACTACAACTGAAATGAACACGTTATCATCGCCACTAGAGCTTGGCACAATGGCAGAGCGTTGCATTATCTGATGAATCCCGATATTATCATCATCATGACGATGTGAGGGTGCGAATCCGTCGTGTCCAAGGGAACAGCTCCTTGACATCTGCACTGAGGGGCGGAGACAAACTAGCTGCGGCTTAATTATTATCTGGGGAACATTCAGGTGGGCATCCATGTGTCTATTGGAGCTCGAGCAAGGCACCATGACGGCCGAGGCGTCGCACGCTGCTTGCAGACTACGTACATCCCTTCATGACGGCCATGTTTCTCATCGGTACTGGCATTTTTCGACAAGATAATGCACCATGTCACAAGGCCAGGAGTATGGTGGAGTGGTTCGAGGAACACAGGAGCGAGTTCCAAGTGATGTGCTGGCCCCCAAACTCTCCGGACCTGAACCCAATCGATCACATCTGGAATGTGATTGAACGTGACCTGAGGGCGCATCACCCCTCCTCGGAATTTACGGGAATTAGATGACCTGTGTGTGCATATGTGGTGCCAACTCTCTCCAGCGACCCACCGAGGAACATTGCGACCATGCCAAGACGCGTTGCCGTTGTTATACGTGCCAAAAGGTGGACATACTAACAATTAGGTAGGTAGTCATAATGGTCTGGGTGATGTGTGTGTATATTTTAACTCGTATATTTTGTCTCGACTCGAATTTCGAGACGTCTCGACTCGAATTCGAGTCGAGTCGAGACAGAGACTGTCGAGTCGAGACAGCAACATATTTTCGAGTCGAGACAACATTTTCTCGAGTCGAGACAGACTTAAATCTCGACTCGACTCGACTCGTGCGCATCCCTAGAATTCTTGAATAAAAACGACAAAGGCGTAAAAGTAAATGATCAGGTTTTCAGCACAATAAGGTTTGCTGATGATACAGCATTGGTAGCGGAGAACAAAAAGGACTTGCAGGAAGCACTTTCAAATCTGACCAACCTACAAAAATATGCAAAATGAAGATGCTGTAAATAAGAACAAGAGCAAGGTAAGAGGCAAACATGGCTAGATGGAGAGAAAATCAAAGACGTTAAGACATTCTCCTATTTAGGAAGTCTAATATTCTTGGACGGAAAAAGTAAAAATGACGTAAGTTCCAGAATGGCGCAAGCTAAACAAACCTTCAACAGGAAAAGAGGACATCAAGAAAATCAAGAAGTGTGTCGCGGGACGTTCGTAAACTATTTATTAAGACACTGGTATGAAGCATGGCGCTTTACGGATCAGAGACGTGGACATTGCGGAAAGCTTAAATGTCCAAGCTGGAAGCATTTGAAATGTGATGTTGGCGCAGAATGCTACGCCTATCATGGACCCAAACTAAAGGAAAAGGAATGAAGACGAACTAAAGGAAGCTAATGAAGAACGATAGATTATGAGGATAATAGGAAAAAGAAGAAACAACATGCTTGGTCATCTTATTCGGCACTCCGATTGCTGATGGAAGGAGAGGTAGAAGGAAAACCAGGGAGAGGAAGACCAAGGATAGAATATCTAGATGCAGTTACGAAGAAGAGGCCTTATCAAAGTATAGAACAGCTCTCCCAAGCGAGAGAAAAAGTTTTAAAATTTCCATGTTGCCCACCAACCTATGGTTGAGGTGAACAAGAAGATTATTATTATTAACATAGTTAATACCTACCTCCAAAAGGGTGGCTGTCACGTCTTTTTATTATTATTATTATTAAAATGCGTATCCTAATGGCGGAGAGGGAGTTGAAAATGCATTCCACAAATAGAATCTCTCATGTTGGGAAGATTAAGCTTGATATTTAAAATTCTTATTAAAAAATGGTGGCACGGTTTCTAAGCCTTTTTTTTTTTTTTTTTTTTTTAGAAATTTCGGTTTCAAGTAGGGAAGAGGTGAAATTCGTATAACTTTTTTTTTTTAATATTGCTTTTGTTTTGACCCATGCAACGTTGTTCTGGTGAGAATAAAACCGGAGAAATTAGTATTATATATGAGGATATAGCTTCTGCAAGCTCCCATTCAGCTACGCCACTGCCACTGTCCTTTGAATTATATTTGGGTAAAGACATCGGAGTTTATGAGGATCAGAATCAATCTTTTTATATCGGTATACATCGAGAATGAAGTTTGTTTGACTTAGAACTTAAAATGTCTTGTTCTATTTTAATCAAAGAGGAAGTAAGTGATAAACTTTACTGATAACTTTGCTGTTTTCATGGATAGTGGGCTTTATGTTTTATATATAGTTCAATGTCCTTCAATTTATGTTAAGTGGTCCGCACGAGCCAATGGAGAAATAACTAAAAACGGAACTATTGCGCTCCGTAGGATTATAGATGAACGAGGAGAGAGGGGATATAGAGGGTCTATTTTACGCATAAATTGAATTGAATGAGCGAGTTGAAAAAGGTACACATTCCAGAAAATAGGCAAGCTAAACTGAGATGGTTATAATTATTTTATATGTACCTACACCGCATGAGAGGAACAAGGAACGCATTCATTAATTTTAGGTCCTCTTTACTAAAGTCTACGGGAACATATGAATGAAAAATCGAACATATTTCTGGAATGTGTTCATATTTCCACCCAATGTTTGAAAGTTGAGGTTTTTAGAATGTGTTCCTTTTTCAACTCACCCATTCAATTGCTTTTACATGCAAAGACAGGTATAGTTTGAAAGGAGGAAAAGGCCAAAATTAGAGCTTGTTAGTTGAGTTTTTCGTTTACATCGAAGAGCTCTCTGTGTTAGTCATATTATTTTGATTTCGTAGTGCTGAGTACTGCAGGCGTTGAACGGTCTGCCTCAAAACTGAATTTAATTGTTACATGCTTCGTGGTTTTTAATTTCTAAATTTCGCGACACAGGTTGTTTGAATCCTGCCATCTTTTAGCGCAGTGGTTCCTGTCATATAGTGATTTGGTTGGTTGAAGTTCAGAGTCCCTTTTAGCACTGAGGCTATATAAGACATGGGACGGGGGTCATTTTATATATCAGCCTTCGCAAGAAAAAAAAACTGTGGTGCATAATGCAACAAAAACTTACAAATATAAATTATACTTGTAACTCCTATGCCTATTGTCGCAAACTAAAATGAAAATTTTGTGTTGCGTTGCGTCGCCAAGCCGTTACGCAATATGGCTCATGGACCAACTACGAGTCAAAAAGTTCATGAAATCACCTAGAAGGTGAAGAACCACGAACCATCTGAGATATACATATTATAGTTCGGTCCTTTTATTTTAACTCAGATTTTTTTTCGGCTAAATCACTGAAGATATGCTTGAGGCACGGAGCGTCATTAAGTTCCTCCATCTTCAGGGGAAATTAGCAAAGCAGATCCACAACAGCGTCATTAAGTTCCTCCATCTTCAGGGGAAATTAGCAAAGCAGATCCACAACAGCGTCATTAAGTTCCTCCATCTTCAGGGGAAATTAGCAAATTGATCCACAACAGCGTCATTAAGTTCCTCTATCTTCAGGGGAAATCAGTAGATCCACAACAGCGTCATTAAGTTCCTCTATCTTCAGGGGAAATCAGCAAAGTAGATCCACAACAGCGTCATTAAGTTCCTCCATCTTCAGGGGAAATCAGCAAAGCAGATCCATGAAGAGATAAAAGAAGTGCATGGGGATGAAAGCCCGTCCTATGATAGGTATCCAATTGGAAACAGCAATTCCAAACTGGACACAAGACCACCGCGGATGCCACTAGATACGGAAGAGGATCTTCCACTGATGGTGCCGCCTTGATGGACAAAGTTGAGAAAATCATAATAGAAGACAGGACCACAAAGTGTTATACATGTGTAATAAGCATGAGTTATGGGTGTGCCTGGAATATCATTAATAAGCTGCATCTTCAGAAAGTGTTAGCACGGTGGGTGCCATAACTGCTCACACCTTTCCAGAAAAGAAATCGCGAGGACGCTGCAAGAGAAATGTTGCATCACTGTGAGGTGGATGAAGAGGACATTTTCGGAAGACTAGTGGCAATGGATAGTTGAATTTATCTTTATGGCCCAAAAACAAAGGAAATTAGCCAACAATGGAAACACCCTTTACCTCATCTCTAAAACGACATGAGTACGAAGTCTGCCGCCAAGGTAAGGATTTCCATTTTCTTGGACTGTGAAGAGATCATCAAGGCATATTACCCATCACAGGGGCAAACTTTACTAGTACCTATATTCCCATCTCTTGACTAAGTTAAGAGAGGAACTAAGAAAGAAACGTCGTTGACTGGTCACAAAAGGGTTGCTGCTATTGGCAGACAATGCACCAGGTCATTCCCTTCCCTGCATCCATGATGAAGATAGTGGAATTAGAATATAAAATATTGCCCTACTTCCAATATTCACCTAACCCTGAACCATCCACTCAGAGGACATCATTTTGACAGTAGGGATGACGCCATTTCTGAGGTTGAACTGCATCTTAATCTTCTGAGGAAGATAATTCATTTCAGAAGCATTCGTAGTCAACTCTGGTTCCAAACGAGGCGACCCCAAGTATATAAGAATCTGCTACTCAGCAGTTGTAACAAGGCAATAGTGAATACAGAGCAGATTATTCAAGAATGGTAAACAGGGGTGCTAACAAGAGAGTTCAGCCCCTGAGAATATTCGGGGGGATGTATTTAGAATATTCATTTTGGTGGTAGAACAGTAAATTTAGGGGGGTCAATTGTCAATTTAGAGGAAGTAAATTTGGGGGCTTGCGCCCAACTCCTGAGTGGGAATGTGCACCAATGATGGTAAAGGTATTTTAATATCAAATTCCATTAGCTGATCACACTGATTCTGGTGCACATAAAACTTACCATAATAACTCTATAATTAAACATATTAATTCAAATTGTAATATAAAAAGCTATATAAACCTAACATATACAAATCAGAGACAGTGACAAATTTACCTTCTATACTCAGCGGTCAGTGGCGTAGTCAGAAGCTCTGACACCGTATCAGTAATCAATCTATTTTTTTCACTTGCCTTGGCGTCAAATACCGTTGTTTATTTCTCATTCTCACAATGGTATATAACAATAGTAAGATAGGGGCCGCAATGGCTCAGTGGCAGAGCGTTCACCTCTGATGCATGGGGTCCTCGGTTCGATCCCAGCTCGCACGAAGTAAGCTTTGAGGTAGACGAATACAGTGTGCGTGAGTTTTCTCGGGGTTCTCCCGTTTCCTTCCACTTTCTTCATTACACCATTTCATTCATTTCTCATCATCACAGTCTCCTTTAGCCTAGCCGGCATAATCGTGAAACGTAAAACAAAGATTTTTTTTTTTCAGTAGTAAGGAATATCCTACACTAAGAGGATGATAGTCTTTGAGAATAATGGTTCATTGCTCATGTTTCACCGACAGTGGTGTATTTAAGGGGAGCTTCCGGGCTTAAGCCCCCCGAAATCTTACTATAGTAAAGTAAATGAAATATCTTGCAGATTTTCACATTTCCAGGCAAAGCCCCCCTCGAAAGTTAGAAAATCCTCCGAAACAAAATCGTGAATACGTCACTGTTCACAGATAACACACAACAGAGTAAATTAATAAAAACTGTATTCTTCGTAACCAACAATCAGAAAAATTCTCGATTCTCAGATTTTCAAGTCAATTTCGTACTTTTAAGTGTTGAAAACTAGAACCTTCGAGATATTTGGGTAAAACTGACCTTAATTCGTCTCCACGTCAAAAAATGCCTACTCCTTGGGATTTATCCCTCAAAATAGTAACAGTAGCCTCAGAAGTGGTAACTACACTAATCACCTTACTCTATTATAACTACACATTATGACACTGTGGATTTGTCATGGACAAATTTACTCTCCGCCACTGGATCACTCACAACACTGAGCCTCTCTTTTCCTAGTATTTTATTTTGCACTTCGTCGAGAAATATCCGTATATGGACATGAATTCTGAACAGGTGAAGCCATATCTTGTTGGAAGCCGCCTTTCAAATGTGCCCCTGGTGGCACTGCAGACGATGTGGGTTTTCCCGTACTTCCCTCGGAAGAGAAGGAACAAGTTGCTTTGACCGAGATCCTTGAGTACATGAATGCGGAGGAGTGTTGTAACATTGAAACATTCTGAATTATTTCACGGGCTTCGCTCTGCACTGTCTTATTAGCCATTCTAAGTAGCCAACACAGCCGAGGTCATTCAATTATTTCCCCAAAGTAAACGGAAGGTTTCCTCCAGAAGAGGGCGGCGGAGGTGGGCCGAAGTATGTTTCACATATTTTCCGAGGGCACACTTGAATAAGAAGCCTCTAGCAATTCCGCCGATTCGTCGTCTTCCTATTTGTGACGCATGCTACCTTTTGCTTATTTTACACATTTTATCCAAAAACGCCAGTGTTATGAAGAGAAAACCTTAGTGAAAATCAATTACCTAATGACAAAACGAGTAATAATGTTGTTTCTAATAATTGTGCATCTTTAATACTATTTCAGAATAGTGTTTCGATGATTTTTTTTTCCTCCTTTATCAACAGCCTGTTTACTCCCTCCAACAGACGGCCCAAAGGTGAAGGAAATAATACATCCGCCTTCAGTGGGTAGCCACCACACGAGAAGAATGTGAAGACACTCTTTACTATAGTTTGGATGAAAGTTTTTTGTACATAATTTGGAAGTACTATTACCAAAAGTAAATTATTACAATGTTCGTTATGGAAAAGATACAGGAAGATAGAGTAACTGTTTATTTTACTTTAAAAAAAAATGAAAACACAAGAACAAGTAGTTGGTCTGATTTTTTTTATATCTGCGCGTTCATGATAAAAATGAAATCTGAGTTTTACGTCCCACGGTTATGCCGGTTAGGCTAAAGGAGACTGATTATGAGTAATGAATGAAATGGTGGAATGAAGAAAGTGGGAGGAAACGGGAGAACCCCGAGAAAACCCACGCACACGGTGTTTGTCCACCACAAAGATCACTTGGCGGGGGCTGGGATAGAACCCGGGACGCGTTCATGATAAAATTTAAATTCTGAAAGAAAATTCAATGTGATAGCAACAATCTGAAATGTACTTGTGGTAACTTATTTTTTCAAAAATAAGTGGCGAAATCAATTGTATTGTTTATTAATCTACTATAGAGTAAGCATTTTGTTTGGTGTTAAGCTACGAGTTATATTCGTGTTTTGCTTTCTTCTGTAATGAGCTGTTGGAGAAAGAAATAAGTATCCACGCAGCTCGGAGGTGTTGACCTACCTGTGTACCGCTCGTATGTGAATTTTCTGGTGAAAAAATGTGATTTGTGATTTCCGACTTATTTCTTCCGTATTCCGTCCCGGGGTGTATGAAGACGTAACTGGGTATCGAACCGGTGACCATTCGACAAACCACAAGCCTTTTTCTTTATTTCTTTCATGTGCAGTGTTACCAGATTGGGCTGCAAGTGGTGGAATGGGCGATTTTTAAAACGACCCGCTCGGGAGAGTAATACTCCCGGAAGTACGTTTTTTTGCGCGCTACTCTAGCCAGCTGTTTTACGCGCTATCCTAGTCAGTTGTTTTAAGTGTCACAAAATCTGTATCATTTAGTACAAGGGAAACAAAACTAGCCTTATATCATGGAGTACAAGGGCAACAAAACGAGCCCTGTGGGGCTTCTAACCCGTTCCTACTACTACTACTACTACTACTACTACTACTACTAATCTGCACAAAAGTAAGTAAATCACATTTTTGAGTATTATTTTCGTATTATTTTAATTTAAAAAGTGTTATAAAAATGTAAAAAAAAAAAGGTAAAAAAATTTTTCTCGGGCCGGGTTTGAACTCACGCCAAAAGAGGTTCTCGTTACTAGCACACAGCGCTAGCCCACTCGGCCACGAGGACCGACAACACCAAGCGTCTGAATTCTGCTGCAACGTGGCAAGACATAGATAATGCCAACCAATCAGAACTGTGTTTTTCGTTCCTACTTCCGGGAGCATCACTCTTCTGAGCTAGTCCTTTTTTAAATTGCCTTCGCTACCAAAATTACAAATTGGGCGACGTGCTACTTTTAAGCTACTTTTAATTATCTACAGGCAATTACTCTTAAGAATGGGCTACTTTCTTATTTTCAAGTGAAATCACAGATTATTAGTTTTATATAATACAATAAATATTCTATTCACAATGAACAATAGTTTTAGTAAAATTAACACGTTCGATACTAGTTTGATTCTTGGTTTAGTACTTTCTAACCTCCAGATCTGACAACACTAGACTTTTATTAAGTTTGTGCTATTGCAGAATCACTGACACTGAAAATATTTTATTTAACCCTTAATTGGTGACATGAGGTCCCACGGACACAGAACACCTTTTTTTTTTCTTGTCCCTCTAGCAGACGATTGACCTTGAATACGTGTCACTCCCAGTACCTTTCTCGCTCGCAATTGGCTACATGTAGCTGAAGAGTTCGGTTGTCTAAGCGTCACTGTTACGATTTCTTGCAGTTAGTGGAGTCCCAGGGGCCACACGTCACTAATTGTGTTACTATTTTGTTCCAGGGCAGTTGATTTTGAGTTTTAACGTCTCTTTCAGCAGCGAGACTATGAGATGGGATCTACTGATCAACGTGGAATCTGAGCCATATGAGCTCCCTCCGGGAATCAAACCCGGGTCTTCCACGCCAAAGGCGCGTACGCTAACCGCTTAGTCACGAAGGATCTTGCCAGTGTTCATATTTTATGCATTTTGAAATCTTTATAAATCACTTTTTCTCGTTCAATATATTTGACAATCCTGGCCCATCTAGTGTGAATGTGTATGATTCTGAATTTACAGAAAAAAAATTAATTACCTGTTACATGTTTCATGTCAGAAAGTAAAATGCATTGAGAAGTAAGGTAGAACAGACCTTTGCAAAATTGGCGAAACTAATATATACTTCAAAAATTTCATAAATTTGTAAATGTCTTGCCTTCCATTAACAATTTTGAGAACTTGGTTTATTATAATTTGCATATCAGTGTCAGTGTAGCCAGATATGAAGCTATCTACATTCACATTAGAAAACTTATACCAGGCTGGTTTGAGCATGTTATATTCATGCACATTGCTATATTTCTTTATTATATTTATGGTGTATTATGTTCTACAGCAACAATGTATATTTAAAACAAATTTGTCTTTCAAAAGTAATTGTGCTCCTTTTAATAAGGGATCCCAGGGACCTCGCATCACTAACTATGCACTAAAAATTCACTACACCAGTTGAGGGTTAATGCTTAGGTCTAATAGTTGTACGAAGCTGTGTAAACATGAACATCGCAAATTTGTGTTACTGTATTACCCATATTAACGTAATGAGGAAGTGGAGTTACAATAAAATCTTCCAAAATTCATGGCTCCCAGAAAGGAATTTAAAAAAAAAAGTATTAAGGAAGTGAGGAATAACAGTGAACCAGGGGTGTGCAACTTGGAATTGTGGGCGGGCCAATCACAGAGCACTAAATGTCGTCGCGGGCCTCACTGTAGGTAGGCCTATATCATTTTTACGAGAACTGAACAGTATAGTATTAAATGATGGAACATGTTAATCGTAATTTACATCAAAAAATCACACAACACAACTGTTATACTGGTAACCAAAATATTTACTCACTAAAGAGGTGCAGAATAATGTATTTAGAACTTTGTCGGTACATCTAGCAATCCTTATACCGAGGGAAATTTCCCCCAAGTACCTACGCTTGCCAAGTGCTTTTCTTCAGAACGTTATCACGTTTCGCACTCTGTGATCGATGGAAAATTTCCAGTTCACTCTCAACAGGTTTTGTAAAAAAGAAAAACTATAATAACTATTGTTTTCAATAACTGACCAGCGGGCCGGCAGACACGGTTGGGCGGGCCGCATATGGCCCGCGGGCCGGCTGTTGCATACGGCTGCTGTAAACTTTGTAAAATGTATTTAAGAACCTACAAAACTGACGTAAGCAAACACGTCTCCTTGAAAATCAAAGATCGCCCATTATGTACTATCACCGTCATTCCACATTGCAGTAGGCCTACTACTGCTCTTTATGTAATATGGAGTATGCCCTAACACATCACCTCCAACAGTCCGAAACACCGCTATGGCCCCCATTGGATCCGCCACTAAAATTTTATTATATATATATATATATATATATATATATATATATATATATATATATATATATATATATATATATATATATATTACAATATTATTTTATATATACAATTAGTAAAAGTGTATAGCTTATTTTTTGTATTTGGGCTACAAATAGTTCAAATCCGCTACTTTTGATCTTCGGATTTGTCAACACTGTTAATGCGTTTAACCAATATTTACTAACATTTGTATTTGCTTTATAGCCCACTGACTTTTGACATTAACAAATTGTCTTTCAGGTGTTGATGTTAGGGACTATTGTATGACAAGAGCGTACCAAACCCAGGACATCAAATATACGGGAATCCAGTCCGTATCTATCCAGCCGCAGAGTAAAGACAAGCTATGTTCTGTATTCTCAAAGTGGTAAAGCACTGAAGCATGGGCATAAACGACCCACTTATGCTTCTCTAAAAATTGTTGTTAATTCTGTGGTGATAAATCATTTTGCTTGTTATAATAATGGTGCTGAATAATCTTACTTCTGTCATTTTACTAATGCGCACCTTCAATTTCTTGTTTCATATGTAGAAAGGCTGTGAAGAGTGCACATTTTAATCATACTAGCTGAACTCTTATAATATTAAAAGCAACTTCCTGAATAAATGTTTACGTAAACACGAAAATGTATGACATCTGTATCAATTACCAACAAGTACCTGCGTGCTGCCATCTGTAGAGCATAATTTAGACTTATAAAGAATTGTAAGTGAAGGTAGAGTAGGACCTTCAAGTCTAAGCATTGAAAAGTCTCAATAAACTATTATTTCACTTGATAGACAGGGAGAAGAGAAAGGCAGTACCCCGCGGGAATATTACCTGCGTGCAATTAGCCCCCCCTCATCTTAAATTTAAAATTATTTTTATGTCAATCGTTTGATCAGGTATGATCAATAATTTTCAACGTTTCATCAACGTTAGTAACACAGATATAAGGGTTTTAAAATGGGTAGCCAGCCCCCCTACACCTTCGATTTGACTTACGTCATCGTTTGATCAGGTATGATCAATTTTTGACGTTTGATCAGCTTTACTAACATGAACGGGGAGGGGGGTAACTATAGTCTGCACTAACCTCTTGCCAGATTCGGAATTTCTCGTTGCTAATCGTTTGATCTTCATTTTATCAAATTTGATCAACGATTTCCTACGTTTGATTAACTTTGTTAAGAGATTTGCAATCCCGGGAAGACATTATTATTTGCCCAACGTCTATGAAGGTGCCCTCCCCCTCTTTCAAATTTCGACTGAAACCAATTATTTGTTTTTCATTTGTTATTGATTGTTTTGGACAGAAAATCATTTGTTTCGAACAACTTCAAGAGATAATTACAAAATAAAGTTGGGACAGGCACGTAGCCAGGATTTTGCAATAGGGGGGGGGGGGGGTCCGTGACGAAATACTGTAGTTATCACACCAGGGCTCGATCATTCTAAACTATTTTACTGGCAACATATATTCGTTCGTTTAGCCAGGATTTCATAATTAAGGGGGAAGGAGCGTGACATGAATTACTGTGGTTACACATCACGGTTACTGTGGTTACGAGCAATCGAAACTATTTTACTGACAACATACCCATATTGGTTTGTGAGGACAATAAAATGAGGATATGTTAGTAAGTATAGCAACGAGATCTCTTTCGGCAGTAAAGACTTTCTATAAAATGGATTACTGTTGCCCCAAAATTCAAAATGTGTCAAATTATTGGTGATTCTGGGCGTTTCTTAAGTTCTTATCGAACCGGTTTCTATATCGTCACTTGTAGTCCATAGGATTAGCATAGAGACATATGGAATTCGGAATACTCCGTTAGAATAATATCCATTTTCAACTTAATTCCTCACCCCACCCCACCCCACCCCGTTTCCTCCCCACAAAACCCCTTATAAGAAAGAGTAACCAAACGCTTGCTGTAGCTTTATATTTTTGACGCTGATTCATCTTTTTCTCGTTTCTTTTTGTTTCATCCTTCCTTAATATTTTTCATTTCTGGATCCAAAGGGGGGGGGGTCCGGACCCCCCGGACCCACCCCTTGGCTACGTGCCTGGTTGGGAGAATCTTCACACTAGCAACCTATTTTCAAATTTTGATTCGAAACTTAACCCGATTGTTTGTTTTCCGTTTGTTATTGGTTATTTTGAAGAAAAATTAGTTTGTTTCGCGAAACATGATGATATAATTAGAAAATAAAGTTGGGTGCCAACTTCGCACTGCTCCCTCGTACTTTCAAGTTTTGATTTGAAACCGAAGCTAATAATTTGTTTTCGTTTGTTATTGATTGTTTTGAAGAAAAAATAGTTCGTTCTGAATATTATAAAGATATATTTACATTTTCACTGGCCTCCCCCCTTCACACACTTTCAAATTTCAATCCAAAACCGTAGCCAATCGTTTGTTTTTCATTTGTTATTTATCACTTTGAAGAAAAAATTTTCATTCGAAAATCACAAAGGAATATTTACAAAATAAAGGTGGGATGGGGCCGAATTTGCCCTGGTCCCTCCACTTACAAATTTCGATTGAAAACCGAAATAAATCGTTTGATATTCTGGTACGTTTCTTGTTGATTATTTTGAAGAAAGGCTAGTTTGTTTCAAAAAACAAAGTGTTTATAAAACAAATGAATGATGCAGGTCCCCCCATTAGCGTCACTTTAAAATTTGGATTCAAAATCCAAAATATATTCTTCTTCACTAGAATCTCTCTAGTAACACCAAAGTGGCAGAAATCAACCAGTTGTAGATTTTACGTTGATCGCTTCCCTGCAATTGATTGAACGTCTAAAGAACAAGTATCATTTCCATACTTCAGTATTTATTAAAACGGGAACTTGTAGAAATCCATTACGATTGTAAGTCTCAATATTGTTCTCTATATACAGTATGGCGCTAAATTCGTTGTACAAAAGCAGAGGAGTGATTCCTGAGAGTAAAACAAACAAAAATGTTCCAATAAACATAGAGCGAAAACCCCATCGTTTACGAGTTATAGGCTGCCGAAAACATGAAAAAATTAATTTTAAAGATCCATAGCTACAAAACTATAGGACCTACTGTAGTCGGGTCAAGATTTCACTTAGGAATTAGTATGTGCTCTATCCAAAAATACATGTTTTAGAATCCTAAGGTACTTACGCAACAATTTTTATGGAGGTACTTGGAGAGTACTTTTATATCATAGGCCCGTAGTCAAACTCCATCTATAAAAATTGTTGTGGAAGCACCTCAGGATTCTGAAACACGCATTTTTGGATAGGGCAGATACTAGTTTTTAAGTGAATTCTTGACCCGACTACAGTAGGTCCCATAGTTTTGGAGCTATGAACCTTTAAAATTCATTTTTTCCTGTTTTTGGCAGCCTATAACACGTAAACGATAGAGTTTTCGCTCTATGTTTATTGGAACTTTTTTGTTTGTTTTACTCTCAGGAATCACTCCTCTGCTTTTGTACAACGAATTTAGCGCCATACTGTATAGCAAAAAAGATAAAGAGTCCGGTTTCAACGTTGACCGTCAGAGTGAAAACGGTACTATAATGCAGAAAACGGTTTTCTGCAATCACTTAAGCATTCCAAGAATATATTCTGTCTCCATTCTAATATTTCTACTAAAACCGGAAGTGATATTAATCTACTAATACTTGTGACTTCAATAATAATAATTGAGAAAAGATATCATGCCATAAAAAGCAAACTCCCTCACGTGGTGTACACGTGACATTGTTACTTGTTTAATGTATAAAGGAAGATCAAGCACAATTTTTGTTCAACTTTTGTTCGTTTCAAATAGTACCGTATAACTCTCTTTCTTCTAACTTTGTAATGTGTAAAGCTATTATACAACATTGCGTTATTATCCAATCTGTATTTGTTGTAGTGTTTCAATTCTCATTTTACAAGTTTAAAATAAAATAACGAAATACTGGTTCATTATTGAATCTGCATTCGCTTCACGTATTATTATTACAGTTTTTTTCTTTTTCGATTTTTAAAGCCATAAAATGTATTGCGCTATCATAAAATATGTGCTCCTGTCAAATAGAATTAAGAGGCCTCATCCCGGCGAAATTAAAATGCCGCTAATTTTACAGTTATGTGATATCTTCAAATAGATAAAAGATAATCGAAATATGGAACAAGAGCGCCCTAGACAATATCATTTTACATGGGATACCGTTATCACAACTTACTTATCTGCTTTCGATTTCGAGCCATTTTGAAAATTGGCATTTATTTTCGCGTTTCTAAACGGCTGAAAATGGAAAGCCACTAGGTGACTTGTGATAACGGTACCTCACGTAAAATAATATTGTCTAGGGTGCTCTTGTTCCACATTTCAATTATCTTTTATCTATTTGAAGATATCACATAATTATTGTAAAATTAGAGGTACCGTATTTTAATTTCGCCGGGATGAGGCCTCTTAATCTGTTCAGTGGGGTATGCAACGAGAGGGATTTCGAAGTTTGAACTCCCCCCCCCCCCCCGTTGGGTTAGATATGATGCAAAATTAAACATTTATCATGTTAAGATAGATACACAAACAATGCGAACTTGAGATCCTAAACCTCCCATGACAAACTCCTGCATACACTACTCATTGTTCTATCTTCTCATTTTTAACAATTTGAACGATATTTTGAAGTGCAGGGCAAGAGTGAAGGTGACAACTAACTTTATTATCAAAATGTCCTGAATTCTTTTCGATATTTCTTCAAAACAATCAATTACGAACGAGAAAAACATGATTTAGTTTGATTTTGAGTCGGAATTTGAAAGCCCAGTGTGAAGTTGGCATACGCAACGTTATTTTGTAAATGACTTAATATTTTTCGAATCAAACTATTTTATTTTCAAACTAATCAATAAGAATCGATAAAACTCATTGGTTTCAGTTTTCAATCGAAATTTAAGAGTGGAGGGACCAGGGTAATTTTGGTCCCATTCCAAATTTATTTTGTAAACATCTTTTTATGATTTTCGCATCAAACATTTTTTTCTTCAAAATAATCAATAACAAGTGAAAAACAAACGATTGACTACGATTTTGGATCGAAATTTGAAAGTGCAAGTCAGTGTGAAGTTGGCCCCCAAAATTTATTTTCTAAATATTTCTTGAAGGGGGGAGGGAAATATTGATATTAAATATAGGGGAAGCTTTCGTGAAGTTAACCCCCTTTTAATAACAAAGTGTTACGTGAATATAGAGATTAGATCAAAATTAATTATTGGTGTCCATTTCAGGATCACTCAGTAATATGTTTTTAAGTGGTCATTCTATTTAATTTAATTTAATAACATTTCATTAAAAATGAACAAAGTTAATCAATGACTTTTTAAATTTGGTTTATAAATATCTATGTAAAATAATTGACTCCAGTTTCACGCCGACATTCAGGTCACGCACTAATGTAAACTTTAATATAGCTGTAAGGGCCAATTAAGCTCAATCGGATTACTTCACTTAATTGTAAATAAAATAATAAACTAGCAATAAATGTTATCATTAAACTTTACTAATTGTTATTCAAATCCCCGTTCTTCACCCGCATGACAAAGTAATTTACGTGTTAAAAATAATTACATCATTCAAACCATTATACTATCAAATAATCACGTGTAATCACGGGTAAGAATGTGTTAAAAGTTTCGTTTCACGTGTGAAACTGCAGTTGACTTCTAAACTATGTGAATTCAACACTCAAACTTAAAATAATACATCTACAACTATTGGTTGCAATAAAGTAATAGATCAAACATATAACCTTTTTCTCGAACGATGAACCCATATTAAAAAGACATTATTCGCTATCCCTTATTGTTTTAATTCTATGGAGACTAATATCGAAACTGGAAGTTTTACATCTATAATTATTGGTTGCAATAGAGTAATAAGATCAAAGATAGAACCTGTTCCTCGGACGCTGAATCCATATCAAAAAGCCATTATTCGCTATTCCTTACTGTTTTAATTCTATGGAGACTAATATCGAAACTGGAAGTTTTACATCTATAATTATTGGTTGCAATAGAGTAATAAGATCAAAGATAGAACCTGTTCCTCGGACGCTGAATCCATATCAAAAAGCCATTATTCGCTATTCCTTACTGTTTTAATTCTATGGAGACTAATATCGAAACTGGAAGTTTTACATCTATAATTATTGGTTGCAATAGAGTAATAAGATCAAAGATAGAACCTGTTCCTCGGACGCTGAATCCATATCAAAAAGCCATTATTCGCTATTCCTTACTGTTTTAATTCTATGGAGACTAATATCGAAACTGGAAGTTTTACATCTATAATTATTGGTTGCAATAGAGTAATAAGATCAAAGATAGAACCTGTTCCTCGGACGCTGAATCCATATCAAAAAGCCATTATTCGCTATTCCTTACTGTTTTAATTCTATGGAGACTAATATCGAAACTGGAAGTTTTACATCTATAATTATTGGTTGCAATAGAGTAATAAGATCAAAGATAGAACCTGTTCCTCGGACGCTGAATCCATATCAAAAAGCCATTATTCGCTATTCCTTACTGTTTTAATTCTATGGAGACTAATATCGAAACTGGAAGTTTTACATCTATAATTATTGGTTGCAATAGAGTAATAAGATCAAAGATAGAACCTGTTCCTCGGACGCTGAATCCATATCAAAAAGCCATTATTCGCTATTCCTTACTGTTTTAATTCTATGGAGACTAATATCGAAACTGGAAGTTTTACATCTATAATTATTGGTTGCAATAGAGTAATAAGATCAAAGATAGAACCTGTTCCTCGGACGCTGAATCCATATCAAAAAGCCATTATTCGCTATTCCTTACTGTTTTAATTCTATGGAGACTAATATCGAAACTGGAAGTTTTACATCTATAATTATTGGTTGCAATAGAGTAATAAGATCAAAGATAGAACCTGTTCCTCGGACGCTGAATCCATATCAAAAAGCCATTATTCGCTATTCCTTACTGTTTTAATTCTATGGAGACTAATATCGAAACTGGAAGTTTTACATCTATAATTATTGGTTGCAATAGAGTAATAAGATCAAAGATAGAACCTGTTCCTCGGACGCTGAATCCATATCAAAAAACCATTATTCGCTATTCCTTATTGTTTTAATTCTATGGAGACTAATATCGAAACTGGAAGTTTTACATCTATAATTATTGGTTGCAATAGAGTAATAAGATCAAAGATAGAACCTGTTCCTCGGACGCTGAATCCATATCAACCAACCATTTGCAATACTTGTTATCCCTTACTGTAATACAGGGTTAGGAGATGGAACCTAATCTTTGGACGTTGAATCGATTGGAAAAGATCGCTTTTCGATCTCTCTTACATTTTTTGCTCTACGGAAATCAGTATTCACACCTGTAGTAGTAAATTTCAACAAAATTTGTTCTTTTGGTGAAGTGTTTGGGGTTGTGATTATATTTTCTTCTGAGACCCTTAATCGATTGCAGAAAACCTCTTGTGCCTATCTATAACCATTTTTTTTTTTTTTTTTTGTTTCCTGGCGAAAATTGATGAAACCGGGAATGGCTAATTTGTACCGATCCCAGTTTGAATAGGGTGTTAATGGAATAGATGGAACCTATTCCTGGGACGCTAAATCAATTACAAAAGAACCGCTCTCGATATCAATTACCAATTTTGCTCTGATACTGTGGACAGAAGAAAAGACGGATAGACGGACAAAGCAGTACTATAAGACTTCCGACACTGACGCATAGCACAATTTTAACATCTAAAGATGGACAACTTTGGTTTTTGGACAGTGATCGGAAATGGCTGATCTAATCTGATTTTATATATATATATATATATATATATATATATATATATATATATATATATATATATATATATATATATATATATATATAAAGAACCAATGATAGACCTGGTCAGTGCTCACCAGATGAATGTGGGGTGGCTAGGTCCCCCTACTTCATCGACTTAAATCTCGGCAAAAGGACTAATGAAACTATGATGGGCTGTATCTACTGGCAAGGGGGAAAAAATGATTGTGCTCCCTTGAATTTATCTTCCTAATAAAAAAAATGACTAGATTGGGTTTTGGGGCATTGATCAAACGCCGAAAATGTCTGCTCAAGTCTGATTAAAGAAAGACATAACGATTGTCGTTGTCGAATGTTTAATCTGCTGGATGTGGTGGACTGCCTTCGACCTTTGTTGGCATATATCGAGATTAGGGGAGCCAATTAAACATGTATCGTTGGTAAGGGGGGGGGAGACATTAAATTGAAGAGCTGGTATTAATGTTTGGTATGCACCAGTTACATGAGTTGAGACAGAATTCTCTTGAATTACGAGACGGAACAGCTCACTTGGAATTGAACGTTTCACCAGGCGAGACAACTCACTCACGATATTTTCGAGACGAGATTGAACCAAATCCCTCCCGTATTGGCTGCAACGCTAGATTCAACACTTCATCACATCGCACGTTTCATCATTGTTTGACAAGACTTACTGAACAATTTGCAGAGTTTGATCGACCATGCTGACAGAAATGTAAGCTGGTTTTAGTAACAGAGCTTAAAACACGTTGGCTCTACCAATAGTTTGATCAAACTATTCGATCGGCATCTAAACAGTACATATAATATGTTTATTAATTTAAACAACGATTTCCGCTTTCGATCGATTTAATAATAGACGTAAATGTAGGCTATCTTCAAAGAAGAGCCAAGTACACGCCAGCTATTCCCCCCCTCACGCTAGGCTAAATTCGTCAATTCTCCATGAAAATCCTTTGATTTTTATTCGATCAGATTAGTCAATGGTTTTCAGAGATTCATCTTCAAATTTGATAGATATAGCTCCCTATTCTATTATTTATATCTCTTAGTAAAGTCGATCAAACGTTCGAAATTGTTCATAAAACCTGACGAAATGAACATCAAATGATTCGAGAAATTTTGAATTTGGTGTAAGGGGGATCCTGTAGTTAGCCCCTCTACTAAATAGAGTTTATATTTATGTTAGTAAAAGGGATCAAAAGTTAAAAATTGTTGATCATACCTGATCAAACTATTTACATAAAAATAATTTTAAATTTAACATGAGGGTAGCTAACTGCACGCAAGTAGAATATTCTCGATCCTCCTTAATGGAGATTACCAGTATATTTGAGATTACCATTACCAAACTGGCTTCCATAGAAGAGTTTGCGGCAAGTCAATTGACCTGCAACGGCAAGTTTGGTGCAAGTTTAAATTGCTGTCTGGGAGTGATTACTCAGAGCCTTGTCTTGTACAGTCAGTAGAGATGCTGGGTTTGGGTGGAGAGTAAGAAAGCAGGTAAGTCAATAATCTTTCACGAGGTAGGGCACTGGTCGGGAGTAGTGTTAGCTCTGCGTTACCTTTCTACAGAAACACTTTAACCCTCTTTTTGCGCAGGCGTACAATTTCATATGATACAGTTACTGAGAAAGAAATTTACATTATACATACTCGATCGTCACCGACTTATATTCTCGTAACAACAGGGCCACTATAGTCATAAATTTACATTACAATTTAGTTTGAAAGTGAGATATTTACGATTGACATAAAAGAAACCAATTAAATTTTGATTTATTAAGATTTAAGCATCAAGCTCTACTCAAGCATCATGCTTAAATCAAGCTCTACTTGGTAACATTCGTGGCCGCTCGGGGTGTTCACAACCCCCAAATAAACTTAATGTTAATCACTCATACGAACTATTATTGAACGAACGCATTAGAGATACGATTTGCAAAATTTAATTGCTTTGAAATACACCACAATTACGTAGAATGGCAATATGTATTTGAATAAAAGTACCAGTATGTGAGCCACAAAATACTTTTTATTATTTAATCTGGGTCGCGGAAACAAGTTTGAGAACCACTGAGTTATGGTATATTGCAATTCCTTTTGCTCCTGTAAGTTTTCATTATGGCACATTTTCAGAGGACTGGAAAATTATTTTTGCAGGTGGATCTGCATAGTTTTATCGTCACACTACTGTCATCGTTGTTAAGTTATACGTTGCCCTTTGAGCCGCATTATTTTCATTTATTCCAAGCGGGATATAAAGTCTTCAAAAAGGATATCGCCTCTTCCCAGTACGCATAATTAGCACAAAGATTGAAGGACGATGTTGAAGCAAATAATTGTTGTGTCAAGACGAAGGATTAACTGAGAACAGGGGGCGGATCCAGGAGGGCGATTTGGAAACTTCCCCGTCCCCTAGAAGAGGAAACTTTCTTATTTTATATATAAATAAGACCCATCCCAGAGTTTGGACCTCTTAAACGTAGTTCTAAGTATCAGTATTACAACCCTCGTCCCGCAACAAGTACGTCCTGGATCCGCCCTTGACAGAACTGTAATGCTACCTACAGAAGTTTCTCCACCTCATCGGTGGCAGGATACTCGAGATGGGCAATGCTGTAAAAATAACAATTAATAACTATTGATTCATTCTAAAACAGATCGAAAGCCATTTTATTCATTCTTCTACGTATGTTTCATTGTATCAGGGATTATTATTCTAAAATATGAGAACCAGAAAATCTCGTATTTCTGAAGCCAAATATGTGTTACACTTATAAAAATAATAATAATTTAAAAAGCCGAACTGCCGTATAAAGTTTACCGTTTTCAAATTAAATCATATTCTTCAGTTATTACTGATAAATTTACTTTAAAAAAATAACAAAATTATAATCGGCGTTCTCGGAAAGCTTTGAAGTGTGGTGTAAATCACAATAATATTTTATATATATCTGTATAAGAATGAATATATATATATATATATATATATATATTCATTCTTATACAGATTGAAGAACCAGAGATTTATTTCTTGATGTTCTTTGAATTAGAAGAGACCAGAAGTTTCCACCTAACAGTATAATTCTAAGTACAGGGTGTCTCAAAAGTCCTCTGACATAGGGTAATTGTTATTATCAGGTTTGCAGCAAAATGTAAGAGGAAAAACAGTCTATAAATATGATTTTTTTGATCTATCTAAAGTGAAGGAATTTTTTGAATCGGATGAGCCGTTTGGGTTGTACACTCTTTATGTGACCAATGTTAAATGAAAATACAACGTTACCATTTATCGGACCTACAACAAAACGTGAATGGCGGCATGTTTGAAATGGGGGCTGGCCATCGGCACGTTAGCGTAAAAGACAGTAACTTCATACACTTTTTGTGTAGGTCCAGGTAAACGGCAACGTTGCATTTCCAATTAACATTGAGCGCATGAAGAGTGTACAGCCCAAATGGCTCGTCCCACATGATGTATATAAAAGACTGCCGTAGATTGGCTTTGGGGTCACTCAGATCGGCGGAGAAGCAAGCACTTGTCTTCGGTGGAATTTGTACTGTACGTCTTTCGAAGTCTACGTCATTTGGAGTTTTGACATGCATCTCTCCCGTTCATCAAAGATTGACTTTTCTGGTCTCTTCTGTCAAATATTAAAGTAACAATCCTTCTCTTATCCTTGAATATTGATCAATGTCTACTTGTGATTTATAGGAAATGTTCAGAATTCTTACCATGTAGTAGGAAATGTCTCCCATTTCAATCTCACTTTCGTCATTTCAATTAATGTTTTATGTTGAGTTTTTTTTTTTAATATATTCAATAATTTATTGTAATTATCGAGTATCCTTTCGTACATCATTTGTATTTGCTTATTCAAGTTTTCTACGTATAATTAAATCTAAAAGTGTAAATTATGAAGTAGTGACAGGCGTTTTGGAAAAAATCTATATTCTTTCCAACAGAATTATTTAACATTTATTTATTAACGCCATTATGGCTAATAGGATTTAAATAACACCACAGAAGAAACCTCATCCGATATTTTTAAGAGAGAGGCTTCTAATATAACAATGTAGGGTTATTAATGAGATTTATTTACAAAATATGAACAAAATCGCCTTAGTTTGGAAGAAAACAATCAAACTCGTCTCAAGTACCTTATTTCTTTTGAATTCTTGATTTATAAACAACTGACAATCACAATTTTCGTTTCTCACTTTCCAATAAGCTAATAAGAAGCAGTCAGAAAGTTCCCGGAATGATGCAGTTCTGGTATTTTTGATGCAGTCACAATGAATTTTGGGCAATACAGTCCCTAGGCATAGGCGTGCGTACGTGGGGGCAAGTGGGGGCGCTCGCCCCACCTAATGTTTTGGCACTGCGGTTTTTTCTTTTTTCGATTTTATAAAATAATTTTCCCTTTTGGGTTGCCCTAGCGATTACGTAAATGTGTACTTATATTGTGGTAATAAAGAACCACAACAAAATTCTGAAAACTTTCCGACTGTCCCTCTTTTTATTATTTCTGAGTATAGGAAGATTTTTCTTTTCAAAATTAAGAAGCTTATAAAAACTAAATTTCTAATTCAAAATATATCGAAATATCAATCAATCGATATATAGAAATATCGCACAGTCCTAATTTCAAAAATATTCATCTCGCTGTTCTGGTATCACTTGAGCAACGTCAAAACAGATGAATCACGTTTGCCGTGTGTTTTAGAGAAATTTTGAAGGATTTTGTCGTTTTACTTGATTTTCACTTCATTAATGAAAATTTGACAAAGTTCATCACCATCATTATATTAAGAATAAGAAATTCATTGGTGGCAGATGAGGTCAACGAGTGACCTGACCTTGAATGAATCTGAAAAAAGAAAGAACTTGAAAGATGTTTCAAATAAGGACAAAAAGATTTATAATTTCAATTTTCACGAGGCTATTTACAAAAAAAAAAAAAAAAAAAAAAAGTTCTTTCCCATACACGAGTAGTTTATGGTCATATTACAGAATACACAATAAATAACAGAATACATACCTTGTGATTTTAAAATAATTTCTTGCTAGATCGATTCGTGGATTCTTAATGATTCCAGTGTTAATTCGACCTGCATATTAAAGTTTGTTAATTAATACAGTTACAATATAAATTAACTCAGTCATTCTATGACTTATGGAACTCGAAGGCTCAATGCAGCGCTCACAATACAAATTAGATACGGTATTATACAGGGTGTTCCAAGATAAGTATCGCGTTTTAAGGCTTTGTACTATTTATTACAATTAACTTACAGATCATAAATAATCCATCTAATGAAAGAGAAACTCAAACAGTTTTGTAAACACGCATGAGGATGCATGGTTTTCTTTGTCTGCCGTTAGAAAGCGCTAGTAGCAAACATGGACTCTAGTGAGCAGAAATCTTACATTTTGCAAAGACTGAATCTGTAGTTACAGTGCAACCGTGTGTGCGAAGAATTTTAAGGAGGCGCTTTACAACTGTCTCCTTATGGTTTGCAGGTGCTACAAGCTCTATAGACTTCGATTTACGTGTCAACTTTACAAAATAAATGTTGCTGCATGACGAAGATTTTCTGGATTGTGTCGTCTTCAGTGATGCATCGACATTTCATGTAAGTGGTGCTGTGAACACTCAATATTTGCATCTGGGAGTCAGCAAATTCCCAGGAGACGACACACTTGCAACAAGACTCCCGTAAATTGAATGTGTTTTGTACCAGATTCCGGGGAAAAGTTTATGGGACTTTCTCGCCTATCGACTTGATGTGTGCCGTGTGACGAATGAATGGTGCTCACATTGAACACTTGTAGCAAAAACTGTTTGAGTTGCTCTTTCATTTCACATATTATTTATAATTGTACGTTAAATGTAATAAATACTACTAAGCCTTAAAAAACCCAATAGTAATTTTGAAACATCCTGTATATACATTAATAATTGAAAAGGGGATAAAATCATTATCTGTGGAACAAAGTGTCCTACAAGAAAGTACTCTACTAAACAGCTAAGTCTTAGCGTGAACTAAGAAATACATTATGACGTGGTAACATATTTCCCAGATGTGAACATGATTTAAGAAACTTCTAAGTCATTGCTGTCTTTTCTTTAAAGATGTTTAGAAGAAAACAAAAAATGAAATGAAATCTGTGTTTTACGTCCCACGATTATGCCGACTAGGCTAAAGGAGACGGTGATGGTGAGTAATGAATGAAATGGTGGAATTAAGAAAGTGGGAGGAAACGGGAGAACCCGAGGAAATCCACGTGCACAGTGTTTGTCCACCAGAAAGTTCACTTTGTGGGGGCTGGGATTGAACCCGGGACCCAAAACACCAGAGGTGAATGCTCTACCACGGAGCCACCGCAGCCCCATTAGAAGAAAACAGTACAATGGAATGAATTGTGTTGTGAATTTCTTAATGAAATGGCATCTTAATAGACAAAAAAGGAAAGAAAGAAAGAAAAGATTTCTACAATTGTTTTGTCCAATTATCTTCACAAATAAATAAATAAATATTATATATATATATATATATATATATATATATATATATATATATATATATATATATATATATATATATATATATATATAATAATCTCACTTTGTCCTTTTTGAAACATCTTGCAGTAAAATATGAAATTCGTTAACTTACCGCGTGGCTGCACCCTGATTTTCCGAGACAGTCGAGAACGTTGGCGACGAACCTTTCGGGATCTGCTAGGGCTCACTCGTTTTCTTATCTTTCCGTAAGACCTAAAAAAGAAAAATATGAGATTACAGATTTGACTCAAATAGAGCACAAATATATATATATATTATTTCTAATACATCGAAATTAATTAGCTTTTATTTGCTACACAACCCTCACATGACAGGATTTGTCTAACTAAAATATCTGGCATTAGAACCCTGAAAGACTATGGTTGGCCACAAGATTTTTTAGTTGCGTGATGTCCGGTCACAAATCTGATCTTATTCAGTGCATCCGGCGCCTGGACCGGAATCTGTATTACAATGCTTTTATTAATTACTTTTCTGTTATTTCACATACTTCCATAGTCAATAGAACTACAAAATTTTGTACATGTAAGTACATCCGATTGCAATACAGTATTTTCACGTAAGTTTCACTCTACTTTGCCTTCTTACTGTATAATTAATTATTGAAAAAATAACTTTTGAGTGCCTGTTGGGTATACAACCCTAACATCATTGAA
The DNA here is from genome assembly GCF_964235325.1 of Thermobia domestica. NCBI lineage: Eukaryota > Metazoa > Arthropoda > Insecta > Zygentoma > Lepismatidae > Thermobia > Thermobia domestica. The sequence goes on from NC_137468.1 coordinate 5,511,412, forward strand.
GTTAGTTTGGTTGCAGACGACAAGGAGTTATGTTGACAGTATCAAGTTGAACATTCGATGTTCACGTTTTTTGAAAATCAAACTCTTGTAAAGCTTGTGAAATGTCTAGAAAATTCTTATCTATTTTGATTTGAGTTTACCGCCCCTTTCAGCACCAAGGGTATACGAGGCGTGCACCTATAGCTTAACATGGGACCTTAATCATGAGATCCCGAGTCTCCCAAGCCATACGCTATCCACATAGCCACTAGAGAGCTCATTTCTAGAAAATAAAATATCTAAGTTCACACATTGCAATCATGTAGAGTTTTCGAGTTAAGGAAATTTAGAATAAATAATTGATTCTACTATATGAAATAAAGACTGAAAAGTTTCTAAAAAAAATAATAGCCGTTAATACACTTTTAGAAAGGATGCTTTTATAAAATTAAAAATGAGAATACTTATTTATTTATTATTTATTTATTTATTTATTTTGTGAATTAAAACAACGGACAAAGCATTGGGCACGAACTCTCAAAACCTCAGAACAGCCGCCAATGCTTTTAGTGTCTTCATTTTACCTGACCACAAAGCATATTTTTTTCACCTTTTCACTGCATTTTATATTAGATTTGTATGAATGGAATATCAGTGGGTTACTTTAAAAAATACTTAAAACTACAATAGTCGCTGTCTGCAACTACACACTTCCTCCACTACTAAAACATCGACTGGATTCCGTGCGAAAGAAGTCTGGACTATGATGCGAACAAGTCCTCAATAGCACATTACACTTCCTGATCAGGAAAATGATGCGAAGAAGTCCCCAACCGCACATTGCTCTGCTCAATCATCAGGGAAAATCTTCCCTCCCAAGTGGTTGAGATGATAGAAGAGGTGCTGCTACTAGGAAAGACATCAGGAGTATACGGTGGGTAAGGAAATTGTTTCGTATTGGAAACTCCTGGAGAGTATGCAATGTCCTTTGAATGACATGGGCATTAATTGTACAGTAGTGCAATATCAGAACACCATCCTTGTTGACAATTCAAGGATGGTTGCGGACAACTTTAAGCTGCATTTCAGGGAGTTCTGCACTGGTTTAGCCTCGGTGGAGAACATGATGGATCACATTCACTATAACAGCAGCAACATCTGCGGATAGAGGGACACTGTTCTGGGTGTTGGTGATAACCCAACTGCTGTGCTGACCATTTAGGATTGTCAAGAGATCCACATTTCATCAGAAGTGACGATCTAGTGCAGGGAATCTTACAAGTTACTACATACACTGACAGAACTGCACGTCTCCGGACAGCGATTCTTGTTGGAGGGTGGTGTTATTCACGTATCGACTTTTTCACCTTTTTGGTTGCAGAGCTGCAGAACGAAAGTGGTATCGTGACTGCCTAATTAGTCTTAATGGCACAAACACTTCAACCAGAATCTACTTCCACGGTTCCTTAGGAGCTGAACCGAACATGATGTTGGTCAGTGTTCATGAAGCTAGTTTGTAATGCTCCGTCACCGGAACTAACGGTGACACCGGAACCGGTTCAAGAACCAACGGCAAACAAGGCATTCATACGCCATTCCTGGTCCAAACGCACTATTAATGTTTTTTTGTGCAGAATGTCCCAATTTGAATTCGTGAAGAATAATACTTACAATTGTGTTACAATTTCATACGTCCATGTTCAACCACGCAGCCTCCTGATTGTCAGGGTCCCCCAGCCTATATTGCTGGACGCGTACAACAGAGTTTGTGACGTTAGGCGTATGACTTGTTCAACCAGCCCCTGAGTATCTGGATAAAACCAACCTGTCTGCTACGAGTCAACCCTTCTGTTCTGTTGCAGAGGAGAGTTTCCCCAACAGACGTCAAAGGGGAAATTTCACTTGTACCAACCTGGATTATAAGTTGGTTCTTTTCTTTCTTTTTCTTTTAGTTTCTTAATTTTCAAATTATTACGCAAATGCCTAACTGGAAATTAAAGGCCGTACCAGGAACAAAACTGTGAACTATGTGCAAAGGCAAAAGAGTTAACCATTGATTAACACAGAAATTGCACAGGATGTCAAAAACAAAATAAGAAAATACAGAAACAAAAAAAAAAAAAACAGAATTATACTATTCGCTTTTATGACCATCTACAAGTGTCAAATACTACTGAGTCCAGATAAAAAAAATGAAAGCGGAAAAAGGAAGGAAACCACAATTTATTACATTCCAAGATAAATGATCGACAACAGATATCGAGTGGAAGAATAAAATCACAAACTATTGCTACATAACCTTATTTCCTTAGGAAAGAACTAACGTATCTCCACATTTATTACGACTTGAACTTTATGTTCAGCTGAATCTTAGGATGTTAGAATTGAATTTATCACCCTAATTTTCTAAACCTGTAAAGCAATAGGAGTGATCCATAAGCAAATTCCATGTTTTCTACAAATCTAAAAATAAACGTAGATGGTTATCAAAATAGTGGCAACTCCTTAAAATGTAACCTTATTAAAACTGGTCTCGCGAAGAAGTCCGCTCAGTTATTCGATTTCTTTGGGTGAAACATGTAACCGCAACTGAAATTCGCCAGCGGCTGGTAGAGGTTTACGGAGGGACTCTTAATGTCTCGTCAGCATATCGCAGAACTGTGTCGAAAGTTTGCAGCTGGCAGAGAAAAAGTCACCGACGAGGTGCGCATTGGCCGACCCAGCACAGCATCAACAGATTTAAACACAACTGGGACATCGTCGACCACCCTCCCTACAACTCGGACTTCGCTCCAAGCGACTTTCACCTGTTCCTGCACTTGAAGGAGCACTTAAAAGGCCATCGCTTCGCTTCAGACGAGGAGGTTAAACACTTCGTGACAACGTGGATGAACACACAAGGACAAGATTTTTACCAGGAGGAAATCTTTAAACTCATCCCACGATGCGACAAGCGCCTAGACTGTCGAAAAATAACCTAATGTATGTACTGTCCGTGGCTGTATTGGTTGTATGAAATAATATATATACACGTTTCACTTTAGGCTTTGTAACCTTATTTTCTGATCAACCCTTGTATATATAAATGAATAAAACTGTTGGTACGCAAACTTCTAGACCGCTAGATCAATTTTGATTTATGGTATATAGCTGGACCATAGCCTAACTTGTTTTTATCATGTTACATTAAGTGTGTATCCTAAGGCGGAAGCGGGGGGTTAAAAATTCATGAAAAAAAAAATTAGTATCTCAATTCTTTCAACTTAGGAACATGAAACTTGGTACATAAAGTGTTCATTTAAAGTAATAGCACCCATGTCCTAGCGGATGTGTCCATTTTCGTACATGAGTGTACCTTGGCCTACGTTAAGTTTTTAGTACATTTTCAGCAAGGAGGTGAAGGGTAAGGCGTATAACACGTAAAAATAGGTTTGATGGCTAACTCCACCTAGATCACTGCACAAATTTTCATTATTTTTGGAGCATGTATGAACCATGGTATAATTCAGGTTTGAGTACATTTTTGTAAAGACGACGACATGAGGGTGTAATATTAAGAATAATCGAAAACGTTCGACATTAGTGTCCAGTTCATCGTCTTGGGTGTTGAGTCCAAGTCCAAATTTGAGGTCCCTCGTGGCTAAACATTTAGCGTACGTGCCTTTAGCATGAGAGACCCGGGTTCGATTGCCGGCAGGAGCTCATGTCGTTGGGATCCCACATTAAACTATAGGTCCACGTCTCGCTGCTGAAAGGGATGCTAAACTAAAATTTGAAAATAAAAATGGAAAAAATAGAATAATATGTCAATTTAACATCTCACGATTACGCTCTTTAGGCTAAAGGAAATAATGATTAAGGCAAATGAATTATGAAAGAATTGGTGGAATGAAAAAGTGGGAGGAAACTGAAGTACCCCGAAAAATCCCACACACACGATGTCATCAGAGACCCCATGCACTAGAAGTAAGCGCTCTTATCACTGAGCCACCGTGCTCCCTAAACTGAAAATTAAAACAAAGTCCAAAATTATCACCCATGCGTGTACCAAGAAAAGCATGGGGTTCAAATACCTAGTCATAAACCTATTTTTCCCGTGCGAGAACGGGCATTTCCACTCGTAAGAAGTTACATAAAATGAAACAGTCACGGAATGAATAATAGTTTATTTGTAGTACCAGGAACAACGATTACCCAGATAAGCACTGTCAGATTAATAAATATAGCCACAATAACTTCAAGAATAGAGATAAGAAAGCGTTCATTTCCTTTCTCGTAATTTCATACCAGTTAGATACACAAAGATTTTTTTACCACTCACATATTGCTTATGATAATAAAATTATATTAGTGTTTGAAGATAAGTTTAGGATTTACTTTTCTTTAAGTTACTTAATAACCCATCTAAAACATGCCTATTACCGGTTATTAATTTTTGTATCTTGCTAAAATAGTTTGGACCGCATAATTACTATATGCTGGCACTGGACAATTTGCTACTTTCGAAGTATTTTTACTAGTAGTACTTGATCATTTAACACTTGTCTATTTTTCAACATAAGATTTAAAATTCTTGCCCATTATTCATACGTAAAAGCATTAAAATAGCATTTTAAAAGATCATTACATATTTAAATATAATAGTAACTAGTATCAATTACCCACTTCGCTGAGTTAAATTAAGAAAAAAAAATGGTAATAAGTTTCGTTAGTCACTTTTTACTATGAATGAAGCTGTCTGATATCGGACATTTTAGATCATTTTTGTATATATCCCCCAAGTTGTGGGGCTGAATTTGGATTTAAACGACATCCGAAGTGTCACTGTTCATCTCACAAGGGATGTATGCGAACCGTGACAGCTAGATATTTATGAAAATTGGTACCCTGACTAATTGTGGATCGCTAATCATCATGGTGATAGTCACTCGGTGCGGAAATGCCTTGTTTACCCACTATGTAAGATATATTCCAAGCAGTGACCGGGTGAAGCTGGGCCGAGTTATATCCCAATAACGCCGGAAAGAGCCAGAAAATGAAAAATGTGTGCAGGTAAAATCTGATACCTACGGGAGGGGAGCACGTGACCAAGAATACAACAGTAGTGTCACACAAGCAGTGTTGTCATCCCAACACAAACATATAATTTTTCAAACAGAACGTATACCATTTTATGGTATTAAAACAATTGGCATAAAATGTGAAAGAAATTAGACAAATAATGGGTTATCCGTGTTGCCAAATATGGGAGATATGAGGCTCTAAAGTTCAGAAATTATGAGGTCCGTACACAGAAATGAGCACATGTACAACAAGAAGAATGCAGATACATTAGGGACAGATGTTCAGCATCCAGTAACTAAGGGCTTGATACAGGATTCACCCAGAAAGGACACATTTTAAAGCAGTCATAAAAAAAAGTCCCATGTGACAATACGGAAATATGAACAGCAAGTCTTCTTGTAGCGCAGCAATTCCAATGGCATTTCTGTGGAACTGATATCGGGTGCGGACAGTTTCGGAGAGCTATAAAACGAACTGTATTGGGGCTGCCTAAAATCCTATTCTGCATAAAATCCTGCATGCCGTCCAATCCACAGAAACAACGGCGTACCTCCTGAAAAGAGTACAAAAAAGGTGTGGCACGAAAGGTAATAAATCTTGAGAAGAAAGTACTTCAATTCGCAAAGATTACTGTCCTGTGGTAGATGTCAATCGGGACTGCAGGAAACTATAGCATTTGAGACAACGATGAAGACAAAACACACTGTATTTAGGTTACCAGTAATACACAGGCGCCAAAATATTTCAACATAATATAACAGTACACACAACAGAAAAGCCATAGAAAGTATGGCAAAATACTACATTTCTCGTCCTAACCGCACACCCGATATGACGTATCAAGTAAGTTAGTCACTGGATGCTGTGGTTTACTCCTTACTGTACATTTGTTCCTTCTGCAGTCTTTCTGTTGTATTACGGACACTATAATTTATCTCCCTTATTTGACAACACTGATAACCCATCTTTGCCTACTTTCTTTCACTTTTTATGCTAATCGTTTCAATGTCATAAAATGGTGTACGTTTTATTTGAAAAACTAAAAGGTTGTGTTGAGATGGCAACACTTATTGTGTGACACTACTGCCGTATTCTTAGTCGCGTGCTCCCATCCCGTAGGTATCAGATTCCCTGCACACATTTTTCATTTTCTGCCTTTTCCCACGTTTTGGGGTATAAGTCGGCCCAGCCTCACCCGGTCATTGTTTGGTATATGTAGTTATGATACGTAGCAGTAAATAAGGCATTTCTGCACCGAGTGACTATCACCACGATGATTAGCGATCCACAATTACCCAGAGTACCAATTTTCATAAATATCTAGCTGTCACGGTTCGCATACGTCCCTTGTTAGTGTCCCCGAAAACTATGGATTTGGCACTGATATAGGTCATTTTCGATTATTTTTAAGTATCTCCCCATCCCCTAAGTTGCATCGTCAAAGTGATATAATAACAAAATATCCCAGGCCAGAACCTCATCTATGTTGAAAATTTTGAATCGAGATCGGTCGTATGGTTCAAGAGATTAAGAGTCACAAACATAGTCACCTGGTGGCTGGTGTTTTCTGGTCTCATGCAGGTACAAATAAAAAACAAGAAACTTACATCATCGTGTATATTAGATGTACACTCATGTCCAAAATGATCGTCGCATATCTGTCTTCTTTTAAGAATATAATTTGATAATTATTTTGCAGGGTACTTTTAATACTGATACTATGTGTATAATTAGGAAATGTATATTTGTGGTAAATTTCATAGGAAAAGAATTATAAATACGAAAATTAGAATGAGTAAAACAAAATGTTGCTAAATGGACAATAAAGTTTTATTTTCGTTTTATTGTTCTTATTTACTGCTCTTTTGGCATGAAGTTTGCCACATACACGTCTTTGCCGATTATACACATACTGACATTGTAAGGAATACCGGGCGTATCCATTATCAAATTATATTCCTACAACAACATATTTATAGTCATGCGACAATAATTTTGGACATGAGTGTACATTTGTATTTATTTATTTATTTATTTATTTATTTATTTATTTATTTGAATTTACGTTTCTTATCAAAGAGTGACTGTATAAAGAACAAAATTTACAGATTTAAAGTGGAATCTGAACTACTATAGTGCATTTAATGCTCTCTTACCAGGAATTGAACTCAGCATCTCTTACGTAAAAGCCACGTGCTAGCCACTTTGCCCAGTGAAGAGGGTATTAATCAGGGTTGATATGTTTAAAACAAAATGTTTAAAACAAGTGTTTAAAACATGTTTAAAACTGGGGCTGTTGTTTTATTCAGTTTGTTTTAAACGTTTTAAACAAATTGTTTTAAACGTGTTTTTTTTTCGATGCTGGTTGGACAAGTTTTAAACAACTAAAATATCATATTTAAGAAGCTAATTTAATTTTCTAACAAACAACCCATCCTCCGCAGGATTTGTGCATGGAGTAAATTACAAGCAGAGTTATATTCTTATTATAACAGCAATTACTGAACGAAATTCTGCACATCAGTGTGCGTGTAACTAAACCAACAGAAATTCAAGTGAAGTATTTGAACATTTCTTAATTTCCAAGAATAACGGAGGTTAAACACACCATACACTATTCTAAGATCCAAATTCACAAATTCAAAACTTGGGTATTTTTTGATCACTATCATTTCCATAATAATAACAGTTCTCACGTCATAAGCTAGAAGAAATGCTCTGACAAATACAATACAACTCATAGAAAAGAGCAGTGACTAGCCTACAAGGAGCAAATGACATTTTAACAAAACAATTTTCAAGATACATCTCTATCTGCAACATGGGTAGCTAATAATGATTAGTGTCTACGGCATAACAACACAATTAACTCTAGACACCCGTCAGGAATTTTAACAAAATGGTAGACTCTCACGTTCGGGGCTCTGGTGACCCCACCTAATTATCACAGAGTCATGAGTTATACACTATTGGAAAGCTTATAGACCACAAATTCCAACGAAGTAACATTCGTGAAATTCCCGTCGTATTCGTAGAAAAAGAACAGACATAAAAAATCATTAAAAATATGAAAATATTGACTTTGCGGGGCCCTGGCAACCCTTGCAGCCACCCTACGCTGACAAAATGATGCTAATGTGTAGGCCACATACTTGTGACAATAATATAAGAAATGGTAGCCATTGCTGCCATTGCGTAATGAATTCGTTTTATGTAGGAAATATTTTTTTAAATAATATATGCGCAGAAAAACATTCATTGAATTAGACATTCTCTCTCCTCCCCCACTATAGTACCATGTCCATATGCAAATCATTTTTGCTGCATACATCACGTATACGAACAATAATTATGCTTCTAGACCACTTCAGTGAAATATATCTTGTGTTATATGGGACCGTTCCGAAAACAAATGTAAATTAACCAAATTTGACCCCTCTTCCTCTATAAACAACAAGTACACATACAGGTTACTATCATGTAGGGGGCTACTTCATTGCTTCATATACCAATTTTTATGCATGTACCACAAAGGGGGGAGGAATACCCGCCAAAACCTGATGGGGAAAAAAATTGATGAAAAAAAACCTCATCCTCCCTCTCTCGGCCGTACATACGAACCCCCTATATACATAAAATGCAACTGACGGAAAGCTTTATCCCTCAAAAATACTTTGGTACCAAATCATCTTTCTAGCTTAATTAAGGACTGAGCTATTGATGTTTGTTGTAAAAATAAATGTAATTTACATCAAAAAAATTCAACTCCAAAAATTGGCTAACTTTGCCCCCTCCCTGCTCCCCCATATAAGCAAGAAGTACAAATACACGATATTACCATGTAGTGGCCTACTTCATTGCTTCACGTAACAATTTTTATGAATCTATCCCCCAAGAGGGGGAACGGCCCCCAAAAAACTGTTGAAAAACAGAAAAAAAACACGATATTTACCCTCCGCCCACATACATAAAATGCACACCAGCGAAGCTGCATCTTTCAGGAATAAATTGCTACCAAAACCATCTTGCAGGCTTAATTTGAGGTTTAAGACTGAGCCATTGAGGTTTAAAGCCCTGACACAGCAGTTGCGTCAATGGGAGTTTAAAGATTAAGAATGCAGACGACCAGTAGAACGTAACACAAAGAAACTAAACTACATATTCTGTGAACGGAGATCGGGAAAATCCCGATTTCTTTCTCCGGAATTGAACATTTGGGCGGATCGAGATTAGGGAAGTTCCCGAAATTTGATCTAGCGGTTGAATATAGATGGCAAGCGTGTAAAAATGTGATATATATACCTATTTAGATTATTGTTTTAAACAAAATAAACATTTTAAACATGTTTTTTTGTTTAAAACAAAGTACTTTGTTTTAAACGTTTAAAACGTTTTAAACAAAAAAAACATGTTTTAAACATAAAAAACGTTTTTTTTGTTCTTTTTAAAAAAAAACATGTTTTTTTTCAACCCTGGTATTAATTGCAGTTGTTTGAGAAGTACACAGGTAAAAGTAACCAATAACAAAATTCTTTGGCTATGAACGTTTATACAGGAAGTAAACAAACCTGTCGTTCTTCATACAGTAAAAAGTAGAATCGACTAAAAGAAAACTATTGGAACTAGCTTAGAAAACCTATTGACCAAGTTCAATTGGTTCATACAGTAAAATTGTATTCCTCACCCTCAAATCGTTCGTAAATGAAACTTTTTCTGAAAGTCGAAATTTAGAAAAATGTCGCACCTCGAAATGTAGATCCAATCCATTTTATAGAATACTCGTTGTCACACTAGCAGCCCCAATCAAACAATTTGAAACTAGAACAGAATTTGAAACGGCTAACGAGACAATTAATTAGATCCACCATATTGGATAACTACACAGTTTATGAGTAATTTGATCCTGTGGTTTAGTTGAATCAGAATTAGTCCCCAGAAATTCTCAGGGTTAAAATAAAGTTTACATTAATAATAATAATAATAATAATAATAATAATAATAATAATAATAATAATAATAATAATAATAATAATAATAATAATAATAATAAATCTTACGGATTTTGCTTCTCGTCTGGCTCTACATCCACCCACTCATCACTCATTTCGTCGTCTGCTACGGTTTGGATTTTATTCAGTTGATATGTACGGAGTTCATGGCACGAACTTTCTGTAATTGAAAGAAAAACGTAAGTGACAGAATAGAACAAAAATTACAAATAAATAAATCTAAATTTCAGTGCTCTAATAACTTAAAAAAACTATTAGATGCTGTCACATTGCGGGTAGAATGTGAAGTGAGATACGGAACCTAGTTAAGAAAGGTATACACAAACTACCAAATACTTAAGAATATCAACAACTAACTACCAAGCACGGCATCAACAGATTTGAACACGGCTCGCGTGGAGGAGTTAATTCAGGATAACAGGAGGATCACATTACGGCATCTGATGGCGGAATTGGGAATATTGGTCGGAAACGTTCATGTTGTGCACGATATTCTGCAGTTCCGGAAAGTTTGTTCCTGATGCGTTCCACACAATCTGTCTAATCAACACAAGGAGAAGCGCATGGAGCCAAGTCTTCAACTTTTGGAACGGTCCTCCACGGAAGGGAACTGTTTTCTTCACCGCATTGTCATGGATAAGAAACATTGATCCATCATTACAGTTCCCTGCAGTAAGTGGTCAACGGTGTGGAAACACCCCTTCTCTCCAAAAAAACAAGAAAGTTAAATGTGGCACCATCTGTCTGGAAGGTGATTGTCACAGTGTTTTGGGACAGCGCCGGTGTCTTTTTTTTTTTTTTTTTGAAAGAGGGTGCACAGTGACTGCTGACCCGACGGCCACGACTTCTCACCGAGGGCGTCATCTTTCTTCACAACAACAGCGCCCGCATACAGCCCAGAAGACTACCACGCTGTTGAAGCAGTTTCGCTGGGACATCATCGACCATCCTCGTTATAGCCCGGGACTTGCTGCAAGCGACTTTCATCTGTTCCCGCACTTGAAGGAACACCGCTTCGCTTCAGACGAGGAGGTGAAACACTTCGTGACAATGTGGCAGAACACGCAAGGACGAGATTTTTTATCAGGAGGGAATCTTCACTCATTCCACGATGGGACAAGGGCCTCAACCGACATGGAGGCTATGTCGAAAAATAACCTAATCTGTTGGCTGTATTGGTTGTATGAAATAATGTATCGTTTCACTGCAAACTTTCTGATCACCCTTCGTACATTAAACCATAACTTTTATTTCTACAATTCAGTTTGTGCAATGTAAATATATCAGTAGAGGGTACTAGTGAGCCGTTGAGCCTATCAGAGGCAAGCGCGCTCTGTAAGCGTAGTTATCAGGAAAAGACTGCTACACTGTGTAAGAACTTTGTATCTACGAGCTGTATCTACGTGGTATCAAATACGGTCGAGCTGTTATTAATGCAATACTGTCGTTCAAAGTTGACAGTCTCTTAGAAGATGGCGGGAAGAGTTCATTAAGTGAATAGCGGATTGTGGCAGAGTTGTTGATCGGCTTAAGGCGAAGAAAAACATCAGACGTTGCACGTGTGATGAACGTTTCAAATAGTTAATCTCATAACGCCGCTGTCGTGATTGTACATTGTGAATGCCATGCAAGTTGTACAACAGTTGATAGACACAGTATGTAGACCAGTTTTCAGAAAGAAATCAATCTGCCACTCCAGTCCAAATTGTGCATGTCTTTGGAGGGGATCTCTGTGTCCCCCAGAACCAATTCACGACGACTGAATAGTATTGGGTTGTATACCCGGAAGACAGTGAAATGCGTTTCATTATTGTTCACTCACCATCATGTCCAATTACAGTGACGTAGAGAATATCATTACTAGGAACAAGAGAGAGAGTCAAATCTGATGCTTCAGATGAATTATGGTTGTGTGAGACAGAATTTTGGACATCCCATGGTGAACAGAACAAGAAGCACGATAGCCAGAGCATATGGCAGTATGGGAACCGTGAAATTATTGTATGTGGGAGCACAGTGAAAACTAAGATCACTGCACATCGTTGACACCTGATCCGTTCCTGAAAAACTGTATTCTACAGAGATCGTGAAAAGCTTTGTTTGTCTTTTCCGCTATGCAGTAGATCCTTACGTCGTTTATATAGTCGCTAACACGCATCCACACACAACTGCCTAGAGTTACAAGACTGATAAGTGAGGACATCAACCGTACGTATTGGCCAACATATTCCCCAGATACTAACTCCATTGAACTTGCTGTGATTGTGGAAGGAAAGTTGCATAGAGAAACCTAACAATCCACCCTTCCCCCAGTCTCTCCTAATTCCTCTTAAGGATGAAAGGAACAACATACCCAAGGCTCTCCTGAGCTCTCCTCGAGAGCATGTCAACTAGATGTGCAGGATGTTGTGCTGGCCGCGGCTGCTGTACTGATGTAATCATGTTTTCTCTCTCTCTCTCTTGCTTTCCATTTTTTTAACGTCCAGTTTATCTTTTATAACAGGAAGTACGAAATACTTTTTGAGAATAAAGCTGGACTTATATTTGTACTCGCATTGGTCGCTTGATGCAGGGGAGGCATGAGTAATACGAGAAAAAAAGAAAAAAAGATTCTAGAACTTTTATTTATTTCTTGAGGAACTAGAAAAAATGCATGTGATTGTACTAAAAAGAAAATGAAACCTGATGATGTATTAACACATTTTCCAGTTACTTTTTCATGAAAAAAAAAAAAAAAAAAAAAACACGAAAACACGAAAAATTTTGTTAAAGTCCGTGTCTCTTATTACTCCTTACTGCTCATGCAAATAGAATAGAAAATGAGTAAGAGTTTTAAGAAACGTCTTCAGACAATTCTGAACAATTCACTTTTTTCAGATCTGAAATATGTACACTCATGTCCAAAATGATTGTCGCATATCTGTAACTGTCTTCTTGTAAGAATATAATTTGATAATGATTTTGCAAGGTACTTTTAATAATGATACTACGTGTATAATCGGGAAATTTATATTTGTGGTAAATTTCATAGGAAAAGAATTATAAATACGAAAATTAGAATAAGTAAAACAAAATGTTGCTAAATGGACAAGAACGTTTTATTTTAGTTTTATTGTTCTTATTTACTACTCTTTTGACATGAAATTTACCACATGCATGTCTTTGCCGATTATACTCACATACTAACATTATAAGAAATACCGGGCGAATTCGTTATCAAATTATATTCCTACAACAACATTTATAGACATGGGACAATAATTTTGGACATGAGTGCACATCTTCCCGAAAATATCAAGATTAAAAAAAAATGAAATTCAATAGTTCGTTCGGAAAATCTAGTTGCCTGAGTATTAAATATCAAAAACCATTAAAACAAAGTATAGTTGAGTTTAACGCAATCTAGATACATCATGGACAAAACTCTCACTACGAAATAAAAAAGAATGCTGACAAGAAATGTTCTGGAGAATATCGAAAATGAACTTAAAAAGTGCCTAAATTCGCAATAAAGAAAAAACACCGCATTTGAAAAATAGTTTTAGCTAACTTAAATGGATTGAAAAAGCTATTAAATTGTAATCATACAAGAAGAGAACAATGAGAAATGTTGAAAACCTATTGTTGATCAAATTTTATGTAAAATGTAGCCTATGTAGAAAACTATATTTTCGAAAATATGTAAGATGAATATTAAACCTTTTACGATGTACAGTAGAACGAACATATGAAAAATGTGCAAAAAAAAAAAAAAAAAAGTTTGGAAATTCTATGCTAGCCTATTGTAAACTCCAAGTTAACATTTAAAAACTTCTTAAATATAACAAACTTTAGTGCAACATAATTATAACAGGTAGGCCTTTTTAATTATCTTAGGCTGGACCACTTAAACATATGAAAAATGTATAGGCCAAAAAGAACTGTTGGCATACACCCATAAAGCATGGCATACATAAGGTACGAGTTTAACAAATTTTAAGAATAGTCCTACAAACACCTAGACCTACCAAAAGAAGAAGAGTCATATTTAATCTCTCTTTTTTAGTTTCAAAAGTCCTTTTTCAGTTTGCTATTTTAAAAAAAATTTTTTTTGGAGCTATCCTCTGGAAATCTGGAATAGCCCATTAACATTCCGAGATTAACATTCTTCTAAGGAAAGGTATAAGAATAATGTGTTTATGTTCCATTTTATGTTCAAGTTATGTTGCTAGTTTCTTTACTGCAGTCCTTGAAGCATAATTATGAGCTACCCGGTACAGAATAATTTAAATCTACTGAAGTTCATCCATGAACAGAGTGAAACAAAACATATATCGGAAAGTTTAATAAAAATAGATTGATACTCCAACTTACCTGTTGGTGAATCCGGGACATCCCGTTGCGATTCGTAAATACTATTCGCCAGGTCGTAACTTGCTGCTCCTGCTGAAGGAATAGATTCATAGCCACCATTTTCTTCCTCACAATCGATGACGTTATCCTGTCTATCAGCACTCGCAACATTGTCCACTGTCTGGTAGCCTGATGCAGTCTCTTCAGCTCCACAATCATCATAGCCCACAGCACCACAATAATCGTACAAAGACTCAGGCCTGCCGATGTCGTCGTAATTACTACCGCGAATGGATGCATAGTCACTTCCGGTTGCGGGGAAAATATCGTCGTAGTCATATACTGTAGATGTAGTGCTTGCATCACTTGGTTGACTGATATACGATACTGAAGGTGCTGCGTCGTTGTAAATTTCTTCGTCTACCTTCTCGACTCGGGATTCACGATTACCACTTTCACATTTCCATGCTGCAATATACCGTTGACGTTCCCACAAAAATGAAGGGTTAGGTTTAGAAGCATTTTCACCAGTTAACTCACTAGAACTTGCAATGCCTAACTCAGAACTAGGAGCCTTCGTCACAACCACTTTTATTTCACTTTGTTTCGCGATATCGGCACTACTATCATGTTGGGGGTTTTTAGAATTCTTCTCTAACCTTTGAATAATTTCTTTCACATTGTTGTCAGTATTATCTCTATGTACAATAGCTTCAACTGTAATTCTATTTGGAACTGCACCTTGGTCCGTTTCCTGATTTTCACTCTGTTTATCCTTTGGCTTCTGTAAGTTATCAGAAAGGTCAGTAGGTTCAGCCTTCTTACCATTAGATGGTTTCTTTAAAATTTTACCGTAATTCGATGAAGCAGACACAGGTACGTGACTCCCATTTCTACTTCGCCTCTTCCGCATTTCCTCTAAGGTTTTGTACATTTTTAATAGTTCATCAGCGTACATGCTTCTCCATTGAAAGGTCTTGGTAGAATTACTTGGCACAACAGATTTAGTTTCATCGGATGCTACTTTACCACTACTTGTACCTACACTACTAGAAGGTTTTGGCTTCGAACCCTGAGAGTTCTCTACTATAAGTGCATTGAATTTCGAAGTCAGCTCAGCTACTTTGTTTGAGGTCAATGTAAGAGGAACACGATTGCTTTTACGTCTGAACGGTTCACGTTTACGTATCCTAAAACTGACCTTTCTTGTGGGGTGTTCTTTCACAATCTGAGAAGGGGGACTATTTCTTTTTGGAGGACTACTTTTGTTTGCCGGGGGACTACTCTTTTTAGGAGGACTATTCTTTTTACCTTTGGACTCGTAGACACTTTTCACAGTACTTTCACCTTTGTCAATACAGATTATAGTCTTGTAACCACTTTCCTTTTGTTTTTCACTAGAATTTACACTTTTTGCATTTTTATCACTATTAGATATCTTTACTTCCACTGTTGTCCTATAAGTTATGCCCGAGTCATTGCTACCGCCACTAACTGAAGAATCTCTTCGTACAATTTTGTCTTCAGTCTTTGGAACAGAATAATCGCTTTCCACAATTTTATCTTCAGCCTTCGGAACTGAAGAATCTTTCCTCGAATCCTGAGTCTTTGGAGCCGAAGAATGATCTTCAGACATCGTTGGCACTTGTTCTAGATCAATCGTAGAGGAGAACACACTCAAAGGACAGGTTTTCTTCACCACTGATGTCTTTTGTTTATCTAACAAACTGAATAAAAAGCTTTTGTTCGCAGGTATGGCATATTTCTGTTCAGTTTCACTTTGACCAGATTTGACAGGTTCATCTGCCGATTTTCGTTTGTCTTGGACTTCTAAACTGCTAGTCCTCTTCCTCGTGTAACCTCCGTAAGTGCTTGATTTTTGCTGAGTGCTAAGAGATGCGGATTTATCACCAAGAGATTCGCTGAGGAAACCTTTTCCCGGAGGACCACGTCCTCTTTCGAGGGACGTAGCTCTAACTTTTCTCCTGAACAGATTAAGGGCTGAAGAGTTCGCTGTAAGTTGACGGTGAGGTGGTGACTCACTCGCTCTTGCTGCAACCGCTCCTTCTTCCATCACACGGGCACTCTCTGGGGAAACCTTTTCCGTACTCATTCCGTCCGTCTTCGCCATCTCTTACACACTTGTTGCCTCGGGATATTGGTAGGCTTAGCAAGGTCTACATCTCTTCAATCTGGAACAGAAAATAAAATTCAGTATTTAGACTTCTAAATGTTGGATATGAAAGTAAACTTAAATAAGACATCTTATTATTTAAGTTTCTTATTTTAATAGTACTTTGAAGTTTTCGGCTCAAGATTGAAAATCATTTTTCACTGTTGCTTTAAAATGCGAAATGTGATTGAATATTTCTCTTTTCGAAAATTAAACTCAAATGTAATAGCATTGCTTTAATTCACCGTTTGAAGTACTTTCTTCATTCCAACATTTTCTTATGTTCCGAGGCTACGGAAGACTGATAACGTGGGAGGATAAGTTTTTATATTATATAAGAATAACGCTCATATATATATATATATATATATATATATATATATATATATATATATATTAGAACACCCAAGCGTTATTCTTCGGGTCCAGGTGTAAATTCTATATAAAGGCATACCCTCCAGAGCCTCCTTCAGCTGCTATAAGGTAATCAAAATTTCACTATATGACAAGGTCGCAAATTAATTTAGAACCATCAGCATAGCTCTATGAATCAATTAACCAGGAACATCGATAATTGTACTAATAAGTGGTGCTAATGTCAACGTATATCGACTTTAACTTCCATCTGCAATGAATATGTGTAAGTATTCGATAGATTGTTAGATCATATATTTTCTTTTTATCTGCGATGTTGCCACATAGTGCAACTCGCCTCTTCAGACGAGAACCCGAAAGGTGTACAATTTTATATATGAGGATTTTAAGACAAATTGCATTCAAATTACGCCAAATATTGTATATTTATAAATACAATAGCGGTCCACATGAGCTTTGAGGGGCCCGGGCCCCCAGGATCGGCACCCTTGACGGTGGACCCCCGTGGGTGTGCCCGAGTACAGCAAATAATTACATATTCTGCAACTGAAAACTGTTCGTTGTCTAGGTCAGCGTTTCTCAACCGCTGTGTCGCGAAATTTTTTATGCTTTCTGAGATCTTCCACAAGGAAATTATCTTTAGAAAATTTATCGTCAATCGACTTATATTTTTGATGGTAATATTTCTTTCTCATATTTCTGCTTAAGAGTCATAAGTTTCTTTTATGTTAATATGTTTCTATTCAAGAGTCTTACGTAATTTGCTTGTGAGATTTTTATCTCATAGTCCTTCCATAATAAAAACAAGAATTTTAGGGGAAAAAATGATCAGAAGATTGCGATCTTGGCCAATAATTAGTTTTTTTGGATTAGGGACCACAAAATTTTTGAGCTGTCCCTAAATCGAGTTTTCGTATTTTCTACGGAATAAGACCATCATACTGAGTTAAGTGATGGTTTGGGTTTGGCTACAGTATATGTAGTTCTTGAGATATAAGGCCTACAAGAAACGTACTTTGGAGTGTCCCAAAGGTAAAAAAGGTTGAGAAACGCTGGTCTAGGTACACTTAAAAGATCATAATACGACGCAGAATTGTCATTGAACACTTCTCTTGCTACCAAGTGCAAGGGTCTTCGGCTAGATATCGTAATTTTGTATAGTAGATGTAACACTGCAGTCTTACTGCAGTAACTTCATCAACTATGATATTATTATGTCTAAAGAAAATTATGTAACGAAACTCCTTTAATCGTTTTGCATACCTACAAATATTATGTTTAGCCATACCTTCAAAAAGTAATTTTCTGGATAAACGAAAAATCCACTTTACTCATCATTTATGAAAAGTCAATTGCGAAAAATAGGATGATTCAAGCAGTCATGAGCAATCGTACATGAGAGTACTGCTGCTGGAACTTTGCCAGTGCTAACAGCCATTTCACCATTTAAAAGCTGAACTTTGTATTGTTTACTGTGTTGGAATTCGTTACATATTTGACGTCATATCAATAGCATTAACTCAACACACGTTTCATTCAGAATGGTAGTACGAAATGGATCTTCGGGTATCCCAGATAGTGAAATGAACATATATTGCGTGCCAGTGATGCCAGCTCGTGGATAAAATTCCATTTTGTGGGATCTTTTTGACAATTTTCCGAATAGGCATAAAGAGAATTTTCGTCAAAATTACCAGCATAAATGGGATTTTTCATATAGGCTATTTTTCATTGACATCAATAAAATTCTCTATGAACAGAATGTAAGGTAACGACGCTTGAATAAACGTGAAATCAGGGCTAATTATCAAATTTTGTTGTTGCAAAAGTGCATATTAGTGTGAAAGTTATTTACGCAGGAACTTGTGAACCTAAAAACGTTAATTGTACTCTGTGGAGTTAAACAAATCACGAATGGTGAAAAGTAAATTACTAAACGACAGTCAGTCAGTTTGTGAAACGTCCTACACGAAATAACTAGAGAATAAAATTTGTTTAATTTCACTTCCTTCAATAGATTGTGCCACAAAAGCAAATTGAAAATACTAAATTCTGATAACAAAATGTACTTGTTTGCATCAACAATTTCAATAATCTCTTAATTAAAAGAAAATGCTTATTAGGAGTTAAGAAAATCGGAATTTACGAATGATTCGCTCAGACGTTGAAGAAACTAAGTGACGTACTACAATTTCAATTTTCATATTTTATAAATTTTGAAAAATTTGTACTTAGTATGGCGTGGGGAAATTTAAAGAGCGAAATGGGAATTTCTGCGTTTCGATATTGGATTTCTACGGCCCCAGGTTAACATCACTGTTTCGTACTATTTAACACATAGTACCACTGCGAATTAGTATAAATATCGGTGTATTGGATTTATATATATATCATAGCTAGCTAACACAGAGACTATGGTGCTTAACGAAAATTTAGAGAGCGCAGTGTTTGAAAAACATTTATTTAAAAATAACCAAATTTTCTAAGTTTGAAAACTAAATGCCTTTGAAAGTATAGGTGTGTCTAACAATAAGACAATTTGATTTTAAGCGCTTATTTAAGAATCTTCCATGCTCTATGATATGTCGTTAACCTCTTCGTCTTTACGTACAATGTTTCTGTTTTGATATCGTCCATTAATTGTAATCTCCTTCGCCCTCTCCCTTTCTTTCCTGCCACCAAAGCCTCTAGCACGTCCTTCATGATACAGTTTCTTCTTAGCCAATGTGGAAACTATTTTCTTTTCCTCTTATTATTAATATCTAGAATTGTTCATTTCTTAGTTTCCGCTCAACCCAATTCTCTTCATTCTTCTTCACACACACATTTCAAAAGCTTTCAATCGTTTTTCGTCATTTTTGCGTAATGTCCGTGTTTCTGACGTATACAGTACAGTACTCCACAAGAAACATTTCATGAGTCTTTCTCAACTCTATCATTGAAGGTTCCACAAAATAGTCTTCCCTTCCTCCTAAAGGTTTCTTTCGCCATTCCTATCTTTGCTTTTATTCACGTTCACATTTTGCATTATTACTAATAATACTACTCAGGTATAGAAAAATAGTCACCTGTTCTATTTTCTCCCCTCCTGCTTCTATATTTGATACCGAACCGCTTCGTTCCAATCACCATGGCTTTTGTCTTTCTAACATTTATTTTCATCCTATATTCTTCACAGCCCTTCCTCAAGTTTTCTAAGATCTTATTTATTTTCTCTTCAGATTCTGCAACATCCACCATATCATCTACAAACCGTATACACTTAACCATTCTAATTCCTACTGAAATGCTGTCTTCATTGTATAGGCTTTTTTTTTTTTTTTTTTTTTTTTAAAAAAGTAGGTAAGTACAAAGGGTGTTCAAAAAGTTTTGCACAGTGGTCTCTAATTTTTTCATTCGTTTCAGGAGGAGAATGAATTTTTTTGTGAACATACTTGGAACATTTAGCTATAAGTTGGTATATAAAAGTAGTTTCTTTTCTTTACAGGTGAGCCATAATGGACCGTGAAGTAGATGTCAGGTTGCGACAACGGTCGGTGATGGAGTTTCTCTTCAAGACCGGCGATGACTCTGCCACATCAATTCACAGGAAGTTGCTCCCTGTTTATGGGGAGGACACATTGAATCGCAACAGTATCCAGCGATGGTTGCAGAGGTTTAGAGAAGGTGATTTCTCTCTACTGGACAATCCACGATGCGGTAGACCATCGACGGTAATGAGTGATGTGAATAAGGACACCATTAATCAAATCCTCCAAGGACAAGCTCCACAATTAACAAGAACCGTTACTGTTTGTCATTGGACAAGCTGCGACGTGCCATCAAGACCCACAGACCACAGCTTCAGGGTAAGCTCATCAGACTATACCATGACAATGCCAAATCCCATACAGCCCTTGCGACGCAGGAGAAAATCACGAAAATGGGTTGGAAAATTTTTCGTGATCCTCCCTACAGTTCGTACTTGGCTCCGTCTGAATTTTTCCTCTTTGGTCGTCTGAAGGCCCACCTCTGTGCGGTAGAATATTTGATAGTGAGAAAGACCTTATTTCCTGTATCAAGCGATGGTGTAAAAATCAATCCCCAGAATTATACCAAAGTGCATTTACAGTGCATGGAAAGAACGTTGGACCAGATGTGTCACAGCTGATGGAGGCTACACTGAGTAGGCTCAGTTTATAGCTAAATGTTTCAAGTATGTTCACCAAAAATTTCATTCTCCTCCTGCAACAAATAAAAAAATATATATAAGAGACCACTATGCAAAACTTTTTGAACTCTCTTTGTAATATTTAATTTAAAGCATAATAAATTAGGCTAAGTATATAGGCTGAGAACTTCAACATACTTCTCTAATGTATCTATAAAAAAAAAAAAAAAATGTCACTGGTCCCAGTCACAAAAAGTGACGCGAAAGAAAAAAAAACACAATCACACATGAAATTATCGTCTTGTTATATATGCATTTTTCATACTTTTTACGACCTCCTTTAGCTTGGCACAAAAGTCATTCGCATTGATTACAGAGCTCTGCAAGCTGTTCTCAATTCAGTCCAAGTACAAAGAATACTTTTCTTCAATTCAATTCTAGTTGAGAGTTTCTAGGTAGGAGTTTGCAGACATTTTTTGAATTCTTAACATTTGGTGTTACGCATCTGCAGTGGCGTATTTACGATTTTGTTTCGGGGAGGGCTTTGCTAACTTTCGGGGGGGGGGGAATTTGCCTGAGAATGTGAAAATTCTGCAAGATATTTCATATACTTTACTATAGTAAGTATGATTTCGGGGGGGGGCTTAAGTCCGGTAGCCCCCCTAAATACGCCACTGCGCATCTGACAAGTTCGTGTTTTTGTTTTGTGGAGACGTTGTGTTGTATTTATATGCTGTTATTGGTTGAAAGAGTTATTGGTGGAAGAAAGGGAAGCTTTACAGGGTTGAAAGAACATACGAGCACAAAGTCAGAGAATGGTTTGTTATATTGTCGAACAGTGGCGGATCTAGCCCGGAGCCGGGGGGGGGGGGGGCACCCGCCAGCTTTTTGGGTGCCAAAAATAATTGAAGCCATTCATATATTTTTGGAAAGTTTACGGTGAATTCATGGTATACTATTTACTTAATGGTCATAGTCTGGGGTCTGGCTGGCCCCCCAGCTTTTACCTTCTAAATCCGCCACTGTTACTGAAATGATCGTTGTAATTTGAAGTGGAAAGTGGAAACGAAAAAGAAAAATCACCAAATAACGTAATGTATTCCGATATTAGAAGGCCTACATAAAGTATTAAAAATTTCTAGAAAAGAAAAAAAAAGTATACCGATACTGCATTTAATAAAACAAACAGCTGCCTGTACGGTAGATAGAAGTGTGAGAACTCTTTATTAAAATTTATATATTTCGTTCAACCATACTACTGAAAATATATGCGTAAATTCACACTGCAGACCAATGGCGTAAGGGTAGGGGCTGACACTCTTAAGTCTACCTCTCTTGGTATAGTGATATCAAAAATTGATTCTGCTAATATATGTCCGCGATAATACCACTTTCCGTATAATTTGTTTCAAGTATTACAGTCACGAAAAAAAAAAACTTTCCAGAAGCTCCCTTTAACTGATTTATGTTTCTGTCTACATAAAGACACCATTTTGTTTCACATTTTCATTTTGATTCACTTGTTTATTAAAATTTAGTACCCTTTTTCAGCACCGAGGCTATAAGAAACGCGAAGCTTGCTGTTTAAAGTAGAATATGAAGCACCAGATTGCACTCGAATTTTCAGAATTCCACTGGTATGAAACCCGAGATCATGTTCAAACACACGCGCTCTATTTACTAGATCAGCGGTAAAGGCTATTTTGAAGTATTGTTTTAAAAATTATTAATTTCTCGTAAGACTTTACTGCAGCTTTTTTCTAACACCTAGAAATTATTAAAGATACTGAGTCCAAAGCACTTGCATTTATTAATAGAAAAATTATTATTATTATTATTATTATTATATGTATAATCGAACGTAATTTTTTTGTTTCATTTTTGTGTGCTTAATACGAGTTCTTTGCGAGGTACTTTGTTTCATCTATCTATTAAAATGCTACAATAGCAATTAAAAGCGCCTGAGCTCCAACCTAACTTTGGCTTTCAACTCATTTACGGTTGTGTGTGATTTCACGTTTAACAGAGACAAACATTTTAAGTATTTGTACTTGAAATAGTCTAAATTAGTTAACTATATCTTTTTCATAAAGTTTATGATATAAAATTATTGTTTAATGT
Organism: Thermobia domestica; assembly: GCF_964235325.1. NCBI lineage: Eukaryota > Metazoa > Arthropoda > Insecta > Zygentoma > Lepismatidae > Thermobia > Thermobia domestica. The sequence continues at coordinate 5,534,615 of NC_137468.1, forward strand.
TCAAAGCCTTTGTATTTTAATAAACATTCTCTAAAATCAATGCATGTGAATTGTGCTTCCATCTTCCGAGTTCTTTTAAACTATGTTTATATGTTTGTGTCAATCCTTTCGACAATGAGATCTCGGAAACTACAGGCTCTAGAAAGATGACGTTTTCACTGATCGATTGAAATTTTGCGTAGATTGTCCAGTTCTAATTGAATATTTAAAAAAATGGCCATTATTTCTTTATTACATTTTTTTAGGGTACACTGGAAGAGTTGAAATTAAAAAAAAAAAAAAAACTACAGCATCATACCCTATGTGTTATACATTCCAGCACCACAATGTTGTATATTGGGGTTGTATATGTCTCAGGCGTTTGTTCCATGGCCAAATAACAGTGAAAAAGGAAGGATAACCATTTCTCCAGTCTAAGATAAATCTTTATTTTTTGAGTGTTTTGCCCAATGAACACCATATATAACTGACATAATTAATTGTACTGTATATGTAATGTATTTGCTTATTACATACTGCATGCAAGAAGAAAGAAAACACTGGTCATACATGAATTAGAAACTCCAACCGGAAGTAGGTTCAAATATTGCAAACGGTGCGAGATATTGAGAAAAAAATAATCGAAAAAAATCTCCCCTTTATGATACCCCTTGCCGATTTTTTTTAAAAATCAAGACGTCTTTCACATGTACATGTTCCTTTACAGACACAAATGTTGTGAGGAATGAGGAGATTTATTCTCATATGCGAATGATGCGCTGTGTAGAGAGCGCAGGTTCAGCTAGTATTAATTAAAATTGAAGTATTTTTTTAACAGTACAAAATTATATTACAGCAATTTTAGATTATATCAATACAAAATAGAAGTATATGTTTTATTCAATGTTTGCATTCAATTTTCTACCTTCCTAAATAAGCCAGACACTACAGTTTATTTATATTCACAACTATCGTTGTGGACTATGATAATTTTGTTTGGAAGTGCACCTAGTATCCTTGGATGCTTGTCGTGGTTGCATTAATAGGGTAACGATTTGAATTTCTTGAAATGATAAAGACAATAGAAGATGTTTGGTGCATCTACCAAAAAACAATTTTACACAGAAATAAGTAGAATTCGCAAAGTTGAATTTAATTTGGTGAATATAATTGCAAGAATTTCACTGGTTTTGAGTCAGTTTGAAAATTCTCTTCAGCGTTATTTTTAGAGGGGGCAAAAATAATTTAGGGGGCAGTGCCACCTCTAGCCCCTCCGTGGCTATAGGCC
>NC_137468.1:5536081-5568581 GCF_964235325.1 Thermobia domestica
CCTCAACTCCTTTGTAAATCGCACACTGTCAACAGATGTAGGCACGAAGCGTCAAGAACATTTATTACACAACGACTGTTGTCAAGGCGCCGATCATGGGGGGCCGGGGAGCCCGTCCCCCCAAGCTCATGTGGGCCCCATGTATTTTTATGAATATGTATTTTTTATTGGTACATGTATTGTTGTATGTATTTTTTATGACCCCCCCCCCCAAATTTACAGAAAAATCGGCGCCGTTGACTGTCGTAACCATAATACAACTCGTGATATCAGTATATTTACGGAATAGATTAATTTTTTTTTTTTTTTTTTTTTTGCTAGTTAACATGGAACATTGAAAGATTTTACAAGTGATTTTAAAATTTCTATTGTTTTATTCATTCTAAACATATGGTGAATTAATATTTTATTTATAGTTACAAATGGTTACTTTATTAGTTGAAGCAAAAAACAAAACAAGGATTGTCTCGAACGGGAATCAAAACCGGGACCCTTTGCATATGAGTTGCACACTTTACTCAGTCTGCCACGCCGCCAGTGCGCGTCGAACAGTATATGTGTCGAGTAGAAAACTTTTGAAGACGGTTTTTCTCCGTTATTTTTGTCCATTGCGCTCTCCCAGTTTGTAATATTAACTCTTTAAATGTGCACTATCTCCTCGCAAACAATGGCTCCGAATTTCATTTACCAAAGTCTGCCTTTTCCTTGTGAGTCAAGTAATTTTCAATTTATCTGCATGTATTTAAAAATATCAGATTCATTTTTTACTGAAATAGTTGTGAATAACACTGCTAATAACAGAACTGTATCTAGTAACTTTTCCGAGAACAAGTAGAATAACATCTTAAAATTTTTATGAAACTTGAAATAGTTATTCTTCTTACAGAATCTGTTACAATTACTTAAGAAAAATTCCCTGGAAGAAATCCCTTCTGCACAAAATTTCCCGTCTTCAAAGATTAGGCAGAACGGGAATTTCCGTTCTGTCCAAAGATAAAATCATTTAAAATATTTTCTACAAAGCGCTGGAGGGACTTTAGGCAGCACGGGAATTAGGCAGAATGGGAAGACACCGGATGATCGGCGAACGGTTTACCGACAGTGAGTAAGTGAGTAATGCCAAGAAGGAGAGTTACCAGAAGTGAGCCCACGTTGAGCCGAAGTAGGCTCGGTCTGTAGTCTTTCAGCCCCAGCCAAGTCACATGACATCTGTGCGTAGATCCAAACAAACTTTAATCTTCAAAGTTTATTCATTTTTATGAAAGGGAAGACATCCCAGACTGGCGTGCAATTCATTTGTGAATATCTGAGATATCACAAAGATACAAGAACTCTAGAAACGTGCGCTTCAAACACGAAGGTCGATAAAATCATCAAAATCGTTTTTTATTGTACTTCACGAAACCTTACAAGACTTGTGAACTCCGATTTACAATGGAGAAGAAGGTAGGAAATTCACCTGACACAAAGACTTACGTTACTCACATGCACAAGGAAAAAAATGAAAAAGGGTTAAGAGAAAATGCATTATATTATATTATTGTGCAGTATATAAAGGAGTTGCACACTATCATTTCGGTATAGAGCCCGAACACATACACATCACACACAACTGTATAAACAATGATAATATGATTTATTATTTTATAACTACTATGCACTTTCGTGTTTTTCTTTCTCTTTTTTCTTTTTCGTTTTTTTTTATTTTTTTATTTTTTATTTTTAAGAAGGAGATCGAAATAAGTTGCAGTGCGATTTCGTCTTTACGGAAATATATTCTCAGTCAATATTACAAGTCGTTCCTGTCCAAACCTTAGGATCGTCAGCAAATTACATCAACACTAGCGACACCTCTTGCTGTCAGGCAGAAGGTAGCGCAGCTGTCGGAGGGTCTGAGTGGGTCATGGTGGATCGGTGGGTCAGAATGGGTCTCGTTGGGTGGTGATTCGCAGTGTGTCACGTTCTGTTGACTCTCGACCCACTGACCCACTCACAAATCTTGACCCATGACCCATGACCCACTGACCCACTTCATCTGTGGTCTGTTGAAAGTAACAGTTTACTCGCACTTCGCCACAAACCTGCTAACTTGAGTAGTGTGTCGCACCTCAATGGGGTTGAAAAACCGATCTTTGTTCTCATCTGATTGCAGTATCTGTTACTATGGATTTTTTATGTTACATTAGTGAGTCCATGCACAGACTTTCAGAGCAAAGTGTGTCCCGAAGTTGTCTGTGCATCATCTTTTGCGTCATATACGATGCCGACTGACCTCAGAACTGAAGACAAAAGCGCCGAAAACACTTTCAATCATAAACTGATCTTCCTAGTAATTTATCCTATCACAGCCGGACTGCTCATCTTTTACTGAGTGACGTTAGTTGGCACATCTATTACTAGTACTCGTCTTCCTAGAGTTGACATTAATTTTGCCTCGTTTGAGTGTTCTTCCGGCACACTGGTTCTGTCCAATTACCTTAGTGTAGTTAGATTAAACTACTAGCGCTGGGTAGGATAACCAGTTTTTTTCCTGTGTTTTAAAAGAATATTCGTCGAGAACAAAAGATTATCCACGTAGAATGAAAGAATAGATTGAAAAAAATGAAATGAAATCTTTGAGTTTTACGTCCCACGGTTATGCCGGTAAGGCTAATGGAGACGGTGATAATGAGAAATGAGTGAAATGAAGAAAGTGGGAGGAAACGGGAGAACCGCGAGAAAACCCACGAGCACGGTGTTTGTCAACCACAAAGTCCATACGGCGCGAGCTGGAATCGAACCAGGGACCCCAAGCACCGGAGGTGAACGCTCTACCACTGAGCCACCGCGTCTGTAGCAAATAGTTGTCATATTCGTAGTTAACTACTCCTTGCTCGTTATCATTATTATTAATAATTTTAGCAGTACAAATATACAGGGTGGCCCAAAAGTAGGTATACAGCACGGTACTGATCTGCATATGCCATTTTACTTGGTACCCATGCAGATATTGACTTAATTTCTTTTATTGTTTATTCTTCATGTTTTTCACTTACGTCTTAATCTCGGAACAGACCGAACAAAATATGTTACCTTTGGAATTAGCTACGCTCGTAACATTATTGCGAACTAAAGATATACCAGATTGACTTGATCCCTAGTCTTCCGTTGCAAGCGCTGCTATCGGCTGAAGGAATTCCACTCGCTTTCTCTCGCTTAGCAACAGCTGAACCCTTATTTGCTCAACGCGTGGGTGTGTGAGGGTGTGAGCTTTAGTTCGCATTTTTGCCACGGCTCAAGACATTTTGGCAGCACAATAGTTACTACATCGTCGCAATTTCGTGTGGTGGTGGCGAATTTCAGAACTAAGGCAAGTGAATGAAAAAAGAACACAAGACCTAAAATTTAGGTCTAGTGACTATATTTTTAAGTCTTATGCCGTTTAGGTCTCGTGCCGTTTAGGACTTATGAATGTTACCCAAACTCATCACAAGTGATAAATATGAAAGTATATCTTTCAGGAACAATGAAACAGAATATTAAAATAAACAAAATGTAGGTTGTTTTTTTTTTAACGAGTTTGCTTGCTTACGTTGTATATATTAAAACCCCTTCTGGTTTAGGACCACTTTCTCTCTTTTTTTAAAAAAAATATCAATAGAAAGGGAAAAGGAAAGATTAATTCCTCCTGAGAAATCAATGAAAACTTGTAAAAACTTTCTGCGAAGTCTGAAGGTGTTTCGTGTGATTGATTTTCATCATAGACCATGAAATCTAACATGCAATAATATTTTTCTAGTTTTTACTTTTTTTTCCTGAATTCATTCTCCATTTTTGTGCGATAACATTCCGTGGTTGACCTGTGTTCAAACTGACCTGCGACCCAAGAACTTGGAACTTCTTTTTTTTTTCTTTATTATTTTAAGAAACGAAACGCAAGGAACGGGGAAAAAAGAAGCGACCTCGCATGAAATCGCAGGATTAAAATCACGCATATTTCGTGAGGCACGCTAATCATAATGGACTATGCGTACAAGCAACCATCATAACGTCTAACATGAAAGATTAGGACCTTATGTGTTTAAATAATGGCGTGTTATAATTTCTTTATATTTTCTGTTTTAAGCGAATTTTGAATTTAGTAGAAATTAATTTCTGTCCCTTCCAAGAACATAACTCCTGACTATAACCTAAAAGACATTTTTCTTCTTTAATTACGAGAAAGTCCAGAGAATACACTTCATATTCTGTAGATCGATTGAGCTCCCTCTAAATACACAGGGTGTTCCAAAACAACACCGACAACGATGGGGAGGTGACTCCTGACACCAAGATAAGACGAAAAATATTGACCAACCTCAGGCTGCCGAAAACATGAAAAGATGAATTTTAAAGGCCAATAGCTCCAAAACTATGGGGAAATACCGTAGTCGGGTCAAGACTTCACTTAGAAACTAGTATGTGCCCTATCCAAATACTTAAGTTACAGAATCCTGCGGTACTTCCGCAACAACAGAATCCTGCGAGGTAGTGGTGAGTACTTCAAATTATATACCCGTAGCCAAACTGGCTATACAAAAATTGTTGTGTGAGTACCTTGGGATTCTGAAACATGTATTTTTGGATAGTTCACATATTAGTTCCTAAGTGAAGTCTTGACCCGACTACGGTAGATCCCATAGTTTTGGAAGGGGGCGCGGTGGCTCAGTGGTAGAGCGTTCACCTCCGGTGCTTGGGGTCCCTGGTCCGATTCCAGCTCGCGCCGTGTGGACTTTGTGGTGAACAAACACCGTGCTCGTGGGTTTTCTCGGGGTTCTCCCGTTTCCTCCCACTTTCTTCATTCCACCATTTCATTCATCACTCATCATCACCGTCTTCTTTAGCCTAACCGGCATAACCGTGGGACGTAAAACTGAAAGATTTCATTTCATTTTTTCCCTCATTCCTCTATAACAGACGAAACTCCAGAAATACCGGGCTTGTACACTTAGTTTATGACCCTCCCTCGATAGTCGAGTGACCATTTATTTATTTCTTAAGATTAATGCCCCTCTCGCTGATCCAGTGGTTAGCACATATGTTTAATGCACGGGGTCCTGGCTTAACCTTGAAATACGAACGCATTACATTAGTTTGGAATTTATCTTAGACTAAAGATCGATGTCTCATATAGACTCGGTGTTGAAAAGTAAGCTATACTCTAATCCAGTAATTCCCCCTTTGTAAGCCCTGCATACTTCACAACAGGCCCGTAGCCAACCCCAAAATGTAGGAGGGCCCGGCTGAAGTTAGGAGGACCCGATCCAACCATATGATAGTTCATCATCGTATTATAGTTCATTTGCAAGCCTACGGTGAAAATGTTAGAGGGGCCAGCAAATATTTAGGGGAGGCCGGCCCTCCCTAGAGCCCCCTGGATACGGGCCTGCTTCACAATCCCTTTTCTATTCTCGCTCGTTGATCGTACGCGCTTTTTTTCTGACCTTTTCTGCGATTTCAGAAGCAGCACTGAATTTTCAAATCTTCAACAACAATAATAATAATAATAATAATAATAATAATAATAATAATAATAATAATAATAATAATAATAATAATAATAATAATAATAATATTCTCCTACTTGATAAAAATTTTTGAAGTCCATGTTGTACACTGAAATATCATTTTGGATTTTGATTTTTTTTTTTTTTTAATTTTATTTCACGATTATTTCATTTTCAATCATGTAGATGTCTTAGGAATAGGAAAGACAATATATCGAACATGTACCCTTTAGGGCTAAAATGTAAATGATTGTTACATGGAGTGCTTTGCTAATAACTAGCCTTTCGCTAGCTGGGGATTCTGCTTCCAGACCCCGTATTTCTTCAGTCTATGGCTTCGCATCTCTTATGTATCAGCCTTTCCATCAAGAGTGGATTTCATGTATTTGTTCTTAATATTTCCAGAATTTGGCCAGCGGGGGGGGGGGGTTGCTCCCAGTCCCCCACGTTTACTCGGCCTACGGCCTCGCACCTCTTGAGCTCACAATTATACCGAATTTCAAGTTTCTTTACATATTTCAACTACCTAAAAGATAAGATTCTGTATCCCAAAAAAACACCCATTTAAATAACATTGAAATTTTTTTCATCTCCTTTAGACCCCTAAAACTTGAAAATACTCAGTTTTGGCAATTTTTCTGTGGGTTAGTTCTGAAAAGCTACAGTTATGTCAAATTTAATCATTGTAGCTCTACAGGAAGTGCCCAATAATTTTGGGTGTAGAAGACGTGTCATGTATAAGTAACATGGGAAAGATTTTTCAGTTTCTCATAAAACCACTCTAAATCTGGAAATTTTTATTATTGATGATTTACTTAGGTAATAATAACGAAAAAGTACAAGCATACCAAATTTCAAGTTATTATCCCTAATCCAGGTACCTAAAATATGAGATTTCCCACACTGGAAAGATTATTCGTGCATAATGAACATGCGGTTGGAAAGTAAGACAGAAGAGATATTTGAGGAAGATCAATTTGGATTCCGGAAAGGAAATGGCACCAGAGATGCTATTGGGCTTATGAGAATTATATCAGAACGAGTCCTTGACGTAAAGAAAGAGTTGTGTTCGTATTTCATTGACTAGCAAATAGCTTTCCACCGGTTCAATTGGACGGAACTTCGGAAAATACTTAAAGCGATCGGGGTCTACTGGAGAGACCGACGACTCATTCACAACCTGAACAAAGAAGAATGAGTGAAATTCCGCTTGAATGAAGGAAAAACTAACAGTGTGGAAATTGGAAGAGAAGTCACAGAGGATGTAGTATACCCCCTCCCCAATTATTTAACATTTACAGTAAATGTTTAATGAAGGAAGTATTAATGGGAATTGGAGATTTCAAAGATGGAGGGAAGGTCATTAACAAAATCAGATATGCAGATGATACAGTTATTTTATGTAGAACCAAAGAAGGACTACAGAAGATCATGGACAAAATAGTTGACACTGGGAAACTATATGGAATGGAAATCAACATCTAAAAATCGAAACTCATGAGAATACCCCGTGGAAGCGCGCCTTTATGGGTAAGAGTAGAACAAAGAGAACTTGAAGAGGTCGATAATTTCAAATATCTAGGAAGTATTTCGACGAGAGACGTTCTACTGCACCAAAGAGATCAGGTCAAGAATTGCCATTGTTAGAGGCATTCAACAAGAAAAGTCACTCTTAACTAACAGACTTAATATTGGACTAAGGTCAAGTGTTATATATGGAGTATTGGACTGTATAGTTCAGAGACCTGGACATTACGGAAGTTAGAGAAAAAATATTTGAAATATGGTAAAGCTTTGAAATGTGGTGTTGAAGATAAAATGGATAGAGAGTAACAAACGAAGATATTTTAAAACGGATAGGAGAGAAGAGGACACTTATAATCAGCATCCTTTCTTAGAAAGGCATATTAGATTGGACACATCTTGCGAAGAAATTCTTTTTTTATTTACCGCCATAGAGGGAAAGATATAAGCAAAGCGAGGAGTAGGAAGGAAAAGAACACAGCTGATCAATGATTTGAATAACGAAAAAACAAAAAACAAAAAAACAAGGATAACTATTGGGAGTTAAAAGAGAAAGCTAAATATCGAGAAACGTGTAAGAAACATTTCTGGGCCCGAACTTAAGGAAGCGAGAAATTAAAACCTAGTTGTCCCATAACCTGCAAACAGGCAGAATACTAATACTACTACTACTATTATTATTATTATTATTATTATTATTATTATTATTATTATTATTATTATTATTATTATTATTATTATTATTATTATTATTATTATTATTATTATTAATAATAATAATAATAATACACTGTGAGACAATATTCCGTCTGTAGAAATTAACATATAATATAGTCCTCTTTCATACGCAATTCCTCGTTTTAATCGTAAAATTACCAAAATGTGCCCTTCCCCCAATTCTTAAGTAGTTAATTTATGTAGGGGATGTACCTGAAAGTGAGTAGTAAAGAAACTATACAACAAAATGAATACCGTCTACGATACCACCTTATACAAGACAACCATTGTGCACTGTGAGCAAAGAAAGTTTTATTTCTTTCTGTTTGGAAATGTCCATCAAATTTATCAAGTGAAATGTGTTATCTCATAATATAAGAGTAATGTTAAAGGAATCTGTAGTCCATATGAACGTACCAAATATGTAATTTATCTGTGAGTGTGAACATGCAAAGAGTTGAAAAGTACAGTTCACTGCTACAGAATTTTAATTTTTAAAAAATACCTCCTAACACAGGTTGGTGCATGTTTTCCGCACTTGTCTTCATTTGCGCGCATACTTACTGTCGCTAACGCGCTTACCTCCTGTACCTACGGATGCACCCCATGTTATCGCTGGAGTAGATACAAATTTTACAAATACTAAAATCCTAGTATATGTTGATACATATTTAATATGGATAACAGCTTACATGCATACCCATTGCCACTAACGTGCCTGCTCCGGACAGACACATCCTTGTGCTATCGTGCGGGACTACTAGCTTCGTCTTCCCTAACCCAAAATAGTTCAATTCTTGCTATTAGTGAACACAAAACCAAGGGCACCAATTTCTGTAACTTCGGGGGAGCCCTTCAGATATGGTTTTGTATATTTATTTTTTAAAAAAAGTAAATATAACAATAAAAAATACATATAAAAACATATTCATAAAAATACATGGGGTCCACATGAGTTTCGGGGGTTCCGGGCCGCCCAGGATTGGCGCTTTTGCACCTAATACATGTTTGTGTTTGTTTAAGGTGGATAAAAGTTTTTTTTAGACAATTTTCAGCGAATTTAGTTTTTAAAAAACCTCTATACCTTGCTAACGGTTATGTCTTGCTAAAGTAAATCTGCACCAAGCAATGTATGGTTGCCTATTTAAAAGGAAAATAATATTATTGAAGGTACTGAACTTGATTTTGTAAAGAAGGCACGGTGTATGTAACGAATTTTCAGTGGGATCCCTATTGTAAATCTGCACCATTTCATACAATCACTCGTTCTTAATAAACATATGCAGAGTCGTTCTGACGCGTGATTGGAGCCATACTAAAGAGTTCGACTAACATATGTTTCCTGCAGTAATCAGACCTTTAGTATGACGTTAATCATACGTCAAAACTTCTCTGCATAAGGCGGATCCTATTTATCTATTGCCGTGTATGTGTGAAGATGATTTTTCAATACTATATAAATTCCAAGGATGTTATAGAGGATCTGCCCATATGTATCTTCGTCCTATTAAATCGATGAAGCCAAAAAAACAACCAAGCATCGGCACGTCTGATTGGCTACTCTCGTTTTTGCCATTGTCTGATTGGATACTTTCATTTCTGCCATGATTGTTGGCTCAAAACATTGCAATCCTATTGGGCGGAGTGGGCAGAGTAGGGGTGGCGAAACTGTGACGTATGGCTTCAAGATTTTGTTCTAAGGACAGATCCTCTATTTTATAAGATCCTTGGATTTGGATCTATGATTTCAGATGCTAAATGTTGAATATACATGTATTCATTACAATAACTTATCAACAATGTAGCTTTTTGAACCTTTATTGCTTGGAAACGGAATATTTCTTTTTCGAAACGACTAAAATCAACAGTTTGCATTTGTTGTTACAGTTGGGTTGAATTAGAAGCTAAATTTTCCTAATATTTTGCGTCTTTTACATTTTTATAGCAGTTTGGTGTAGTTTTATTACATATCTACTACAAAGATGAGGGAAATTGTTCATGTTCAGGTAGGCCAATGTGGAAATCAAATTGGAGCAAAATTTTGGGAAGTTGTATCAGATGAGCATGGTCTTGATAACGCAGGCATGTATCACGGTGATTCAGACATACAATTGGAACGCATTAATGTTTATTATGACGAAGGAAAAGACGGTAAATATATTCCAAGAGCAGTTTTAGCTGATTTAGAGCCTGGAGCTTTGGATGCCATTCGAGCAGGTCCTTTTGGAGTAATGTTTCGTCCAGACAGCTTTATATCCGGTCACAGCGGAGCAGGCAACAACTGGGCCAAAGGAAATTTAACGGAAGGCGCCGAATTAGCTAATTCTGTGATGGACGTGATCAGAAGTGAAGCTGAGAGTTGTGATTGCATTCAAGGATTTCAGTTGACACATTCTTTAGGTGGCGGATCGGGCTCCGGGATGGGAACGTTACTCCTGACGAAGATACGTGACGAGTATCCTGATAGAATGATCAGTACGTATAGTGTCCTACCGTCTCCTAAGGTGTCTGACGTTGTTGTAGAACCGTACAATGCTACTCTTTCGATTCATGAACTTGAAACTGTTTCTGATATGACTTTCTGTATTGACAATGAAGCATTGTATGACATCTCGTTCCGGACACTCAAACTTGTCAACCCAACCTATGGAGATTTAAATCATTTGGTTTCTGCTATTGTGACAGGTATCACGACATGTTTACGATTTCCTGGTCAGCTAAATTCAGACCTTCGTAAACTAGCTGTCAACTTAGTTCCGTTTCCACGCCTTCATTTCTTCATAACAGGATTTGCTCCTCTGACATCTCGTGGAGGACAACAGTACTCTGCTTGTACCGTGCCTGAATTAACTCAACAGTTGTTTGATGCCAAGAACATGATGGCGGCTTGTGACCCTCGACATGGACGCTACTTAACAGTGGGTGCTGTGTTCCGAGGACGGATGTCCATGAAACAAGTTGAAGAGCAAATGCTAAACGTTCATGACAAGAACAGTAGTTACTTTGCAGAATGGATCCCGAATAACATCAAAACTGCTGTTTGTGATATACCACCTCGTGGACTGAGAATGGCAGCCACATTGGCTGCTAACTCTACTTCTATCGTGGAGTTGTTCAAACGAATTATTGAACAGTTCTCGTCCATGTTCAGGAGAAGAGCGTTTGTCCACTGGTACACGGGAGAAGGCCTCTCGGAAGCTGAGTTCGTCGACGCTGAACAAAATATAAATTCCATCATTAGCGAGTATCTGCAATTCCAGGAGTTGTCACTGGCAGAAGGCGAAATAGGGTTGGAAGGAGAAATCGAGGAATAAAACACGATTTTATTTGTGTAGGATCCATAAACAACAGTATTGTGCTTTATACTTTGCAAACATTTTCTAGTATGTTTTATTTTGATATTGTTTTATTTGTTTTATGTATATTTTGTTAATTTTTATAATTATATATTTTTAATACTTTATTGGTTTGTTAATTTGTTGTAGCTGTAGAGGATTGTTAAGAGGTCATCGGTTACGTCACAAGTTTTGCTATTTATCAACAAATGTAAAACCAAAGAATTGATTGTTCGCTGGCTAATTTTAACGAGATACCATAAAACAAAAGAAACAAATATGAAATTACATGCAAGTTTAAATAATGCATGCTGAAATGAAAGTGGGACTGATACATTTAAGCAAAGGTTTATTTAGTTTTAATGCACAGGTGTATTATTGAAAACTGTTACATATGGGACAAGATCTGTATAACAACACTGTCTATACATAATCACCTAGGTGGTTGAGACAGGTGTCCCATTGGTCCACGAGAAAGTCGTGGGTTGCGTGCGGAATTATTCTTCAACTCTTTCTCGGATCTTAACGTTGTTCGTGAACCGAAGTCCCCTTTTCTTTTTAGTGGCTCGAACACATGAAAATCGCAGGGTGACAGGTCAGGGCTGTAAGCGGGATGCTGGAGAACTTCCCATCCGAAGTGCTGCAGATTTTTGTACACTTGTGCACATGAGGGCGGGCATTATCCTGCAACAGACTGACCCCTTTTGACAACATGCCACGTCTGCAATTTTTAATGGCTGTTTTCAGTTTGCGTAAGGTATCGCAGTATCTGTTTGCATTAAGTGTACCACCCGTTTCTAACCAGTCCTACATCAAGGGGCCATTCTTGCAAAAAAAAAAAAAAAAAAAAAAATGAACATCACTTTCCCTGCTCGAATTGAAGAATGACTTTTTTGGGCGAGGAGAACCGGAATGTCACCATTCCATACTCATTTTCTTCATTGCCGGATCGAAGAAATGACACCAGGTTTTGTCGCAAGCCACAATTCGGGACAGAAAGTTGTTTTCCTCTGAGCGGTAACGCCGTGAATGCTGGAAGCAAACGCCTATGCGCGGAAACTTTGGGTTCTCAGTGAGATGTTTTGGGACCCATTGTGCACAAACCTTGCTGTATTTCAAATGTTCATGAAGAATAATGTTCACGGTTCTCTTTCTCACAGACAGGCTGTCTGCAATCTTCCGGATGGTTATTCGACGATTCTCTCACAAGGACGTCCACTACAGCAATTAATTCATCCGTGATGACCACATGTGCTTGACCTGATCGTGGCATGTCCGCTTCCGCTGTACTCACACGTCCATGACGAAACTCACTACACCATCTAACACTGCAGTACCTGACATAAACTCAGTCTCTTACACATCTTTCATTCGACGGTAAGTGCCAGTTCCACTAACACCTTCTGCTCACAAAAATTGGATTACTCTGCGCTTAGCCTGTTTGGAGGAATCCATTCCACGCTCTTTACCTGTTATCTCGCTTCTGTTGCTGTCAACAACACACAGACCCTACCCAAGACAAATTTTTCCTGACATACATTGCCATCTACCAGGGAAATCGTAAAGTTCTACCACTGGGAATAACTGCGCTCCAACCTCAGTCCCACTTAAAGTTGGGTATACCTTATATATAGGAGAAGGAACTTACTATTTTGTGAGAGACATCACGAGTAAAGAGTGATTAGTTTTCAGCTCTGATAATTTATTTCACATTTGTTGAAATATCACTAAAAGTATAAAATAAGACTTACTTTAAGACATGCGATATCTGCAGACTACTGTCTAGATGTCCTAGACGCTTCTGTTGATTAGACCACAAGAGACGCTTACTATACCAAGGAGATTAGGTCGAGAATTGCCATAGCCAAAGAATCATTCAACAAGATCACTCTTAACTTGCAGCCTTAATACTGGACTAAGGAAGAAATTGGTCAAGTGCTATATATGGAGTATTGGACTGTATGGTTCAGAGACTTGGACATTACGGGAGTTAGAGAAGAAATATTTAGAGAGCTTCGTAATGTGGTGCTGGCGGAAGATGGAGAAGATAAAATGGACAGAGAGAATAACAAATGAAGATGTTTAGAAACTGATAGGAGAGAAGAGGGTGCTTTTAGCCAGCATCCTTCGTAGAAAGGCCAATTGAATTGAACACATCTTGCGAAGAAATTGTCTTCTTCATACCACTATAGAAGGAAAGATGGAAGGAAAGCGAAGAATAGGAAGAAGAAGAACACAACTAATCGATGATTTGAAAAAAATAGAAGAAAATATTGGAAGTTAAAAGAAGAAATTGAAGATCAAGAAACGTAGAAGAAACATTTCCAGGCCCAAAGCTAAAATTGAAGATCAAAACCTCATTAGTCCCAGGACCTGTCGAAAAGCAGAAAATAATAATAATAATAATAATAATAATAATAATAATAATAATAATAATAATAATAATAATAATAATAATAATAATAATAATAATAATAAATTTATTGTTTTTATTCTACGAATCATGTAACACTAGGAAAGTCTTTGAGATCTAAGACGTTGGGACAATCAGTGTTGTGCACGAAACTCGCGAAATTTTTCATTTTGTGGAGAACATCACATAGAAAGCCCACTTGATGCGAGTGAGAATCGAACTAAGAACTCCTCCAGCCACTGGAGCTGAACACTCTATCACAGCCACTGCAGTCCGTAGAAGAAAAAGAAGATACTTAAAATTAAAGCAAATGAATTATGGAACATGTGTGTTTAAATCCAGGACAACTGTGTTATTGGATTTCTTTCAATAATCACTCTACTATGATTGATTTGTTCTGCTAGTGGAACTCAACGAACCCATTATCAATAATATATTGTAGAAGTGTAACAGTGTTTGACGCAAGAAAAAGGGGGAGGAGGGGGTTGGTTAACCTACATTGTTTCTTTGCATATGAAGACACTCGGCTGTCTGTAACATAAACGTGTTAAACAGAAATGAGTAGAAAGGCGCCTAGCTGACGGCAGTCGCATAAACTATTGAAAACAACGACGAAAGGATAGAACTCGTGGACTCCGAGCTGTCAGTAAAAACGTCTCAAAAAAAAAAAAAAGAAAAAAAAGCTAAACGAAAGACCCTTCAATGTTATTTATAATAAGCTCCCCCAACATTATCCACTGAGTAAATATTTAACTAATACTTAAGCACATTCATCTTGACCCATATTGCAGCTACAGTCATGTGCTTAACTGAATCCAATTGAACTAGGACAACACAGTAAATCATCATTTTCCTATTTCATATATTAACGTCTAAGGTTCTTTTTTTTTTTTTAAACCTATGTGTTATTCAAACGTCTAGAATCAACTCTAACAGACCAAACCCGTTCTCACGAAGAAATTAAATGTCAACTGAAAACAGGGAATTCGTATTATTATTGGGATTGGCCAATTATAATCTTCTATTTTTGTCGTATTTTTATTTCAATTTTAATATTGTTTGTTAAGAGTCTTCATCCCGGCGAAATTAAAATACCGCTAATTTTACAGTAATTATGTGATATCTTCAAATAAATAAAAGATAATTGAAATATGGAACAAGAGCGCCCGAGATAATATTATTTTGCGTGAGGTACCGTTATCACAAGTCACCTAGTGGCTTTATGTTTTCAGCTGTTTAGAAACGCGAAAATAAATGCCGATTTTCAAAATGGCTCGAAATCGAAAGCAGATAAGTGAGTCGTGATAACGGTATCTCATGTAAAATAATATTGTCTAGGGCGCTCTTGTTCCACATTTCGATTATCTTTTATCTATTTGAAGATATCACATAATTACTGTAAAATTAGCGGTATTTTAATTTCGCCGGGAGTAAGACTCTTAAGAAGATGAAAAAAATACTACATAATTATAATTTGCAGTTGGAAGGGGAGTTAGATAGGGGTGCTGTTTCTCGCCTACATTATTTATCTAGAAGAGGTAGTGGAAAAGAGGCTACAAAATGAAGACCGCACTTCAGTAGGAGATAGAATGTTAAGAGTATACGGCTTACAGATGATATGACGCTTATTGCAGAATCTGAAGAGAAAATCAATAAAATGTTAGAAAACTTGAAGAAGGGCTATGAAGAATGTGGGGTGAGAATAAATGTTAGAAAGACAAAAGCCATTGGTGATTGGAACGAAGCGGTTCGGTGTCAAATATAGAAGCAAGAGCGGAGAAAAATAAAACAAGTGACTAGTTTTCTATACGTGAGTAGTATTATATGAAATGTGAACGTGAAATAAAAGCAAGGATCGGAATGGCGAAAAGAAGCCTTTAGGAGAAAGAAAATACTATTTTGTGGGACCTTGAACGAAAAGTTGAGAAAAGCACTCAAAAAGTGCTTCGTGTGGAGGATTGTACAGTATGGGTCAGAAACATGGACATTACGCAAATGTGATGAAAAACAACTGGAAGCTTTCGAAATGTGGGTATGGAGAAGAATAGAGAGAATTAGTTGGGTCGAGCGGAAGACGAATGAAAGTATGTTAGAAATGGTGGGTAGAAGAGAAAACAGTTTTAGATACTATTAAGAAGAGGAAGAGGAAACTGGTTGGGACGTCGGCTAATAGAGAACTGTATCATTTGGGACGTGCTAGAGGTGGCAGGAAAAAGAGGGAGGGGACGAAGGAGACTGCAATTAATGGACGATATCAAAACAGAGAAATTGTACGTGAGGACGAAGAGGTTAGGGGAAGACCATGGAGCATAGAAGCTTCTCAGTTGTAGCAAGTGATCTGCCTATAATAACAAAATACCTATGATGATGGCATATAATTTCATGTTTAAAAAAATATTGTTAAATATTAAAAATTGCTATATAACTTTGTGAATTTACTTTATGTGCTGAAATCTAACTTAATTAACGAACTTTTCCATTATGTAAATTTTGCATTAACAGATTTCGATTGTCTGAACCAAATTCTGATTTGCAATGAACCCAAATTTCTGGGTCAGTTTTTCGAGTGTCTGGCTCTACGTCATAACCACGGTCACTTGAGGTAACAATCTCAGCAAAAGTGATAGTATAAAACCTTAAGATATTTCCGGGATAACATGGTAAGTAACCAAATTTTACATCGTACTCTGTCTCTAGGTCGCTCTGAGGCTGGAATGATATCTTAAGTTCAAACTCCGAACATATTCTTCAATATCAAAAAAGTAACAAGTTTCTATCAAACAGCAGCCATCTCTGTAAACTTCTACTCAGTCAAGTACTTGTGCTAAAACTGTGCTCTGAGTGAACAAGTTATAAAAATACAAATCTCTTCAACTAAAAACAAGTGTGTGTCTTCTTAATTAAAAAAAAAAAAAAAAAAAAACACTTCACAGGCGCCATATAATAACAAACAACCAAAATAATTATATTAATTACACATTGAGACTTGTACAGCGGGGGACACTTCTAAATGGTACACCTTAGCCGTAAATCTCCATATGGCTGTACCATTTAGAAGTGTCCCCCGCTGTACCTTTTATTCACACCTAAAATTATCATGGTTTAATGCATGTCGTAGAACTTTACTATCAGGAGTATAATAAAGAGTTTGATTATATTTAAACTAGTAAACTCCCTAGCAACATAGTCAAAATACAATTTCATAGATAAACCAAAAACACGTAACTACAATATTTAGCCCAAAATCTTTTTTGTCTTCGCTAATTTTGTCGAACTTAATATATATAGAACGATAATTACCTCTGCTGTACTGAACGGTGGCGAAACATGGTCACTTACTTTAAGAAAGGAACGCAGACTACAGTGGCGTATTTGCGATTTTGTTTCGGGAGAGGGGCTTTGACCGAAAATATGAAAATTCTGCAAGATATTTCATATACTTTACTATATTAAGTAAGATTTGGGGGGCTTAAGCCCAGAAGCTCCCCCCTAAATACGCCACTGGCAGACTAAATGTATTAGAAAATAAAATCATAAGGCCAATATTCGAACCCAAAACGGACGGGAATGGGGAATGGCGGAAACTTCATACCAAGGAACTACATAATTTATAAGGTTTACCTAACATTGTTAAGGTAATTAAGTCTAGAAAGCTCAGATGGGAGGTCATGTAGCCAGGATGGGAAAAAAAAATTAGAAACGCTTTCAAAATTTTAACTGCTGGAAAGCCAATAAAAAAAAAAAAAAAAAATTAGAAACACCAGTGTGCAGATGGGAGGATAATGTTAAGATGGATCTCGCAGAAATATGAATACAAAGTAAAAACGATTAAATTGGCTAACAATAGAAATGAGTAGAGAGCTTTATCGAATGCGAAATTGAATCCTAAAGTTTCATAGGACATAGAGTTAGTTTATCGAACAGTCTTTTTTCTTTCTTTCTTTCTTTCTTTCTTTTTTCTTTTTTTTTTTTTTCATCAGAATTTCTAAAGTTAGATTGAGGATTCTGAATTATTTGGGGAGGTAAACTGCTTTACTTTACAACGTATTACACCTAGTAGACTTCCCAAGTAAGATATGTATGTGTAAATAAGTATTAGAGAACGGCCATTTCTGTCTGTCCGACCAATTGCCTGTCGAGAGGTTAGGAGCAAAAATGGTAGCACATAAGAGAACCGTTTTCTTAATATGGATCCATTGTTTCAAGAATATGTTTTATCTCCTCCCTTGACCCATTATTCAGACCGGAAATGGTAGAAATATATCATTTCCGGCTGAAACGTAGGTCACCATAGACCTCAAATGTTAGCAGATAGTGATAAATATTAAGTTGCTGTACATATGGTAGTGAGAATATTGCCTTTAAGTGGAAGACCAGAATTTATGTATTTACTATTTATAAATTCTTGATGCTATTTCAGATACTATGGTGCTCCGTAGCCTAGTGGTTGAAGCGTTGGACTCATGTGCGTGTAGTCCCAGCCGTTGCATCCCAATTTTTGGCGTCCACCCATCGTCGTGAAGTGAACTGGGGAGTCACGTGATTATATAAGTTCAGAAAGCTCCTGATAGGCCTGTTAGAAAATCTTTGTTTTTACGTCCTACTGTTATACCGGTGAGGCTAAAGGAGACGGTGATAATGAGTAATGAATGAAATGGTGGAATGAAGAAAGTGGGAGGAAACAGGAGAACCCCGAGGAAACCCACGCACACGGTGTTTGTCCACCACAAAGTTCGCTTGGCGGGGGCTGGGATCGAACCCAGGAGGTGAGCGCTTTACCACTGAGCCACCGCGGCCCCATAGGCCTGTTAGAGATAGAACAATGCAACACACTAACCACGTGTTTCTCGCTTGGTTGTAGTGCGTGGCTACGATGTAGTTCAGCATCGCTGGCTAACAGATGGAGTCGGAGCTGCTCATGTTGAGAGAGGGCTGTCACGCCAGTGGTTAAGGTTACTAGTAACCTTCAGAGACCAATTTACACTGGATTCAATAAATATCACAAAACAATAACTACAGTGAGGATGTCCCTCATCCCTAGTGTAATGCTAGATCGCGTACCTTTGGTGTATGGAACCCTAAGTTCGATTCCTAGTGGGAAAGCATCTGATGCTTTGTAGTGGTTCAGATATCATTCATCGTGTTTAGCTTCGTTGTTGTCATTGGACGGGACCTGTACCCGATCAACCAATCAATTGATGAAGAATGGGAAAAGTATGAGTTTGGGTCTATATTTAAACTTGGCATTTGACTTGTGTAAGTGAGAAAGGATCATGAAAAACGAAATTCGAAATGGTCAACTATCGCACTCGAACCCGTACCCTGAACAAGAACCATGCAAAATCACAGATCATCGCAATTCGAACCCAGAGCCTAAGAAGAAGAAACCTCAATTGGCATTGCCGGTATTCGAACTCAGAGCATGAAGAACTATGGGAAACCTAAGTCGAGATGGTCAATCACCGTATTTGAATCCGGATCCTTTTGATGAAGAAGCAAAAACCCTCATTAACCAACAACTAGTGACCATTGTTTGAACACAGCTGTTCATATACGTATATATGTTTCCAAAGGAAAATTTCCTTTTACGAAACAACGTGAACAAGTGTTCCAATCCAACAGGCCTTTCGTAGCAAAGGAAGATATTTGCGTTTTTCCTTTGAATACAAGCTAAAATTGCTTCAAAATTGATCGCTTCATGGTGAAAAACATAATCTCCAGCAGAGAGAGCTTAGGTTCCGTCCTTCTGCAGATAGATCCAAGATCCAACATGTCAAATGTCAGATTGTTAACATTTTTGTATGCAAAAACTTTCTATTACTTGAAACTGTAGAACTTTTCCTTTCCCACGTGTATCTGGAAGGGTTTTAAAAACCCCTTGTTTGCGTGCATTGCTCCACAATCCTCAACACAAAGCATTTAGACAGCGCGGTGCATGGTTGTACCGACAGCCACCCACCCACGAAGTGCCTTTAATACCCCATAGATGTTATCACAAAAACAGAAGCAAAGCGTCAACCGTGACATTGAATGGACAGGCAAGTAGAGCAGGTGGTAAACTTCCTTCGAGTGACACCTGAGGAAGGGTTTCCTGGTATTCATACAATAGCAATCGTTGCTAACAAGTAGGATATTGGCCTTTAGTTATATAGCAGTCCATAAATTTTGTTTCTAACAACCAATCGTGTTTAATTGAGCGATTACTTATGTAATTCACTTCGTGGATTAAGGTGTGTTAAGTACTTAAAAAAATAAAAACTCCAGTTGGCTTATATCGGAAAGTAGTATTCTTATGGTTTCGTTCAAATGAAACCAAATTTAATACAATAATTTGATTCTACTTCATGTCTGTGTTTTTTTTTTCTTCTGGCTTTTTCATCGTTTCCTTTCACTCTATTCTTTTTATAGCTCTTTCATGATATTTATTTCATTTGTTGTCTATAACAGTATTGTTCAACCACAACAAGCCCGAATCTCAAGACGTTACCTAATTTTGATTTTCAACCAAAATGAATGGCGTTTCTAAACTACGCTCTAATCCAGTGGTTCTCAAACTTATTGCTACCGCAACCCACATTAAATAATAAAATGTATTTTGTGGCCCACCTACTTTTATTCAAATACACATGGACATGCTTGGGTTCACCTCTGGTGCTTGGGGTCCTGGGTTCGATCCCAGCCTCCGCCAAGTGAACTTTGTGGTGGACAAACACCGTGTACGTGGGTTTTCTCTGGGTTCTTCCGTTACCTCCCACTTTCTTCATTTCATTCATTACTCATCATCGAGCTCCTTCGTGGCTAAGCGGTAAGCGTACGCGCCTTTGGCGTGGGAGACCCGGGTTCGATTCCCGGCGGGAGCTGATGTGATTCGGATTCCACGTTAATCAGTACGTCCACGTCTCATATAGCCTCGCTGCTGAACGGGACGTAAAACTCAAAATCAACTCAACTCATTACTCATCATCATCGTCTCCTTTAGCCTAACCGGCATAAGCGTGGGACGTAAAACTGAAAATTTTCATTTCATTTTTTCCAGTATAAAATAACCTTTCAATTGTATCTGGTGATTGTTAAATAAATTAATTAATAATACCATTCTTTAAAGTTACATTGTATCATCATTATTATCATAGGTATTCTGCCATTATTAGCAAATCATTGCCGCAGCTGAGAAGCTTCCGTACTCCACGGTCTTCCGCTAATCTTTTCGTCTTCACATATAATTTTTCTGTTTTGGTTGTAGTCTCTTTCATTCTCTACCTTCTATTTATCCTACCTACCCTCTAGCACGTCCCTCATGATACAGTTCCATCTTAGCCAGAGTCCCAACCAGCTTAACTTCCTCTTCTTAATAATATCTAAAACGTTCTTTTTCCCCCTACCATTTATTTCTAACACCCTCTCATTCGTTTTCCACTCCACCCAGCTAATTCTCTCCATTCTTTTCCACACCCACATTTCGAAAGCTTCCAGTCGTTTTTCATAATTTTTGGGTAATGTCCATGTTTCTGCCCCTTATAGTACAATACTCTACACGAATACTTTTACATTGTATAGATAAACATAATTGTGGTGAGTGAATATGTATATGAAACATTGTGTGGCAAGTTATGCTACAGAAAATTCTGATGAATCGTGTATGATTTGGGATTGGACATGATTGGACTTGCCTGTTCAGCCAGAACGGGGTTGGATTTGCTTCGATTTGGCCTCATTACAGCCGGAAGAAACGAACACCGCGAAGAAAGCCAGTCCATGAATTTATTTTTAAGTGTCTTCCTTTCTAATAATCACTGTAATTATTAGCTCCATTAGCTGAAATGTTCGTTCTTTGCACGGGAAGAATAAATTTGTAGAAAATATCTGTGAAATGTATAATTGAATTCCCTCAATTGGGATGAGTATTTGAATCGAAATGAAATTATAAAAACCCAGCTCCAACCATGTGTTAGATAGGTTCAAAAATTCATTTCAAACTGTAAAGGTGTTATTCTTTACGGAAAAAACTTAAACACATTTTCTCCCTTTTCTTAGGGTTTTATTTCAATCAATGTATAACGACAAATTCCCAGATCGACCCAAGTAATAAATATGTTCCAAAATTCACTTGAAACAGTCCAACTGTTTTCCCGTGATGATGAAATAGTCCAACTGTTTTCCCGTGATGATGAAACAGTCCAACTGTTTTCCCGTGATGATGAAACAGTCCAACTGTTTTCCCGTGATGATGAAATAGTCCAACTGTTTTCCCGTGATGATGAAACAGTCCAACTGTTTTCCCGTAATGATGAAATAGTCCAACTGTTTTCCCGTGATGATGAAACAGTTCAACTGTTTTCCCGAGATGATGAAACAGTCCAACTGTTTTTCCGTGATGATGAAATAGTCAAACTGTTTTCCCGTGATGATGAAACAGTCCAACTGTTTTCCCGTGATGATGAAACAATAAAACATGGAGAAAAAATATTGAAATTGTTCTAATTCTTTTGAAAGCGTAATTTTCGAAAATACTTAAATAGTTTAAATGGGAGTCCATCTTTAGTGAGAACTTTATATACCGTGTTTCATCTCCCTAAGATACTTTGTTTTTTGGTATAAATTTTGAAACATTTTGCGTATCCTCTCTTAGGATACGCATGGTGACATGATAAAAATTAGAACTCATCCGTGGCTAAGCGGTTAGCGTACGCGCCTTTGGCGTGGGAGACCCGGGTTCGATTCCCGGCGGGAGCTCATGTTGTTCGGATTCCATGTTAATCAATAGGTCCACATCTCATATAGCCTCGCTGCTGAGCGGGACATAAAATTCAAAATCAATCAATCAATCAATGATAAAAATTACGATATATGATGGAACATTTAAAGCAATGAAAAACATTCCTGTCAGCTACATTTAATTTACTACCTGCTGATGTTGTTCAGTTCATGAGACCGGCATTGGAGCTGCGATGGATCAGTGGTAGAGCGTTCACCTCTGGTACATGGAGTCCTTGGTTCGATCCCAGATCGCACCAAGTGAAGCTTTGTGGTGGACAAACACTGTATGCATGTTTTCCTGGGTTCACCCGTTTCCTCCCACTTTCTTCATTCCACCATTTTCATTCATTTCTCATCATCACCGTCTCCTTTAGCGTAGCTGGCATAACCATGGAACGTAAAACTTAAAGATTTTTTGGGGGGAGATTGGCATTGTATTGCCTATGGAGCACAGAAGGAAGGAAAATTACAACGGGTGTTCAATAAGTTTTGCACCGATAATTGTAAAATTGTTATTATTAGTTGCAATATGATAATGACATTTTAGGTGAACATACTTTGATCCTTTATCTACAATACCATGTAGCTCACCACGAGCATAATGAATGCACTGTAAACATTGAAAAGCACGCAAGTCATTACATGAAATATGAACTTCAATAATAAAGATGTTTTAAAAGTTGTTATACCACACCCTTCAGAGACCTCTCGTGGAATAACTCTGATAACTTCCAGATGAAATTAAGAAAAAAAATCAAGGCATAAATTTTGTACATAGATTACGGAACAAGACGAGAAGAAAACCGAAGCAAGCAGTGGCGCAACCAGAATTTTATTTCGGGAGGGACCAAGACTACCGAGTACCGTACTCTGCAAACGACGTACTGTACCATCTGATATGGGCAAAATTGGAAGTTTGAAAACTCCCCATTACAAGAAATCTAGTTATATCTATCATTAATGGAGAACGGTGGTTCAGTGGTAAAGCGCTTACCTGCGATACGTGGGGTCCCAGGTTCGATCCGCAACCAAGTAAGTTTGTGCTGGATAACGTCGTGTTCGTGGGTTTTCTCGGAGTACTCCCGTTTCCTCCCACACTATCATTTCACCAATTCTTGGATCATCATTCACTTGCTTTAATCATCGTCTCCCTTAGGCTAAATTGTGGGACGTTAAACAGAGAGATTTCATTTCCCTATTTTTTAACATGCCGAAAGGCCTTAAAATAGAAATTCAAATTCACAATTACTAAGACGACATTTCGCACGTGATGTCTCGTGCCTCAATGCAGATTAAGAGCACCCTTCACTCACGGTGCAAGCTGGGCTCCCCGAGCTTATAGCTGATTGCGCCACTGGCAAAACAAGATTTTTTTTTTCGACAATCGAGACGAGACGAGGTTTCGACTTTCTCGCCTCGTGCTCACACTAGCCAACAATGATCTTGTGAATGAAGAAGGCATATGATAAAGCATATGAGAAAGACAAAGAGAGCTAAATAAAAAGTCAAGGAACAAAAGAGAGAGAGAGAAAGAGGTATGGAAGGATCGCCTGTCGTGCGAGACGCATATGCTAATGCAGAAACTAAAACAATGTCTATGGAATGCGGTACAAGAAAGAAAGAAAAAAAAATGATCGAAACTTTTTTTTTTCCTTTTTATTTCTGGTAAACGAGATGCTTCTTGGAAAGAGGGCGCCTTCCAGAATAAGACGAGGCGTGAGCTACTTTCAATTGTCTCTTCTTCTTTTTCAATTTATAGGGAAAATGCTTGACGTGATTTCAACAAAAGGTTGACATTGTTACGTTTAGTGGCGTCAGATCAGAAATTCCGAAGACATTGCTGAGTTGAAACTCGAGAGAAAGAGAAACTTCAATCACCAAAGCTTGCTTACAAGTCTTTAACCAATTCTACCACGTCAACCTTTTCGTTCACGCGACCACAATGAAGCACTAAAACTCGTAAAATCCAGATAAAACAATGACATGTAATGCATATTGAGATATGAAATAATTTCATGTCATTTATAAGTTTTTTGCACATATTTATCAGCAAATAATCCTTTGTGAAATTTTTCAAATGAAATAATTATTATACAAAAGGTCCTTCCCGAGCTCCCTTGTAGCTAAGTGATTAGCTTACGCACCTTTGGCGTGGAAGACCCGGGTTCGATTCTTGACGGGAGTTCATGTGGTTCTGATCCCATGTGAATCTGTAGGACCACGTCTCGTATAGCCTCACTGGTAAACGGGATGGTAATCTCAAAATAAAAATAAAAAATAAGCAGGTCCTTGCACGTGTATGTTACTGAGTTTGGAACGCTTACCGGCTTAAGAAATACCACAACGTCACCAGCAGTTGTACTCCCCGGTTCTCTTTTCAGGAACAGGAACTCCACAAAAATCCATTAGGTATGTATCAGGGAATTTCACAGGAGAAAGTGATCCCATGAATTCCCTCTTCACATACCGTCCACCCCATGACCATCACCGTTGACTTTGCCATACGTCTGAACGCCCTCTCCTAATGAATGACAACGTAAGAAGTGTCACTGCATATAGGGATAGATTATCATGGCGGTAAACTGGCTCCAAAGTGTTCATCTTGTAATAACCTACATTGATTTTAGTCTTTTTTATCCAGTTTTCGTAGCGTAAGTTTATGGCAGATATAGCACTAACCAACAACGAATATAACATCATATGAAAAATTTCCACACATTCATGTACCAAATCCGAACAACCTATGGAATCACGTGAACGATATAAATTCCTCTTTTCATCCCATCCTGACAGATGCATCCATGGTTATCAGCCAGAGTCACTACAAACTTCCACCTGTTCCGATAAAGATGACGGTCGTGTAACTTTCGACTGTTCGCCTTCCTCTGCATGGTAGTTTTGTGAGGGATGCTATAGAAAATATGAACTCGAACCTTATGCTTCTTTACCAAGATATAAAACATCCGCTATACGGATGCATTGGAGCTTTGTTGTGCTCTTATAGTTCTCTGAGGGTACATTCTCACGTCACACACAAAAAACATGCTTTTTTTCGTATCACATCAGGGTTATACCCTGGCCTCTGATATCTCCGATATCTCAATTGAAGGACCCAGCAACAGAACCCATGCTCATCTTGTTACCATTAAACACAGTATAAATCTCTTTCTTTGACACAAGGAAACATTCTGTAATACAGTGTTTACTTTACTTATGTTTTAATTATAACTAAAGTCGTAAAGGGCAAAAAGATGTAGCCCTCCCAAAAGGGCTGTAATTTTTCGAGCTATATGACTACTCACACATGGTAGCAAACTTTCTTGCAAATCAACACATAGCACTTTCGACCTGCAATAACGTCTCGGTCGTGCTCACGTCAGTTATCCACTCGAATTCGTTACCATAAACCTGAAACGACTTTCTGTATAAAATCATTAATTGCTTAACATTTTATGCGACTATTAATGAACTTTCAGATAGAATCTTGAATTGGCATTGATAACAAAGCAGACATGTTTACTGGATTTGTAAAACATATGATGTTGAAAGTAAAAGGGGATTCAAATGTAAGTGGTAATGATAAAAATTCCTCCAAGACGCGATATTATTGTCCTACCATCTGCACCTAGGTCTTCCTAATAGTCGTTTTCTGATTGGTCTTCCAGTTAGGACTTTAAAAGCGTTCCTACTTTCTTCCATTCTGGCTACATGACCTGTCCACCTGAGCCTCCTCCAAGATTTGATGACCCTAACAATGTTTGGTAAACGTATAACGAAATACTTTGGATAGATTAATAATTACCTGTACCGTGGGCAGAAAGTGCTCATACATGTGCACTATACTTAATAGAATGTTAATTTAATAATAACAAAAGAAGAATGTTTTTAAGATATGTAAAAAATATTATTATGGGATAGTTGTTGCTATGTACATGTTTATGGATACCTAGTCAGCAAGTTTGTGTGCTTGACAGTTTGAAGGAAAATATATTATAAAGTATATCAGCTAATAAACCATTTTAGCAACGTTCATCGACGTTATCATTCTAATAGAAAAGGTGAGAATAATGCTATATAATTATTAAAGATAATTTTTACATGCAAACAAATACTACCACTCAATATTTGTATATCTTACTTAGACGAACCAGGTTGACGACTACCCTTGGTGAGTCGTTCGTTAAAAATTTTGGTTTACCTCACCCGGGATTTTTCATAAATTCTTACCCCGAAGTAAAGTAAGGGTGAATTTACTTTTACAATTAAGTTAATGAATACAAATTTGACCATACTGAGAAGTGGTAGAATAATTGTAAGGAAAATGGACACCGAAATAATGGAGAATGAATCCACTAATAGTGACAACGGTGAACCTAGTGTAACATCAGGATTGACATCGGAAGACCGAATCTTGCTAGTCTTACAGCGGCAATTGATGCAGATGTCTACCGAGTTAAAGCAGACGATGAAGCATCACTCTGAAGAATCCAACAAGCAATATGAAGAATTGAAGCAGACGTCTACCGAGTTAAAGCAGACGATAGAACAGAACTCCGAAAAATCCAACAAGCAATACGAAGAATTGAAGCAGACGATAGAACAGAAGATGGAACAGAAGTCGGATGAAACGAAACAATTAATTATCCAGACGATGAGCGATATCACCTCGCAGTTCGAGGAAAAGTTAAAAGGAATATCGGAGGAATGCCAGGATAATCACAACCACCTGAGCCAAGAAATCAGCGATATAAAAAAGGATTTAGAAGTAACCGAATCTTCTGTTCAACAACAAAAGATCCAGGTCATCAATAATTCTAACAATATACGTGCAAATACGCAATTGATAGCTACGTTACAGGAAGAAATTAGAATGCTACAGGTTAAGGACAACACATACCGTAATAACATGTGTAGTGATCGCATGGAGTTTCCCCATTCACCAGAGATGAACTCGCCTTCGCCGGTGTCTGATGAGGATATTATATTGGAAGAAATACATCCGAAGAGTACAGATGGCAGGGACGGCACCAGAAAAGTTTGATGGGGTGGGCAGAAAAAGGCGGACCTAGTTGCTGGGTGGGCGGACAATGAAAATAAGAACTGGGCAATGTAGACATTTTTTTTGGACAATAATTAAGTTTCAATCTTTAAACTCTTTAGTTAGCTAACGCTCAGACCAAAATAGGGGAGGGACAAGGATGTGAAAAACAGCTATCTTGGCCTTATAGAAGGTACAATTCCGGCATTCGCCTGGTGGGACTGAAGAAATGCAGGACTTAGGATGGGCTGTGGAGTTCGTGGCTATATGCTCAACCTACCGAATTCCGTGTAGCAGATCCACTACCTCTACTTCCAGTTTTTTTTTTTTTTTTTTTTTTTTTTTAACAATAATAACAGCTACTACTGTATAATCGATGAAGTTCAAGACAGCTTTACCTTCTCTCCCTCCAAGAATGCACATGAATGCGTAGAAATATAAGAAGGTTCAAACAACACAGACTAACAGATAATACTCTACCTTTCGTTAATATCATAAAATACACAATAAGTCAAGTAAAACAAGAATAAAATAGGCTACTGCAAACATTTTTATCTT
Source organism: Thermobia domestica (assembly GCF_964235325.1). Classification (NCBI taxonomy): domain Eukaryota; kingdom Metazoa; phylum Arthropoda; class Insecta; order Zygentoma; family Lepismatidae; genus Thermobia; species Thermobia domestica. Next base: position 5,563,949 of record NC_137468.1, read on the forward strand.
TGAAGCATTTATTACAAAAAAGCAAGAGACAAAAAAGTATAAATCATTTATATTTTCTCTCGTATATCCTTAATTTGTGCACATTAGATTTTTTGACGTGATCCCTATATGCAACAGCAAAGATCTATGTTACTAAAAGAATAGGGAAATTCGACAGCATAATTGTTTGATCATACCTTACACAGAAATCTTTGAAATTGAAACTCAAGTTGAAAAAAAAAATAAAACAATTATAAATTGGATAAAGAAGTTTTTTTAAATAGCAATTAACAAAACTTCGTCATGATCCACAGAAACAACAATGTATTTTAAACTATGAAGGGCTGATCACATGGTACGAACAAGCTTACAATGAACTTTTATATCTGTACTTTAATGGAGTACATTGCGTTGATTATTATGTCCAACATCGAATAATTTTACCACGTTCTCTACAGCAATATTCATTACAAGTTTTCTTTCTACTGAAAGGAAACAATGATCGCTTAGGCGACAGTTTACCATTCGATTTCTTAGACATGTTTTAGCCCGTCTAAGACACTAGAAAGAACATTCACATTGTGAACTAGATACACACTAGCGTGCGCAGGACATTGGGAATGTGGGAGCCAGATCTAAAGTACCGCCATATGGAATGTCGTCCTCCCCCCTTAATCCCCTAAGAAAAGATAGCGTCATTGCACCCGACGCTGCGTCGGCGACGCACGGCACACATGCAGATGGGAAATAATTTACACGTAATCTCTTCTCAGTTTGTAATAATTCTACATAAAAAAAAAAAGTTTGTCTAATAGGATGCCAAGGCACCCATGGCACCAACATTGCGCACGCCTATGTAGATACAGGAATGGTGACAGCAATTATGGCTAATTTGTGAATTTCATGAAAAGCAATTTTGAAACGATCCATCACTTCAGTAAACTGAGAAACAGAGGTAATTTTGCATTACTTTTCCTTCTCATAACGTTTCAAAACTTTCGGCAGAAGTTTCATTTCCACCTCTACACTATCGACATCACATCCATAATGGCGTGCAAGTGGTTCAATTTTCTCAAATGAGAGGAAATGTTCACTTTTAGGGTGAAGACTGCTTATTCCAGTGTAAATTGGCGTTCAGCTGTATCTGGAATTATGTTTGTAAATAAAAGCATTATTCATTGCAGAGTTAAATAGGGTCCTAGAACCTATTACATTACAATCAATAGCTATAATACCTATTGCTTTTGAAGTACAGGATGTCACCTTCATTATTCTACTTCTGTTGGGGTGGGCGGATGGGTGGGCAAGGTCATTCATCGGGTGGGCGGTCGCCCACCCCCGCCCACCCTTAGTGCCGTCCCTGACAGATGGGCGAAACATAGATGGTGTAACGACACATCACGTCATGAATAGGAACTGTCACCCAATGGGTACATGGAATGATAAAAGGAAGGTAAAATTAAGTGTTAAGATGAGTGAAATACGAGCTATGAGCAAATTCAGTGGTAAGTGTAACGAGAATGCTACTTCTTTCTTAGAAAAATTCCAGGACGAGTGCAATATTATGTGTATAGATAGATCACAATATATGAAATTAATCCCTCATGTACTACTCCCACCTTGTTCATTATGGTTTAAAGCAGTACGTGATCACATCAGTACATATGAGGAATTCAAAGCGGCACTAATCGCCAATTATGAAAATGACTTTTTGCTTGCGAATAGAGATGCCACCATTAGAAATCAACACTTCAATCCTCGATTGCATAAATCTGTTGTAGAGTTTGTTGTAAATACATACAACGAATTAAAGGTCGTTAATCCATTGCAATCGGAATCGAGAATAATAGCATCGATTCGAAATTTGCTTCCATTTAAATTACAACAGATCTTATTTTCCACACAGTGTATGAGTTTCAACCATTTATTAATGCTTGTCCAATGCTATGAAACTCAATACCATGCCATGAATCAACAAGCAGGAACGGGTAAAAATAAGAATAATTCAGATCATTTTGTGCCTATTCGGAATTTAAATATCCGAAGTGTGAATAATACGAAACATAACCTAAGCAGAATAAATTCTAGCAATCAAAATGAGCAAAATAGGCAAAGTTATGTAGGAAATCCGCCTAACCTAATTAATCGTAGCAATCCATATGTTAGACCATATAATCAAAATAGGTTTAAAAATAGACGAAATGTATGGCGAAATTCCAGGAATACAGCGAACTACGTGGATAGACGTAATGGGAGGACAAGAGATGGCACTTCGCATCAAGATCCAGGTAGTGAAGTAATTTCTGTACAGAACAATAATACGGGACACTGTTGCCACACTTGGTACAATTGTACCAAATTCAGCCCTTTTTGTCATTCATCGGCCCGTTGGTACCACGCTGACATTTTCAGCCCCTTTTGTGAAAAATTTGGTACAACTCTACCCAATTCAGCACCATTTAACAAATACTTGTCACATTTTCAAAAGTGTCAGTAAGACTTTTCCTATATCTCACGTTACTCATACTGTGTGATGTCATGAGGAGCGAACTCGGAGATGATTGATTTGTTTCTCGTTATATATATATATATATATATATATATATATATATATATATATATATATATATATATATATATATATATATATATTCATATAGGCCATTAATACGATACCAGTCCTATATTAATGTACTGGGCTTACTAGCTATAAATAAAATTTCCCAGCGCAACAGACTTTCAACAATAACGACAAATTCTCCAAGCACCAAAGGTTGGGCAAACGGGGCAACTGCCCAGGACGCTAACGTCAGGGGTGCCCAAACGAGCACCCCAAAATTAATTTTTCTAACATCACTGTAATAAAATGTAAAATATAGGCTAGGACTAGGTGGGGGAGTTCAAAGTCTTATTGACATGGTGAAAATTTTGCCTTCGTCCGCTCCTGATGTTGACTGAGATGACGTAGTGTTAAATGGATGAGGACGACACTGACCTACAGGCTCTAATCTCAACATTATTAGAGAGTAACAATTAGCTGATCTTCTTAAATACCAATTGCAACATTACTTACAGTATTTTTGTAGACGTGATTTTTTTTTTCAGTTAGCGAATTTTTAGCCCTGTTTTAGCGGAAAGAAAAATCTCATGTTGGCAACACTGCCCAAAGCTAGTCAAATGTGGAATGTGGCGCATACGCGTAAGTTACAGATGATCATACATTGGTCTATTAAATGAGTGAGGGGGCGCCACTAGGTATTTTGCTTAGGAGCGCCAAAGGCCATTGTTAAGCCACTGGATCTTCCTATTTGGATGTTCTTAAAAAAATAATATTTAAAAAGAGCCCTTTCTTGATTTGGACTCTTGGTAGAGGGTGGGTGGGGGGGGGAGTGTTCTAGAACTTTACCTCTTTTAGTTTCGCGCTATAGAGCCATGTATTACACTGATATAAAATAATGAATTCAGCCCTTTTTGTTTCAATTTGGTACTATTTTTCAGCCCACTCCAGAGCGAGTATTGTGGCAACATTGATACGGGACATAATCATGATTGTGCAGTACAATGTACTTTATTAGAATCGTATGCAAGTACGAACGTAACCTGATTACCGTTAATGAAATTAGGCTAAATTCATATCAGCTATAGATTTTCATGAACATTTATTTTATTTTTATTCAATTTAATTTTCTTTAATTCTCATTAATCAATGATAATTCTCAAATGTTTTTAATATATGTAGGAATTATAATTTGATTCATAAATGATTAAAAGCAAAGGTTATTTATATTAGATTGATTTGTGTTGAAAACTTAATTGTCAAAGATTATGTTAAGAAGAAGGTCTATTCTATAAAACTAATTATTCGACGACTGTTTTTATGAGCTATCCTATATATTATTCGAACAAGATTCTTCTTTATTATGACTTCTTAGTGCTACGATGTATACATTAAAATACAACATCTAACTTATTTGTTATTTAATGCGCCCTAAAAGATCAAACATTATTTGTAACATCACTGTTTTAATAATGATCAAAACTATTAATCATAATAATTCGTGTTTCACCCTCGTTAATTATATTAATAAGCGACGATGTTTTTGATAATAATGAAATAAATATAATTAATGTAATAAAAGATAAATATTAATGAAGTGAAAAGATTTGTTATAAATGTATCTATATATATATATGTGAAATGTAATGAAGATATATACGAGGTGTGATCAAAATATAAAGAACATATGTAATGTAAGAACACTATTGTAAACGGACCAGTGGTTCTTGAAGATAAAAGCCAAGCTCACTCATGACTTTTATATTCAGTCCAATTGTCGGGCGACATTTTTATATAACGAAATACTTTGGATAGATTAATAATTACCTGTACCGTGGGCAGAAAGTGCTCATACATGTGCACTATACTTAATAGAATGTTAATTTAATAATAACAAAAGAAGAATGTTTTTAAGATATGTAAAAAATATTATTATGGGATAGTTGTTGCTATGTAAATGTTTATGGATACCTCGTCAGCAAGTTTGTGTGCTTGACAGTTTGAAGGAAAATATATTATAAAGTATATCAGCTAATAAACCATTTTAGCAACGTTCATCGACGTTATCATTCTAATAGAAAAGGTGAGAATAATGCT
>NC_137468.1:7399673-7731481 GCF_964235325.1 Thermobia domestica
GAAAAAGGTTTAACAAAGATACAATTTGTGAGAAAGGTTTAACAAAGAGTACAATTTGTAAGAAAGGTTTAAGAAAGATACAATTTGTGAAAAAAGGTTTAACAAAGATAGAATTTGTGAAAAGGGTTTAACAAAAATACAATTTGTGAAAAAAGTTTAACAACGATACAATTTGTGAAAAAGGTTTAACAAAGATACAATTTATGAAAAGGGTTTAACAATGATACAATTTGTGAAAAAGGTTTAACAAAGGATACAATTTGTGCAAAAGGTTGTACAAGAGGTACAATCTATGAAAAAGGGTTTAACAAGGGAGCACAAAATCTAGAAAAGGTTGTCAGATTTTCCACCTTAACTCTTCATATTGGTCAAAATATTTCAACTTTGCTCTCTGGCTTGTTCAACATAAGAGGTATTCGCTCTTTTCTGGTCCATGTAATCAGATCATAAAACGATGGTTTTATGTGAAAACGAACGTAGCCCTGTCTATCAAACGTAAAATTTAACAACTCTTTAACAATAATTTTAAATATTATATATTCACATACATCGAGTCATTTCAATAAATTAATACATGTCTGAGAATGACGTAAAACAAATATTTAATAAAACATTATTCCATTCATTTTAGAACGCCCTGTGTATAATGCTGACAGTGAGCACTATGAAGTGGAAATCAGCTGACAAGCATTTAATATTTTATCTAGTACATCTTTGTTTTCTATGTAAAAAGAGACAGAATTCCAATCTCTACTTCGCAAAAGCATTCATGAATATTTCCTAAGCCTTGATAATGTTCACAACTGGAAACAAAGTTTGTTTATATATATAAACAAAGCCGCTCTGAATGGCTCTTCTGGGAAAAACCAATAATTTAAAAAATGGAATTTTTGATTAGCCTTGTCAGAACAACACAATACTAACAATAATAAGAAATCTCCAATCTTTATCTTGAACTTTACGTTGGCGGCTCTCATTTCAGAAAATCCGCTCACATACTGTTGTTCATATTTTATACTGGTGATGCAGTGTATCTTCTATATATATAAAAGAGAACGTACAAATCCTTTGTCCGCTCATCACGCTAATACGGCTGAACCAATTTCTTTTATTTTTGGGGGGTTATTAGGATTTGGACCCTAGATGGTTTTTATCATATCACTTTAATTTTCAATTACCAGTGTCTTGAGATAATTGACCATTCAGGTGTCCATTACGTACAAATCCTTTGTTAGTTCATCATAGGTATAAAAATAAACGTATTTATATGCAACCCGCATGACCGTGTCACTCGGCGGGTTAACATAAATGACAGGCGTTATAATGGTTTTTATCATATCACTTGAAAGCGAAAAAGTAAAAATTATCTAAGTAACAAAGTTTATTGCGTTCGGGGGTGACCGCAGCGAAGCGGGGCGGGTTAACATAAATGACAGGCGATATAATGTTAACATTTACTGCAATCTTCTATGGTTTTTATCATATCACTTGAAAGCGAAAAAGTAAAAATTATCTAAGTAACAAAGTTTATTGCGTTCCGGGGTGACCGCAGCGAAGCGGGGTGAACGCTGCTAGTAGTAGAATAGAACAAAGATTCTTTTTTTTAAGCTGGTGGAATGATAATTCAGCATCTTATCTTTGATTATTTCGATCTCAAACAATGTGAATGATTCGTAAATTTAAATGGAAACACTTTTTTAAAATCGATTTTTCCCCCAACTTTGTTTTCAAGCTTGGAGTGCTAAGGTTGAAGTTATAATTTAGTCCTTAATATATTTGAGTCCCAGCTTCCCATCTCTCTGAACTTTGTTCTCAATAATAATTAAGAGCTCCTATTCTGCTGAAACATGCTATTTATTTATTTATTTATTTATTTACTGGATGTGACAGATTCTATTCATTGTTTGTATTCTGACGGGGACGCACATACTACTCGCACGAAAGCATGTGAGTAATACTTGTAGCAGATGTAAGAATTAACTAAAAAATATGATTAGAAAAATTAAGATATTCAAATCAGCGAGAGACATTCTTCGAATTATTGGTTAAAATGGTAATCTTTATAAGGCGGCGTTTTATATACCTTCGGGGTGGTCATGACGTTTTTTTTTCTTCTGAAGCGGTCGGTATCAAATATAGAAATAGAAGGGTTACTAATTTTCGGTACAGGGGTAGTATTATTAGCAACTATATGAAGTGCGAACGTGAAATAAACGCAAAGGGTAGGAATCGCAAAAGAAGCCTTTACGAGGAAGAAAATACTATTTTGTGGGATCGTGAATAAAGAATTGCGCAAAAGACTTATAAACTGCTTCATGTGGGGTATTGTATCATATGGAGCAGAAACATGGACATTACACAAAAGTGATGAAAAACGAGTGGAAGCTTTCGAAATGTGGTTGTAGAGAAGAAAGAAAAGGATTAGTTGGGTCGAGCGGAAGGCGAATGAGAGGGTGTTAGAAATGGTAGGGGAGGAAAGAATAATTTCAGACATTATTAAGAAGAGGAACAGAAAATGGTTGGAACATTGGCTAAGGAGGAAATGTATCATGAGGGACGTACTAGAGAGTATGGTGGCAGGGCAGAGAGGGAGGGGCTAAGGTTACAATTGGTGGACAATATCAAAACAGAAAAATTGTACATGAAGATGTAGAAGCTAGCAGAAGAGTGTGAAGAATGGAGGCTTCTTAGTTGCGGCAAATGATCTACCAGTAATGGCAGAATACCTATGATGATTCTTGTTGATGTCTGTCGTCTGCTTTGTTGTTGATGATGATGATGATAATGTGGAGCGCCGTTATATACAGGGGATATTACAACATTAAAAAAGTAGTCAGTCCTAACTGACAGACAGACTGACGGATCAACACCAAAGCCAAACCACTGAACCTAAAAACTTGAAATTTGGACAGGCCATAGAATTTGTGACGTAAGGTCCCACTAAGGAAGATTTTTTTCTGAAATTCGACGGGGAAAGGAGAAAGATTGGGGTGGAAATTACTATAGTAAAATGTCCATATCTCGGAATTTCTGAAGCATAGATAAATCAAATTTGATATATGAACATTCTGTTTAAAATAATTAGACATGTATTTCACTTTTTAAAAAAAAAAAATATTTACCTGTGTAAAAGGGAGGAAGAAGAGCTGAAAAAAAAAAGGTGAGGTTTACAATAATTATAACAGGATCACCATATCTCGAAATTCTTTAAGGTTTGATACATGAAATTTGAGATTTAGACTCAGAGGTGCGAGGTCATAAGCCAAGCAAATGCAGAGGTCTGAGATCAAAATTCTCAGCTAGCCCAAGGCTAGTCTATTATATAAAAAGCAAAACATCTTGTTTGCGATAGCAATAAGGGAAAACAGCTGAACTATTTATCAGCTACTCTAACTGGGATTTTATCATGTTACTTTGACTTTCTCTTTTTTTTCTACAACGTAGATGGACGAAGTGTACTTCTGTAGTGGTGACATTATGGAAAAGTACACTGAGGAAAAAAATGTAGGTGTCGTACTTAAAAAGGCAGGTTACATGCGTAATTCCTGTAGTTTTTGGACAACGTACAGCAGACATTTAACTGAAAAAGTGTGTTTTATAATACTTTCCGTATAAGAGTTCCATCTATACGTACTTTCTGTATGAAATAATATAGGCGGTCAGGATCTTACATACAAATTGACGTATATAACATATAGCTGACGAAGGTAACATAACTATATGCATGTGATATCCTGACCGTAAAACTGTTAAATGCCAGATATCCTGCAACGGTATGATGTAATATTTAAGGGCAGTGCGTATGTAACATATCGATAACGTATACTCCATACTGATTTCTGTAGTAAGCAAGAGGATTCCGTATATTTGTACAGTATACTGCTGTCCGGAGAACGGATTTTTCTCAGTGTAGATTTCCTTCTATATCAGGAACAATGATTGTTGAACGATTCTCGTATTTCTTCACCAAGAGTCTGGTGTTACGGTTAAGACAGACCTGCTGTTACCGATTTGACAAATAACCAGTGTTGACCGATGTGAAAATAATACCGCGGCAATTTTAGAAAACAGGTGATCCTTGAGTACACTATAAGGAAAATCAAAGGTGATAACCAAAGCCTAGAGCTGTATGATACTCAACAGGTTATGGCGTATTTTGATGATGTGAATTTAACAGATGGCAGGAGAACAATAGAAAGAAATGCAGATGTTTTATTAAACGCTTGCAGGGACTTGGGTTTAGAAGTGAATGCAGAGAAAACTAAATACATGGAAGTACGTCGGGATCGTAATACTGCAAATTATGGATGCGTTAAAATATCAACAATACATTCGATAAAGTAGATACTTTCAAATATCTAGGATCAATAGTAACAGACCAAAATCATATTCACGAAGAAATTAAATGTCGACTGAAAGCAAGGAATTTGTGTTATTATTCAATTCAAAACCTTTTGTCTTCGCGAATTCTGTCGAATAATTTGAAACTTAAAGTATATAAACCGATAATCATGCGTGTTGTGCTGTGTAGTTGCGAAACATGGTCGCCTTTATGAGAGAAAAACGCAGACTGAAAGTATATGAGAACAAGATCCTAAGACGAATATTCGGACCCAAGAGGAAAGGAAATTGGGAATAGCGGAAACTTCATGACGAGCAACTACATAATTTATATCGTTTACCGAACATTGTTAGGTTCATCAAGTGTCGGTGGGTCAGATGGTCAGTTCATCTAGCTAGAATAGAAGAAAGTAAAAACGCTTTCAAAAGTTTTGACTGGAAATGCAATCGGAAAATGACCATTAGGAAGACCTAGGCGTAGATGGGAGGTCAATATGAAGATGGATCTCAAAGAAATAGGAATACAAAGTAGAAACTTGATCCAGGTGACTAAGGATAGAAGTCGATGGAGAGCTTTTGTGAACGCGGCATTAAACCTCCGGGTACCATACGCCATAGAGTTAGTTAGTTAGTTAGATAAATAGAACTGAGAAACTTATTAAATTCCACGCCTTTACTTTGGGATAGGGACAGCTTTGAATTTGATAAACTTCTAGTAAAATAACGAGCAGAAGTGATGGGTGAGAAACGTAACATCAGTAAAAGCTATGAAGCTAACTGAAAACAATTAACTCTTGTAGGACTTAAGATCATGTCCTACTTCTTGTATTATGTAGATAAGTTTTGTTCCTTAGATTGTAGTGATAAAATTCTACTTCTTTACCGAGTACATTCCCTCAAGTGCCGCCACTGTCAAAGGAGTTTAATTCATGTTAACTTAACAGTGCCATCTTTTCTCTCGCCTTTTCCTTATAGCAGAGATCAGCGTACACAAAAGAGCATAATTAACATCAATGACAAATCAAAACCGTGAACTCTCTCTCAATCTTCAGGTCCATTACTTGAGAAGCACTAACTCCCCGAAGGGAAACAGGGCTTCGACGCCCACTTGGCACCATAATGAAGAAGAATCCAGGGAGGAGCATGTAAGTGGTTGCTATGGTTTGGGTATTTTTCGTCGAGACGATGCTCCGCCTCATCCGAAGTCTCTCTATAGCAACCAGCTGTCATCCCCATGGAGATGAGTCCTGTGTCACGTGCTGCGGGGGAAGAAAAAAAAAAGAGATGAAGTGAATTGTAGATTTATTGCCCTCAGAATGGAATTCTGATCTCTCCTCTGCAAGGCAGGAGGTCATAATAATACGTCAAGAGATAAAATAGGAGGTAAATATAAAGACGAAGTGACGACCGCTCGTTCTCCAAAGACAAATTCATCATTCACTGTCACTCGTATACAGGGTGTAGCAAGAATGAATACCGAGAAACTGTCCACGTCGTAAGAACGTAGTATGTATTTGCTGCTCCTCATTTCGACGTACAAAAGTTAAAACAGAATAAGAAATTTAAAAAATAAACTTATTTTATAGATATCTTTGTTTCTTCATTTTTGTATAAATTGTAATAAATATTGGTATTGTGATATAGGATGTTATGAGCATTGCACAGCGGCGCGTCACGCACCAGCACAACAACCTTACGCGCCTATTCCTACGCAAATATCTGCTGCAAGTAAAACGTTGAAGTTCCGCTTATCTTTAACCACCAATGGTTGAACTCAATAAACTTGTTAAAGAGATTATTACTTAGGGGGCGTTTATTCTTACTTGAAACATCCTTATTCTTATTGTTATCAAGGACGTACGCAGAAAGTGCATCCTAGAAGTCTGGACCCACATCCCCAAAATTTCAACTTTTCTGTATACGAGTTTAGTCTAATTTGAGGGGTGATTTTACAAATTTTAGTATAATTTATCCTCAGAGAAGAGGGCGCTTCTAGCCACCATTCTTCGTAGAAAAGCCAATTGGATTGGAAACATCTTGCGAAGAAATTGTCTTCTTCATACCGCTATAGAAGGAAAGATGGAAGGAAAGCGAGGAATCGGAAGAAGAAGAACACAAGTGATCGATGATTTGAAAAAAATAGAAGAAAATATTGAGAGTTAAAAGAGGAAGCTGAAAATTGAGAAACATGAAGGAAACATTTCCAGGTACAAACTGAAAATTAAAAAGAAAAGAAAAGAAAAAAGAAGAAAAACCTCACTAGTCCCAGGACATGCCAAAAGGCAGAATACATAATAATATTCAGTGGCATATTTACAATTTTGTTTCGGGAGGAACATTGCTAACTTTCGGGGGGGGGGGGCTTTGCCTGGAAATGTGAAAACTGTGCAAGATATTTCACTTACTTTTCTATACTAAGTAAGATTTCGGGGGGGCTTAAGCCCGGAAGCCACCCCCTAAATATGCCACTACTACTACTACTACTACTACTACTACTACTACTACTACTACTAATAATAATAATAATAATAATAATAATAATAATAATAATAATAATAATAATAATAATAATAATATAATTGAATTTTATACCCTTCCCAAAAAGCTTTGGACTCCCGATCTTTTTTTATTTTATTTATTTTTTTTAACAAAAGGTTACGATAGAAATCTTGAATATCCCTCTTAGATTATGACAATTGAAGACGTGAATTATTTATTTCAAGGTTTGGATGTCTTTAGAATAAGTTTTTAATATGCAGGATTTTAACAAGTTAGCTTCCGAAAAAAAAAAAAAAAAAAAAAGCTGAAGGGTTTGTGCTACGATTCCTAGAGATCTCAAAATGTAGCGAAACTGTTTTTATGACCACCCTTTTTCAACGTCACTTTCTCTCGGGATCCGGGTCCACAGTGGCACGGTAGTAGAGCTTTTTACCTTTGTTCGCGGGGTCCCTGGTTCGATCCCCGACAAAGTAAGTTTGCTGTGAACAACATCATGTCTCTGTTCTTTCATGATCCGATATGAAAATTTCGTAAAGATAATGCATTTTGAACCCCCACAACGAGGACTACCAGGAAACTGAGGAAGATGCTGTATGCACTCTTTCTTAAGTGTTCACTTCTTAGTTTTAATCTATCATGTGAAATAATCATTTTACAGTTGTATAGCATTCAACTTAGTTGAAAACAACTCTGTAGTGTAGTCTCTTGCAAATTTCTGCAGGTCCGCAAAAAAGTTCGATTTCTTGTGGTGGTGGGAATTAAATATTAAGGGAGCAAATAACAAAGATGTCAAGAAAAAGAAAGATGTCCATTACAAAGGGGGGCCGCGGTGGCTAAGTGGTAGAGCGTTCACCTCTGGTGCTTGGGGTCTCGGGTTCGATCCTAGCCCCCGCCAAGTGAACTTTGTGGTGGACAAACACCGTGTGCGTGGGTTTTCTCGGGGTTTTCCCGTTTCCTCCCACTTTCTTCATTCCACCATTTCATTCATTACTCAACATCACCGTCTCCTTTAGCCTAACCGGCATAACACCGAAAAACTCAAAGATTTCATTTCATTTCTATTACAAAGGATTATACTATACTAGGGATGCGCTCGAGTCGAAACATGTCTCGAATCTCGACTTGAATTCGAGTCGAGATTCGAGTCGAGACACACTTTGTAAAATTCGAGACGAGTCGAGACAAACGTATTTCTCGACTCGAATTTTCGAGTCGAGACACGAGTCGAGTCGAGACGGCTCTTAAAAATCTCGACTCGACTCGAATGTCTCGAAAATTTTTCTATAATTTTTAATATTATTTTGAAGAAAGTATTCACTCAGAAACAGCCTTGAAACCAATTCCAGCTTTTATTCCTTCAGAAAGGTACAGAACGCATAAAATTAATAGTTAATCTTTAAAGATCAAGATTTAATTTTCTGCTCAATTCAGTTAATTAGAACTAATAGTTAATGTTGTTGTATTTGGTTGTACTGCAAATATAATGATAATAATAATAATTGATTATCTAGTTTGTATAAAACTATTATCTGTAGTTTAAATCTAGTTTGTATAAAACTATTGCGATAAAGTGAACTTCATAAATTCTCTGAATGAGCAGTTGATAGTCTATAGTAATTTAGCATAGTTATAATTATTGTTTTTGTTCCCATGAACGCAATAGGGTTACGTAACTTCTGGATTATTCGCTTGCCCAACTATTTTGAGGCTTTAATATGTTGCAGCGTATCAAGAGCTACGGATAATATATAATGAAACATTTGTTGTACCTCACATAATGTGATACGAGACTATTTTACATAGTATATCTTATCTAATATAAATAAAATAAAGAATTTGTTTGTGAGTTTGTCTGTCTGTTTGTGTGCGACCTGGGGACCAGACGAGTGGACCGAGAGTTCCCAAAATTTGGTCACGGGTACCTTGGTCCAGGCCCCAGATCAAGACGAAGCGTTTATTTTTAAATTTCGAACCAGGGGGATCTCGGAGGGGACGTTTACTGGGACCGACCTGGGGACCAGATAAGTTGACCGAGAGTCACCAAATTTTGGTCACGGATACCTTGGTCCAGGTCCCAGTCTAAGGCAAAGCGTTTTTGTCAAAATTGTAACCAGGTGGGTCTCAGGGGGCTTTTACCGAGACATGTAGTAAAAGTAATCCAAATTGATCGACATTAGTGTCAAATCCATAGTTTTCACGGTCGCTGAGATCAATGGTGACACTTCCATCAGCGATGACTTGCAAATTCAGCTACCACTGTATGCGGGCCGGGTGTCAGCGGGTGAGGAATACCGACACATGTATAAATAGCCCATATTGATTGATACTAGTGTCAAATCCATAGTTTTCGCGGTCGCCGAAATGAATTGTGATACTTCCACAGGTGTTGACTTCCAAATACAGCCCCCATGCGAAGAATGGGTATATTAAGCTAGTATTACAATAAATGGACTGCTTGGATGCCAAGAACTAGTACAGATAAGTACCTTTCACTTCTGTGAATAGGTATTTTTTTAAAGGATTTTTGTATACACTAAATTATAAAACAATGAACTACATACAGTAGTTAGGGTTTTGGTTCCCAACATAAAAGAAATATGAATTGTTCATGAGATATTGAACTTTAACTTTCACTCCTGGAAAATTTCAATTTTGGAGTTAGGCCACTTGGCATCGAAGCAGTTCACTGTAAGATAAATACATTCCGCACATTAGTAACATAGTTGTTCAGGAGCCTTCGATTTCCATCCTCTCAAATGAAAGCTGAACGATTGCTTGGTACATGCTGACTATATAGGAGAAATAGTGTATTAAGTTTTCGAGCTTTGGTGCGTATCCGTATTTACACTCTGATATAACTTTAAGTTCACACTCAAATCGAGCTAATTGTTTAATATATTTCGAAAGCTTTTGTTTATATGCAGCTCATTAAGGAAAATCTATTTCATAATCGTAACATTTATGTACTAAGAAACTATGAACGTAAAGTGGACTCGACCTAGCCTCGTGGCTGCTGTGACTCAGTGGCACAGGTTTCACCCTTGGTGTGTGAGGACTCTGATTCTGTGTGTGTGTGTGAACTCCGTGGCTAGTGTACGCGTCTTTGTCGTGGAAGACTCGGGTTCAATTCCCGGCGCGAGCTCATGTAGTTCGGATTCCACGTTAATCAGTGGGTCTACACTTCATATATCCTCGCTGCTGAAAGAGACGGTAAAGTCAAAATCAATTCAACAATATATATGTGTGTGTGCTTATGTGAATTTCCTCGTGGCTGTATGGTTAACACATACGCCTTGATCGCTGGAGACTCTGGTTCGATTTGCGGTGGAAGCTCATGAAGTTGTTACCGGTATCCCACTTTAAAACTGTAGATCCATGCCTCATATAACCATACATATAATATATATGCCTTTGATACACTTATTTTCCGACTTGGAAGCCATCGAAAATTTCCGGACACAGAGTCCCGTAGACCGAAAATGAGAAACATGGCTACAGAGTAAAACTGCCATAAAAATTTAAGCTTTTTAGGCTAACTTAATCCTTATATATAATGCAACTAGCTTGGCCAAGCTATAATGAAGGAAATGCTATCATTTGCAACACTCGGAGAATAGAAAATGTTCGCCAGGTATTACTATCCTCCCTTCTCCTGCAGAATGAAAACCCTGACTAAAACTTAATATTATATATATATATATATATATATATATATATATATATATATATATATATATATATATATATATATATATATATATATATATATATATATATATAGTGGCGGATCTAAGGGGGGGGCTATAGCTCCCCCTTGACGCTCGGGTATACACTGGATAAAATGGACTTCAATCCTGCTTTACACTGGATAAAACGTCAAAGTATGGTTTAGCCCCTCCCTTGATCATATTCTGGATCCGCCCCTGTATATATATAACTATTTTGTGTAATGTAACAAACAGTGGCGGATAGTATTCATGTTTTCTTGCAGAGGTCCTTACGAGGGTTCGCTTCCATCTTCCTCCCCAAGAACTAATAAATTTAAAAATTGCGATTACTTGTTAATCTTGTAAAATTGCGATTACTTGTCAATCTTGTACAAAGGACGCAATTAAAGTCCCAGTGTAACACCCCTTCACATTTAGATTTTTGCCCTGGAAGAAAACCAGTTATTATTGTTTCTTGATTTCTCAGTCTCATCTACATAAACATACGAATAGAATTAAAGGATAGGACATGTTTAGAGTGCTTGCACGGGACATCTAACTATATTTCTCATCAAATGTGTCACAGATGAAAATGTCCGTTTGTACTGTCTCTATTTTCTGGTACACATGTTTCATTTATGTTATGTTGCTAAAATTCGTTAGGAAACAAGTACAGACTGCGCCTGTGTGCCTGACAAAACGTAAATGTACTGGATAATTATTTCTTCACTTTCTTCAAAAAAAAAAAAAAAGTAACCCATCTCATGTCGGCTAACAAAAGGAGGTAGCGGACCAAAGATAGCCGTTGTTTACCTAAGGTCGTTACACAGCAGGGGTTTCACTCAGTCAGAGAGAAAAAAAATAATTTAAAGTTTCTACATTTGTTTTGAACTGCAATATACTTCTTCCTTTTATTTTAAGAACCATTTCCTTGTCATTTGTCTGCATCAGAAAAAAATGCAAAAGAATCACTAGAATGTGCCTATTTACCCAAAGTAGTACTAGATCACTAGTTCAATAGTAAAATCACTAAATCTAGTATTATACAAAATCATAAATGTGGCATCCCTGGGTTGGAGCGAAAGTAATGGTTGGAGTAAAAACTAGTCCGTATTTCTACTGCGTTCTGTTGTTGAATTCACAGAAATGTTCAAAAATAAATTCAAGAAGTAAAACACGATCCTACATAGACTGTTTAATTGCTCACTGGTTTTAGTATTGTGAACTGAAACTCAAGTCGCAGTCATGTTGAATACTTCTGTCCCTTTCTAGTAGTTTCTACTTTACAACTTGAGGTAGGATGAGGGTCGAGTCGGAAGCGGTATGTATTGTTTATACTACTTACAATGTTACCCACCCCCATAAAATATAAATTCACCCTTTCTCCCTTCCCTTTTTCGAATACAATGAACCGACTCTTTTGCTGAAGAAAGATGCTAAGAGAAAATTGAAACATCTGTGTCTAAACTTTCTTTGAAGCGCATTCTTTTGTATTTGTAGGGTTTTGCGAGTGTTTTCACGTCAATATGAAGAGATAGTTAGCCAAATCTTTTACCATGGACTCCTGCTGCGAACTGACCGTGAGTAAACATAAACACCCGATCTCGCTGTGCTCAATTTCTCTCGCACACGTGAAATGGGTGTTGTTGTTTCCAAAACAAATAGGAAGTTATCTTGTGCTTTTGCATTTGTGCACGCACACAGGTACCATTGCTATATTTTAATGATCAGAAGAAATATCAAAACCATCCAATATATATGATACGAAACAGCTAACAGAGGGAGGCAAAGATTATAGTATACCAAGTTTTCCGCGTGGTACCATTATGGAGAATAAATATTTGATAAAGTCACGTAGATGCGCTTAAACCTATTCCATCTGTCCTTATAATTTTTCTGGTCTCATCAATTTCTCAGGAAAATACGTACAACATATGTCCAAATTCCATATATACTCTTTCTAAACTAATGAGTAAACTCATTAAGAACACCAACTGATATCAATAAACAGGAAAGAAAACAATACTTTATACTTCTATCATTTGGTACACATCTCTATGAAGCACAGCTTGTTTCTTTTCGAAATAGCTCCTTCGTGTCACAGCTGTGGTTAGTTTTGTTTTGTGTTAGGATGAAAGAGAGAAATGCAACATTTGCTTCGCGGTGAAGTTATATATATTATTAAGATGAGCGGTGATAAGCGAGGTTTAACAAAGAGTGCCTTTCGGATGCACAATTTAACGGGTAGTTGCAGTTCGTGTTGAGAATCGAACCAAAGCTATGTAAGACATGTTAATATTGAGCTCTTTTGTGGTAAAAGTGAACTTCAGAAACACACAAAAGACTTGAAACATCAAGCTAATGTAAAGCAATTGAAAAATAGCCTACCTATCGCTGCATCTTTTCTGTGGCTAGGAACATGCAGTGTGTAGCAACAAGAATCGTGTTAAGGACTTTTTTTTCGAACATAACATTCCCTTCCACACCATAAAAGACAATATAATGTTTGTTAAAAGAAAGTGCACATAATATTTTTAAATTTTGTTTGTGATCCTATCATGCATAATTATAAATAATGCCTTTCATACTACGAGAATGAGTTCAACTATACGTCATGGCCCCTCTAAAGCGGGGCCGCGGTGGCTCAGTGGTAGATCGTTCACCTCTGGTGCTTGGGGACCCTGGTTCGATCCCAGCTCGCACCAAGTGAACTTTGTGGTGGACAAACACCGTGTGCGTGGGTTTCCTCGGGGTTCTTCCGTTCCTCCCACTTTCTTCATTCCACGATTTCACTAATTTCTCATCATCACCCCTCTCCTTTAGCCTAACCGGCATAACCGTGGGACGTACAACTCAAAGATTTCACTTCATTTTTTCCCTCGAAAGCGATATCTTTCGAAATTATTTATTGTTAGATATTGTAAATTTACGGTATCTATTTTAGTGGACGGGAAATTTTGCATCTAATCGGATAATTTCATGGCTTCTAACAGGAATTCGCAGTTACGAAATTTGCATCACTGTCTTTTGAAAGGATGCCTAGAAAAAATACTACTAGAAAATAACTGAAAACACAAAATGGATTTGATAGCCAAATTCACGTCATCTTGGTTCGTCATCATTTTTCTTTAAATATTTGTATTTAGTATTAGATTAGAGTTTAGTGTCCCTTTCAGCATCAAGGCTATATGAGACGTGAACTTACAAATTAACGTGGGTTCAGAACCATAGGAGTTCCCATCGGAAATCGAACATAGGTCTCCCGCACCAAAGACGCGTACGCTAATCATATGGACAAGGGTGTTCGATATTTAGTAATGTGTACATAAAGTTGTGAAATTGCGCTTGTATAATGGAATGCAATTCCTTCTACTGACACAAACCTTCACAATACTTAGCTGGACAAAGTATCTTTAAAAAGAAAATGTCACTCTTTATGTTTCAGTTCCTGGTTCGACTGAAGGATGGAACAAATTGCTATGAGCGTTTTTGGATTCTACTTTGTGTAGTTGATTCATCATAAACTTGGTATTTGATACGGATATGAACTATTACACTTATTTGGTGTTTATTTCTAAATAAGTCCTAATACAATTTCATAAAGTTGTAATTCTTCTTTAGTTTGTATCACTTTACACAATGACAAATCCAAAAGGTGTGTTGTATCGGTGCAGTACCAGTTTTTCAAGTTTTTCAAAATGTTCCAAAACCCAAAGAATAATCTTTAATTTCTGATATTTTAGTCGTCACAAATTACAATTTTATAATGTAGTCAATGTAACGTCCCGTTCAGCAGCGAGGCTATGTGAGACGTGGACCTACTGATTAACGTGGAATCCAAACCACATGAACTCCCACCGGGAATCAAGCCCAGGTTTCCCACGCCAAAGGCAAGTATACTAACCGTTAGCCACGAAGGAGCTCCACCATAATTTTAGTGGGCGATAAGAAATATTTCGCCAGTGCTTTTACAATAAATAAAATTTTATAAGTATTAAAGAATAGTGGTAAGAGATTTTATAATAGCTCTTTTATTTATGAGATATGAGTATTTAAAAAAAAACAACTAAAGAATAGGTTCGCGGAACCACAAAAGACTCGTAAAATAAACTTTCTTATAAATACATACGCACCTTACTCACCTTTTATAATTGCTATGCTTACGTTCTCCATAAAAACAGAAATTCTCTTTTAATGATACTTTACACAAGATCATGAAGTGGGTTCAAATTTAATTAAAGGCAAAATACAATACAATAATCCACAAATATTGCCTCAAGTGAGTTTAAAGATTTCTAAACACTAGTGCGAAACCGGGCTCTGCGTTGCGATCGATTTACAGGTCTTGAGACGAAAGTAAGAAGGGACTTACGCACACAGTAAGTAAAAACAATTAATATGCCTGTAACTTTCCCCCAAATGGGTGTATCTTAAAACTAACCTCACCATTATTTTTCTAATTAAATTCTAGCCCGAAATTATGTATCATATTACCCTATTCCCATTTTGAAAACTTGACCTTAATTCAAAATGGCGGATTTCAAGATGGCTGCCATCAAGGTCATATCTACCATACGACTTCCCCCCAGGACTTAGATGTATCCACATGATTTTTCTTCACTTTTCTTCATTAACGCTCCGTTTACAAAGGGTAGTAAGGGACTTCTGTAGTAATCTCTAATAACCACATCACAACTCTTAAAAGTTATTTTTAAAAAAATAGAAAACATGCACCATGGCAAAAATTTGTCATCACAAGTAATGATGCATACATGCCTTCTATCAGCAAAAAAAAGTTTCATTGAGATTGGAGCCGTACATTTGAGTGATGTCCCTTGTGGGATGTGATTGAACGTGACGTCAGAACACATCGCCCCCCTTCCCGGAATTTACGGGAATTAGGTGACCTGAGTGAGCACATGTGGTGCCAGCTCTCTCCAGCGACCTATCAAGGATCATTGCGTGTATGCCAAGACGTGTCGCCGTTTTTATCCATGCCAAAAGTCGACATACTGACAATTAGGTAGGTAGTCATGATGGTCTGGCTGATGTGTGCGTATATTTTAACTCGTACATTTTGTCTCGACTCGAATTTCGAGACGTCTCGACTCGAATTCGAGTCGAGTCGAGACAGAGACTGTCGAGTCGAGACACGAGTCGAGACAGAAATATATTTTCGAGTCGAGACACGAGTCGAGACAACATTTTCTCGAGACGAGTCGAGACAGGCTTAAATCTCGACTCGACTCGACTCGAATGCATCCCTATACTATACTGAAAAGTATCTCACTACACGATTCCGAAACTACGAAGTTTCATTTATATTATATATATATACGTATAGTCTCCCAGAGGAAGGGACAATATTTTGGAAAATGGTAGTATGGGTGATTCTAAGCAAAAAGTTCATATGAACGTTGGTCCTAATCTCAACGGTTTGAGACCTACAGGTTGTGAACCATTTTTAACTTTATGTTGCCTATTGCTCACCCTGTTGTCACTATATAGAGTTGAAATACAGCGGATTTCAAAGACGATAGAATGGCTTTTTCCAGCGGTAAGCAACATGTGGCAGTGGTATCTTTGGAAGGGAAGCTATTGAGGGAAATTTGGGAAAATTAAGGTTATTTAAAGAAGCTGTATGGCAACACTGATTCTCAAATATCCCTCAACAACTTCTCTTCCAAAGACACCACTGCCACACAGCGGCGTATTTAGGGGGGGTGGCTTCCGGACTTAAGCCCCCCCCCCCCGAAATCATACTTACTATAGTAAATTAAATGAAATATCTTGCAGAATTTAGACATTTCCAGGCAAAGCCCCCCCCAAAAAACAAAATCGTAAATACGCCACTGCTGCCACATGTTGCATATCGTTGGGAACGCCATTCCATCACCTTTGAAAAATCTGCTAGTCCTACCTCTCTAGAATAACTACAGGGTGAGCAGTATGAAATATGAAGCTAAAAATGGTTCACAACCTGTAGGTCTCAAACCGTTGAGATTAGGAACCATATTCATATGAACTCTTTTGCTTAGAATTACTCATACTAAGTTTACGAAGTATTGTCCCTTCCTCCTGGGACACCCTAGGCTAAAGGAGACGGTGATAATGAGAAATGAAATGGTGGAATGAAGAAAGTGGGAGGAAACGGGAGAACCCCGAGAAAACTCACGCACACGGTGTTTGTCCGCCACAAAGTTCACTTGGCGGGATGAGACACCCTATATTATATATATCAAAACATGTGTAGTGCATAATTCAATGTAATTACATATTTTTAGAGACGTTTCGTACATTTTGTACAAAAATGAGAAAAATGCGCTAAATTTAAGTTGACAGATAAAATTGCAAGAGTATCGTATCTAGTTTTAGAAAATTTGAAAATGGTCTACAACGTTCTGTTTTAGAGGAAGAGGAACGCCTGCGCTATCCCTTCCCTGACAGTGCTGCCCACAAGAGGAGATGAGACTTTTTTTTTTTATTTTTTTTGCCTCTTCTCGAAATCTTTTGTAGAAATCTTGTCTCAATTTTCGAAGAATTCTTTCTTGTCTTATAAATTTATGTACAAATTTTATTTCCTGATTTCTTTTCTTAATTTTGTTTACGAGTAAGCAGAATCCTTCCGCGCCAGGAACAGTCAACGAAAGGTGTGATATAACCCCAGGGCCGGATTAAGGGGAAGGCTTATGCGGGCTGTAGCCCCAGGGTCTCCAGGCGGACAAGAGCCTCCACCCTGATCAAAATCTCAACTGGCTATTTAAAAAGAATCATGGAGATACAATCTTCCTCCTCATAAAATGAAATATGACCAAAAATATTAAACATATTCCCTTAACTTTAATACTGTACTTTCACAAAAATGTATTAGGTGAAGTCAGCAGGGGCCAGGGGCGTAAATAAGGGCCCCGCAGACCCTGCATTGCGGGGAAACCTCAAGCCATTAGGGGGCCTCAAATCGTGAAGTTGGACATAGAGAAGGGTCCCCACTCCACGCTGTCTGCGAGGAGGCCCCCAAACCTTTAGTTACGCCACTGGTAGGGGCCACATATTTTATCAATCCCAGGGCATCCAGATGAGTTAATCCAGCCCTGTATAACCCTATTTATTATTATATTATATTACATAATAACTTCTGTGGCTTTAAATGTTGAAAAATGGACTTAATTGTGTTCGTACAATCTCTTTATCAAATTATAGTTTTTATACTATAAATCATGCAACACTAAAGCAGTGTTTGAGACCTAAGAACACTTGAGTGAATTAGTGTTGCTCACGAGACTAGGGAAATATCTTGTTTCGAATTTGTTCGTCACGTTTTCGAGATGAGATAAGAAATTTCGAGATTCGAGATACGAGAAAGTGGCGTATCGAAGGGGAGAAGAAATAAAATGAAATCATTTAAGTCCCAGATTTATGCCGGCTAGCCTAAAGGAGACAGTGACGATGAGGAATGAATGAATTGGTGGAATGAAAAAGTGGGAGGAAACGGGAGAATCCGGAGAAAATCCATACACACTGTGTTTTTCAACCACAAAGTTCACTTGGATCGAACCCAGGACACCGTGCACCAGAGGTGAACGCTCTACCATTGAGCCACCGCCCCCCGGAAAGGGAGAAAAATTGGTGGAGGTTGTAACTCTTTTCACTGAGCCTTCATTTACTATTGAAATTGAATATATTTCAGTTTTCTTAAAACTTGAAACTCCAACAATCTCTGTGTGTGGAAAGTTAACTTCTACATACGACGATACACCAAACCCAAATGTTTAGAAGATATGAATGAGTACAGAATATACTTATCCAAAGAGGGCAAGGAAATGTGGGAATTTTTTTATTGAAATGAAATATAGTTTTATGTCATTTTTACCGATTTGAGTTTTCATCTAATCGTGTATAAAGCTAACTGAAGGTGGAAGAAAATGTATAAACAATTGCTTGAAGTATCGCACCATTATTGCGTTGGACGGAAGACGCGGCTGAGATCTCCGATTGTAATATATGCATATCCTCTCCCATCAAATTCTGGCAACCCCTATGGTGACATCAGATTCTTTCCACAGACGGACGAAGGAATAGGCATAACCGTTCTATAATACCTCCTAGTCATTACTTAGCATGGTTCGGAAGCCTGTTTTAATATGAACTTCTGCGTTATACTAACTCTATGCTCTATGGAAAACGGAGGTTCAATGCCGCGTTCACAAAAGCTCTGCATTGACTTTTGTCCTTAGCCAACTGGACCCAGTTTCTACTTTGTAGTCCTATTTCTGCGAGATCCATCTTAGTATCCGGATATTTGAGGCGATCGCAAAGCGTATTTATTGCTCATGCGTACGCTTGGAATACGCTGACCATGTATTTAAATGTAGATTGCTAATCACAAACGCGAAAGCAATAAAAACGCGGAGAAAATGTCAGCTCGAGCGTATTTGGTGCATTCCTGAACAATAGACCGCTTGCTGTTTAAAAGATTTCAAAAGGAACGGAAAAAAGGAAAGACGTGTTGCCAAGCAAAGGGATTGTAGCAAGAAACAGCTACTTGGAAGATGGTTTGTGCAGAGTATTGGAACTCTGCTATTACACACCTGGACTTAGCAAAAAGACCCGGAAACCCTGACTGGCTCACAGTATGATTTACAACTCTGGTGAAAGTAAAATTACTGAATAGCCACCTTGGCCGCGTTCGCTACAGGGGTAACGCTTTCTCAAATAGCCTAAGACTTAATATCTTCCCATCTGCGACTAGTTCTTACTAATTGTCGTTTTCCGATTGGTCTTCCAGTTAAGATTTTGACAGCGTTTCTGATTTTTTCCATTCTGGCTACATGGCTTGCGCACTTGAGGCTCCTAGATTTGATGATCCTAACAATATTTGGTAAACGGTATTAATTATGTAGTTCCTCGTTATGAAGTTCCCTCCACTCCCCATTGCCGTTCGTCTTGATTCCAAATATTCGTCTCAGGATCTTGTTCTCAAATACTTTCAGTCTATGTTTCGCAACCATACAGCACATGTTTCAGAATCCTGCGGTACTTTCGCAACAATTTTTATAAAGGTACTTGGTGAGTACTTTAAATTATATGTCCGTAACCAAACTTCCTCTATAAAAATTGTTTCGTGAATACGTTAGGGTTCTGAAGCATGAATATTTGGATAAGGCACATACTAGTTCCTAAAAGAAGTCTTGGCCCGACTACCGTAAGTCCCGCAGTATTGAAGTTATGGACCTTTAAAGTTTGTTTTTTTCATGTTTTCGGCAGCCTATAACTCCGAAAAACAGCACTTGTACACCCAGGTTGGTCTATACTTTTTGTTATATCTTGGTGTCAGGAATCACCTCCGAAACGTTGTCGGCGTTGTTTTGAAACACCCTGTATTTTAAATTTCAAATTCCTCGACAGAATTCGTGACAACAAGAGATTTTGAAATGAATAACACGAATTACCTGGTTTGAGTCGACATTTAATCTCTTCGTGGGTAAGTTCTTATTGTTTTGATCTGTTAACATTGACCCTAGATTTTGAAAGTTTCTATCTATTCTGTGATATACTCGATAACTTATTAATAACAATGTGACGACCCAGACCTTGTGACTATCATATTATTATTACGTCAACAATAGTTTATTCAACAAAGCATGTCAGGTGCATGCATTGATAACCTTCAGTCATAACAGCTCAATATTAAAAAAAAAAATCTTTGCTATTCAAACAATATTGTCCTTGTTAATATATTATTTTGCATTCTATATAAAATATGTTCGTCAGCAGATTTCTACATACGCTACATTTACGTATAATATAACTATCCTTCAAATATGTTACAATTCGCGTACTGTTTATTAGAAAATATTCTTTCTTTTCTGCAGTAACGAGCTTCCTTCACAGATGGCACCCTGATAGGCTAAATATAGTTTTGAAAAAAAAAAAATCTATTGGAAAAGAAGGATGATAGGAAAAAAAGCATTGTGCCGTGCGCGCGAAACCGGATGAGAACAAAGGATATGACGTCATAAATAACATTCAGTAACTTCGCCTGTGTGTAACCTTGAAACTTCTGTCGATTTTTCATCAAAATCTATTGAGGTATTAAATGTATTATTATTATTATTATTATTATTATTATTATTATTATTATTATTATTATTATTATTATACGTACACTCGGGATGGATTAATTCTCTGTTTAAATAGAAAATGCAATGGAGGGTGGGAGGACGAAGACATCAATAATATCTAGATGAGAGATTAATATAAACCGTGCGAATAGGTAACTCGGAGGAAAAATTAGAGATTATTAAAAACACTAGCTAAAATGCCCGTTCTTCGCACGGGGGGATACATGTCTGGGGAATATTTGAATCCCCTTTCCCCTTAGGATATGCATTTCATTACAACTGATATGATAATTCATAAGATATTTAACTTGGGTTGGCATAAATTTTAAATCATTCTGCCCCCATCGAAGAGGTACCATAAAAAAATACTTATTTTAAATTATTATTTTAAGGTAGGTATGTTCTAAAAATTATTTCAAACGGGTCAATCATTTTCTCGATCAGGGCCGGCACTAAGCAATTTGCCGCTCCGTGCTATGCCATCATTTGCCGCCCCACGATGCACGGGGTCCTTGGTTCGATCCCAGCTCGCCCCAAGTGAGCTTTATGGTGGGCAAGCAACGTGTGCGTGAGTTTTCAAGGGGTTCTGCCGTTTCCTCCCACTTTTTTCATTCCACCATTTCATTCGTTTCTCATCATCACCATCTCCTTTAGCCTAGCCGGCATAAACGTCGGACGTAAAACGTAAAGATTTCATTTCATTTTTTAAGTATGGCACACCATCACGAACAACGAAGGCGAGAGAAAGGACACTCGAACTCAGAAAGGCCTAAACACCACAAATATAATCTCGTTTTATCTGTTTTCTTTTCTTTAAATAACAATATTATATTAGGAAAAGATAAAGCAAACACACCTGCAGAGGAAAGATGGCAATTCTTTTTTATAGAATTCAATGTCGAGCTTCAATCTCAATGTATCAGTTTCCGATTCCAGTGACACTAGCTCTTTTATCTTTATTTCTTGATTTTCCTTCTACATCTGTTAGTTAGAAAATTAAAAATAAAAAAAAATGTTTTCACCTTCATTGATAAAGAACTTGTTTGTAACAAAGACAAGACTAGTTTTCATATCAAAACTGTGATAACTAACTAAATGGAACAGGTGTTCGCTACTGTTCGAGAATTGAGTTGTTCTATTTGTCAACAATCAAGCAATTCGTGCTGGGATTTGTTTGACCATTTACCTTAGCACTGTAAATGTGACCTTTAACTAATATGACCTAAACATCATTTTATGAATGTAGTATTCAAATAGAAGATCAGCTTAGTAAATGTAACTACCATCATCATGAAGTCAGCTTCCAACATGAAATATTTATTTCAAATAACATAGTTATGACAGAATTTGTCGCCCCTCGAAACTTGCCGCGCATACGCGGTAGAGCGGCCCTGTTTCCCGATACCGAAAACTATAAATTCATCACTATTCTCGGTCATTTGAATTTTTTTTTTTTTTTTTTTTTTTTTTTTTTTTTTACCTTTTCTTACCCACCATGCTGCTGGGGGCTAAATGTGGACTTAAATCCCATGGATAGTGTCAGTATTCATTTCAGCATCCGAAAAGTATGGATTCGACACTAATATCGATCATTTTGTTATTATTATTATTATTATTATTATTATTATTATTATTACTACTAGGAATGCAATGGATATACTCGATTGCAATGAAATGAGCTGAGCGAGCTTAAGCAACGTAATCAGTTTATTCTGACTTTTTTAAAAACAATCAGTATTTTTCATAACAATCGCACAATTCTTCGTCTTGACCTTTTGTTCCGGCTAAAAAAAGTTTAAAAAATCGTTAATTTGTTTTTAAATTGTGATTAAAATTGTAAATTTTTACGCTAAAAAAATAAAAGGGCTTCGCCAGAATTTTTGAAAATCACGCGCAGATTTTAATTGTTGACAAAAAAATCACGTGAAAACTTTTTCCCTATGTTAAGTCTATGGAAGCGTTTTTCGGTGATTATTCCTCGATGGTACATCGGATTTTTGATTTCGACCTATGTTGTCACTCAGCACGACATACTCTATCAGCGTGCTAAGTTTGGTTGAGATCGGCCAAACGGTCTAGGAGGAAGCGTTTTTCGGTGATTATTCCTCGATGGTACATCGGATTTTTGATTTCGACCTATGTTGTCACTCAGCACGACATACTCTATCAGCGTGCTAAGTTTGGTTGAGATCGGCCAAACGGTCTAGGAGGAAGCTTTTTTCGGTGATTATTCCTCGATGGTACATCGGATTTTTGATTTCGACCTATGTTGTCACTCAGCACGACATACTCTATCAGCGTGCTAAGTTTAGTTTGGTTGAGATCGGCCAAACGGTCTAGGAGGAGTTCGCGGACAACCAAACGGCTAACCCGAGTATTAGAGCTTCGCTCGCTCAGCTCAATTATTACGCGTCCCTCTGTTTCTATACCCCTTAGGACCGCTAGGGTGTCTTAGCCCCATTAAGTGCTGAACGGCATCGAGATCGTTATCAATTAACTTAGCGACTCCAAAAACTATAGATTCAACACTTTAGTATCGGTTGTTTTCCTTTACATTACATATCACCATTCCTTCCCCGGGGCTGCAGATGGGGACTAAACTTGGGACTTCAAACGGCATCGGAAGTGTCACGATTCACTCCAGCGACTCTGAAAACTATCAATTCGATGCTAATATCAGTCATTTTAAAGCATTTTTATAAGTCACTCCCTCTCAGTCTCCATTAGGTGTACTAAGAGGTCTTACCTTCGCAGTATTCTTTTCTATCTATCTATCTAGCTATATTTGTGCTGGATAACGCTTATTATAATCGAAACTTAAACACAAAAATTCAAACTGGAAGATGCCTTTAGTGTATGGGATCCCGGGTTCAATTCCCGGAGCCTTAAATTTGAACGCATCATGGTGGTTCGGATTCCTCCTTAAATTGAAGATCCATGTTTCATATAGCCCTTTGCGTGAAAACGAACTATAAACCCCAAACTAACCAACTAAAAAGGAAGAAAGAAGTATTTTTTTAAAAAAACAGAAGTGTTCATTCAATGACATTGCAATTAATACAAACGAAAGGAAAATAATGTTTGACAGATGGCTCTGATGGAAACAAAACCATTTATTGAGATAATTAGGTGCATGTTTGAGCTAAATAATAGGCAGAATCTATCGTTATTTGTAGAACCATTGATGACACGTGCAGAAGGACAGCTGCTGCAAAATAATGTAATAGCGTTTATCAATTTGTGTTTATTTTTCCAGTTCATTTTGACCTTGAAAATGTGTTAATACAACTGTACGAACAATAAAGAGGTGGTAAAATCATCTTTAGTGGGAGGGAGGTGGTGAGGTGGCTGTACACGTGTGGTTCCATTTTCAGGATAGAACTACATACAAATATAATATCCAGAAAAGGTAGCTCCCTCTTGACTAAGCTGTTAACGCACACGCCTTTGGCGTGAAAGACTTGATTTCGATTCCCGGCAGAACTAATGCGGTTCAGATTAAGTCGAGGTAGATAGCATGGGGTTGCAATGCAGATCTTTTGGAGGTAGTTTGTTTGATAAGGAATAACCTATACTACGAATGATGGTTTATCGTACACTCTGGTCTGTGTAGCCACCCACTGCACCGGATTTAATTC
The DNA here is from genome assembly GCF_964235325.1 of Thermobia domestica. Lineage (NCBI taxonomy): Eukaryota > Metazoa > Arthropoda > Insecta > Zygentoma > Lepismatidae > Thermobia > Thermobia domestica. Next base: position 7,423,980 of record NC_137468.1, read on the forward strand.
CCTAGTCGTGGTTCGAAGCGCACGTCAATACCATAACCTTGGTGAGGCATAGGGTCTAAGGACAGAATACACACACAAATTTAACAAGCTTTTCCGTATCAGCAATCCACAAAATACGATTTCCTTAGTAAAAGATTACTTTTCGCCATGCTTATCCTAACTTTTAAATAGGGATGCGCACGAGACAAGATTCGTGGCTGTCTCGTCTCGAAAATGTGTTGCAAAAGTGATGTCTCGACTCGAAAAATGTATATTTCTCTATTGGAAGAGCCGTGTCTTGACTCGAATTTTGTCAGGAAAATCCTGTCTCGACTCGTCTCGTGCGTATCCCTACTTTTAAATGCAACATTATCGCGAAACAGTCACTCCCTTCCTATTGCAAAGCAAACTACAAGTTTAATAGTAAAATTATTATGTGTGCATATCTAATAATCAGATTTAGTGTTAAACATGTGAACTATATAGATCACATAATAATATAATTAAATAAATAAGAAACTACCTACATTTTAACCATTTTAGTAGAGGATTTAGCCCGGGGCCGGCGGCTCTAGGCCCACAGTTTCTTTGAGTGACTAAAATAATTTAAGCTATTGTTTATATATTTTTGAAAGTTTATAGTAACCGTCTGGGTTCTGCCTGCCCCTCCCCCAGTTTTCACCTTCTACATCCGCCCCTGCTTGAGAACTATATTCTTACGTGTGATACACGAAAACAAACTCAGTTTTTACACTATTGGTAGAACAAATTATTTTATTGCCTTTGTGTTTTTGTTTCATTTTTTATATACTATGAACATATGCCCCTGGAGGCGCTATACAATGCATGTTTTAGGATGCTACTGATAAGGATGAGTTCCCATGACGCAATGTTTTGTTGACTAAACTATGACCAGTTTAATACGAAAGGGCAGTAAATATAAAAGAGTAATACATTTTATTGTAAAACATTAATATGAAATAGTGTAAAATTACAATTTTGTACCTAAAAATATTATAATTACTTGTAAGTTTACTGTAAATTTGTAAAAAAAAAAAAAAAAAAAAATCATCAAATTATGTCAATTAAAGTTAAAAATTGTATATCAAGTTACAAACTGCAGTGTAAAATGTTTTGCGTAAGAATTTTGTATTTCAAATGGTGAAATATTTTTTTTTTAGTTATCTTTCAACTCATTTTTTTTTCTACAGAGGTTAATTCATTTATATTGAGGTGAATTTGAATGTGTCACTTACCTAATAAATGTTATGCCTACCTTCGGTCGTGTTCGAACTCCAGGCCACCTCCAGTACTATTGCGCAGCACCAGAGTTTTCATTGCAGAAGACTGTGTTGCAGCCAGAGGCGGATCCAGGGGGCGATCGGGGCGATCGCCTCCCCCCCCTTAGAAGAGGAAACTTTCTTATTTTTTATATATAAATAAAACCCATCCCAAAGTTTGGAGCCCTTAAAAGTAGCAGTATGACAACCCACCGCCCCCCCCCCAGAAGTCGGTCCTGGATCCGCCCCTGGTTGCAGCTGGACCACGGGTATTATATCCCACTCCTCTTTACAAGGTTTCTACAGAGCGGAGACGATGTGAATTCGACGATAGGATACGCATCGCTTGAGGAGTCCGAAAGCTTAATAGTCCATTGAACTGCCAACTGGTCTCTTGACATTGAAGTCAGAGAAGGGAACTGCAGAAATTCCAGTTTCCCGTTCCGAACAGTGGCAAAATTCCAGCGGTTCTCGCCGTGTGGCTGGTTGCCTTGTCTTGGTGCAGTTGAACCTGGTTCACGTGTTGTCCCTGCAATGTTGGTATATTTAGGTCAGGACATGGTCTCTGGTAGTACGCTGCATTGATATTGTTTCGTTCCAACTTTCGGAGACGTAGTTCGCCACTGTACGAGAAATCGGCTCCAATCATGAACTCTTTTGGGAAACGGTTCTAGCTGCTCGCATCGGTGTGGTGGTCCGAGGACTCTGTGCTGTATATGATTCACAGTGGCACAACCTCTCAAAAAATTACGCACTTGACACATTTTTATGACGTGCAACCCCCTGAACTTAGCGTCGGAAAAGGCCACAATAAAGCCCTTCTAGAATCTGTTCAGTTTCGGCGGAACGCTCGACCGCACAGTTCTTCTACAAGATTTACGAGATATTGTTGCTTGCCTTGTATCAAACTCACAACAATGGTTTTGCTCATGCGTGGTACAGTTCCACATTGACTTAGGCTCAATATAAATGAATGAACCTCTTTTTTTTTTTTTTTTTGCATTTTGTTTTTATCAGAATTTTCTAAAACATTGGGATATGGGTCTGTTTATTTTTCATCAAGAATTTATGTACCGAGTTTTATCTTCTTAACTTGATGGGATCATGCATGAGATATAATTTTTTCACATAAACTATGACATCCCCTTTCCTCTTCCCTTAGGATATGCACTTTAACCCAAATAATATGAGAAAAATCAAAGTTCGATCTAGCTGGTAGCTATATCCAAAAAAATTATTTCAAACGGTTCAACCGTTTTCCGGTGATTTGATCACCTAAAAGATCACTTTCTCTTTTATATATGTATTAGATTACCGTTTGAAATATATTAGTCCTCTTGACGCCACCCTGTATGTAATCAAATTTCAATCGGTTACTTCTTTGGTTCCCGTTTCCAGGTATGCCCCTTAAGAACTCACCTCGTACAGAGGATTTGTAAACAAATAAGTACCTTAGAAAATTGTATATCTAATGGTTTTATGGAGAAAGTAAACTTTGAAACACAAGAAAAATTGTTTCGCATGATTGCATGTATTTATGCCGTATAAATATTGAGTCAATGTGCTGTAGCATTCGATGGTATTTACGATATGTGTTATCCAAGATTTAAAGCACATATACACAACATTAACCAATATTCGTGAATAAATTGCAACAAAACCTTCCGCTAAACGTAGCACGCACTTTCGTTATGAATAAAAGCACATGTTGAGATAAGCTTATGACATGTGAGAGCTTCATTTTTCCTCCCGCTTATCAAGGAATGAACTTACCCACGGAAAGGCTTCCATCTAATCGCAGAACGAAGCAAAGAATATAAAACCATTAAAGACATTAAAACACCGCTTTTCATTATCAACACACATGTTACATACAAAGGTATAATGTTTTCTAAATCCCATACCATAACATGATCTCAACTATTATGCGGAATTCTAAATTCTAAATATTTAGGTGTCTAGGAAGAGGCATGTTCGGAACGGAACTTAGCTTCTAAACACCAGAAAGTAAACTGTATAGCTACATACAATGATGAATAAATTTTTCTTCAGAAGGTACTCTTAGGATTTAGATTTCACGCCTTTAGGCATCTATGACCATTTGGCTCGTCACAATTATGAGGGATGACGTCTCTCGGCGAGCACATTATCCGGGAAAAGGGAAGGAAGGAAACAACATGGGATCTATATATTAGGTACTATCCCGGCATTTCGCTGGTATGAATGAGGAAACCCTGAAAAAGCGCCCCCACCGGGAATCAAACCCAGGACCGCTCGCACCGAAGGCGAGAGCATTAGCGACTAGACTACGCTAGGTCACAGAAGGTACTCTTGTATCTTGCTTGTAAGATCTGACACAAACTTTACAATTATGTAATACATTCTCTCAGAAGAATGACAAGAACTAGCCACATACAGAAGTGCTAAACGGAAAACCAAAATATATGTTCGTCCTTCATTTATTTTATTTTATTTTATTTTATTTTATTGTCTTGAAAGATCACGGATAGTATATATATATCTCGAATTCAACCAAACTCATATGATTTGGATCAAACTCGGCGTGGGGGCAGACCTTGGGAAGTATAGTAAATATTACGGTGCGCAGGTTTTTGGTTCCCGAGAAATGAACTATCAAATTTGGGGTTTTGACTTACGTAAACAAGGAGGAGGGTATCGAAATGTTTTGCAATAGAGCACTTTATGAGTGTTTCACGATCCCCTGAAATGAGAGAGATGAAACTAGATAGAATTAATTTCTCATTAAAAGTAAGACAGTTCGTGTCTCACGGTTTTAGAAAATTCCACTTCTAAGGAGAAAACGGGGTAGATTTCTATAATTTCAATTATTGCGTAAAAAAAAAAAAAAAAAAAGTCAATCGTTTGAAAATAATAGGAAATCTTTCAATTTTATGTCCCACGGTTATGCCGTGAAGGCTAAAAGGAATGAAATTATGATAATGAATGAAATGGTAGGATGAGTAATATGAGAGGAAACGAGAGAACCCCTAGAAAACTCACGCACACAGTGTTGGTCGGGATTGAACCAGAGACTCTACACACCAAAGATGAACGAGCTGAACCATTTGAAATGAATTTTTGAGCATAGCATATTTTCCACAAAGCTTATTCTTCTCGTGCGACGAACCGGTATTTCAGTCGGCCAATTAATATTCCCCCATCTCACAATTACAAGGACTTAGGACCCCAGAAAGTGGTGGTGTCAGTTCGCAAATCCCTGCCGCTAAAGTTAAGAATTGCTTTGACATCGATTATCACTTACCGCATGACAGAGGGGGAAAGAAATAGAGCGCAAACTCGATGTATATCATTCTCACGCCCATGACACGCAAAATATTGTTGCATTGAGAGTCACTTTGACCTTGGAGTTTCTTTTATTATTATTATTATTATTATTTATCATAAAAAGAAGAAAAAAGTGACACCTGTGTCAGGAGCACGGCAGGCTGGTGGTTTTTGTTCGATGTATCTGCTGCTCAAACAATGAATAAAAAGTAAAAGTAACGTAGAAGGCATTTAAAACCGTGTATTTTGTAGATGGAAAAATTCATAATGACTTGCACATATCGTTATTTGGAGCACATATGATTCCATTTAGTGCTGTTTCATTATGTTTATTTGTTATGCCAACAATCATTTCTTTTTTTTAGTACTTGTTCCACCAATTAGGTTACAAATAATTATTCTAACAATTATTAGTTATTCAAGTAATTTATTCTTTATTCAAGTAATATTTTAACAATTATTACTTATTTAAGTAATTACTCTAACAATTAGTAGGCACATGTATTCAGTTCAAAATCTGTCGTCGTGAATTCTGTCGAAGAATTTGAAGTTTAAAATATATAAAACGATAATCATGCCTGTTAATGGTTGCGAAACATGGTCGCTTACAAGGGCGCCCATCAGGGGGGAAAGGTGGGGCGCTCTCCCCCCCTTAGAGGAAATTGTGCTTCGGAAGATCGAGAGCCCAATAGATATTTTAGAATAGTTACCACAAAATTTGAGACATTTGAAATGTCGCTTATACTTGCCCCCCCCCTTGGCAACCACAACATGGGCGCCCTTGGTCTCTTACTCTGCGAAAAGAACGTAGAATGAAAATATTTGAGAATAAAATCTTTACACGAATATTCGGAATCAAGACAAGCGGGAATGGAGAATGGCGGAAACTTCATAACGAGGAATTATATAATTTATATCGTTTACCAAACATTGTTAGAGTCATGAAGTCTAGGAGGCGCAAGGTGGGCAGGTCGTGTAGCCAGGATGGAAGCAAGTAGAAACTCTTTCAAAGACTTAACTGGAAGTCCAATCGGAAAATGTCCATCAGAAAGACCTAGGCCCAGATGAGAGGACAATACTAAGATCGATCTTGGAGAAATAGGAATACAAAGTAAAAACTGGATCCAGTTGGGTAAGGACAAAAGTCAATGGAGAGCTTTTGTGAACGCGGTATTGAACCTGCGGATTCCATATGCTATAAAGTTATCAGTGTTCAAGTAATTAACACAATAATTATGCTTAATTTGTTATTATTCTAACAATTATAATAATTTCTCCAACAATTCGTCATTCAAGTACTTATTCCAACAAGTACCTATTTTTTTTTATTCAAGTAAATATTCCAATAGTTATTCAAGTAATTGTTTGAGCCATTATACAGTAGACTATCGACTACGCGGCATCCATTCCTTCTGAATACTTTTAAAGAAAATCCCCATAATAAAGTGAGATTGCTTTTTGCTTGGGAGAAGCGGTCATCTATTAAGAACGTTCTCAAACAGAAAAAACTATAAGTTTTGATTTTTTTTTTTAATTCTTAGGCCTATCTTTTCATACTTGTATAATAATTTATCAATGAAGATTAATGTAAATTCCTTAAAAAAAAAAAAAGAATTAGGCCTTCGTTTTGCGTTAATGAAATGAAACATCTCAGTTTAACGCCCTTAAGGCTAAGGAAGATGTTGATTAAGACAGTTGAACGATTATGAAAAAACTGTTTGAATGAGAAAGCGAGAGAAAACGGGCGTACGCCAGGAAAACCCACGGATACAATGTTGTCCATACATTGGCCTGGGATCGAACCAGGGAACCCCACGCACCAGAGATAACCGCTCTACCACTGAACCACCGTGCCCCCCGTTTAGCGTTAATATTGTATTTCAAAATTGTATGTTTATACAGCGTACTTCATTTTATGTTTCTTGCAATTAAGTTAGACATCATAAATTTTATCTTAAGACGTATACAATATTTTTTTCTTTGACTTCCTTTTCCTCTAATAAATTTTTAAAACATATACTGGCCTAAGCAAATATGAACAAGAGTCCGTTTCGGTGTAAATGGTGTGTTTTTAATGTGTGAGTAGGCCAGAAAGTGCGAATTATAGAACACCAGCTTTTTTGTTATCCGACCTACGATTCCACACATTATCCGGATAGTCGGTAGTCTACTGTAATTATTTGTTATTCAAGTAACTATTGCAATAATTATTCAAATTATCATTCCAACAATTATTCATTATTCAAGTTATCATTCCAACAATTATTCGTTATTCAAGTAACTATTGCAATGATTATTCGTTATTCAAGTAACTATTGCAATTTTTATTCGTTATTCAAGTTATTATTCCAACAATTATTCGTTATTCAAGTAACTATTGCAATAATTATTTGTTATTCAAGTTATCATTCCAACAATTTATTCGTTATTCAAGTAACTATTGCGATAATTTTTCGTTATTCAAATTATCATTCCAACAATTATTCGTTATTCAAGTAACTATTGCAATAATTATTCGTTATTCATGTTATCATTCCAACAATTATTCGTTATTCATATAACTATTGTAATAATTATTCGTTACTCAAATTATCATTCCAACAATTATTCGTTATTCAAGTAACTATTGCAATAATTATTCGTTATTCGAGTTATCACTCCAACAATTATTTGATATTCAAGTAACTACTGCAATAATTTTTCGTTATTCAAGTTATCATTCCAACAATTTATTCGTTATTCATATAACTATTGTAATAATTATTCGTTATTCAAGTTATTATTCCAACAATTATTCGTTATTCAAGTAACTATTGCAATAATTATTTGTTATTCAAGTTATCATTCCAACAATTTATTCGTTATTCAAGTAACTATTGCAATAATTATTCGTTATTCAAGTTATCATTCCAACAATTTATTCGTTATTCATATAACTATTGTAATAATTATTCATTATTCAAGTTATCATTCCAACAATTTATTCGTTATTCAAGTAACTATTGCGATAATTTTTCGTTATTCAAATTATCATTCCAACAATTATTCGTTATTCAAGTAACTATTGCAATAATTATTCGTTATTCATGTTATCATTCCAACAATTATTCGTTATTCATATAACTATTGTAATAATTATTCGTTACTCAAATTATCATTCCAACAATTATTCGTTATTCAAGTAACTATTGCAATAATTATTCGTTATTCGAGTTATCATTCCAACAATTATTTGATATTCAAGTAACTACTGCAATAATTTTTCGTTATTCAAGTTATCATTCCAACAATTTATTCGTTATTCATATAACTATTGTAATAATTATTCGTTATTCAAGTTATTATTCCAACAATTATTCGTTATTCAAGTAACTATTGCAATAATTATTTGTTATTCAAGTTATCATTCCAACAATTTATTCGTTATTCAAGTAACTATTGCAATAATTATTCGTTATTCAAGTTATCATTCCAACAATTTATTCGTTATTCATATAACTATTGTAATAATTATTCATTATTCAAGTTATCATTCCAACAATTTATTCGTTATTCAAGTAACTATTGCGATAATTTTTCGTTATTCAAATTATCATTTCAACAATTATTCGTTATTCAAGTAACTATTGCAATAATTATTCGTTATTCATGTTATCATTCCAACAATTATTCGTTATTCATATAACTATTGTAATAATTATTCGTTACTCAAATTATCATTCCAACAATTATTCGTTATTCAAGTAACTATTGCAATAATTATTCGTTATTCGAGTTATCATTCCAACAATTATTTGATATTCAAGTAACTACTGCAATAATTTTTCGTTATTCAAGTTATCATTCCAACAATTGTTCGTTAATTACTCCAACAACTTTAGGTTATTCAAGTAATTACTCCATAAATTATCACTATTCTAGTATTTGTTCTAACAATTCTTCATTATTCAAGGAATTACTCCAACAATTGTTCATTAAACACATGCTTAGTTAGTTTGTTACTTATTTATGAATCAGAGCGTGATTTTAATTATAGTCTGTGATTAAAATTAATAATTTATAAAGCAGAATTGATACACCATATTTAATCGATTTAATTGGAACATTTAGTTTCAAAAGCAAGGAATTGAGTAGTTGAAGGGATGATGATTTTAATATAAGGAACCAGAGCGCAATTTTAAACTTGGATTAAGTATGTACATTTTATTGTAGGAAAAATAGAAAATAGCTATTTTTATCCTGTTAGTCACAATTTGAAAATGACATTTTCCATGTGTGTGTAATAATGAAACGTGTTTGTAACAGTTGTTCTGTCACGTAAAAAACATTTCCTTTATGCACAAGAAACAGTTTGATCATTAGTTGATTGATCAAGCAGAGGTTAACGTCCCCATACCTCACATGCAGTGATGTTATACGAGATTTGAAATATTTGTTAAAGTGGAATTCGAACCAATATTCGGGTTTGTATCCGAAGCTAGTAACTCTTACTGGGAACTGAACCCTGGATCAACGTTCGTTGGTTACTTCACCATGGAGGCTATGACGATGAGTACATTAGAGTTGGGAGAATCGACTTCGAATCCCACGTTCAAGTCTCAAATAACCTCACTGCTGAACGGGACACTAAATTCAAATCCAATCTAAGGAACGGTTTCGATATTGCATGTTCAGTTGTAATTTTGCTCTTTTAATAGAATGTTCCGTGTCGGGTTCTATCTAGAATTAGGATTAGCAATTAGATTTCTGGGGTTTTCGGCATCTGTGGCTACGTTAGATTGTCACACACATGAGGAATGACGTCTCTCTGCAATCATACTACCCAGGAAATTGGGGAAGGAAGCAAACGGGCTGGAACCATTATACGATGTACCATTCCGGCATTTGCCTGGCGTATATAAGGCAAAACCACGAAAAACCGCTCAGGATGGAAAAGATTTTTATAGATTTGAGACCGAGTGTCCTCACGAAAAATGGAGTACCTTTTGTCCTAACTTGTTTCTCAGAGTAATTTTTGTCAATTATTGATATAGAAGTTATGTAATATTCATAATAAATAATATTAAAATTATCTTGTATGTAGAACATCCAATCAATATGCAATCCCCACAAGAAAGTTTGGAGTATTTTTTAATGGTTCGACTTCGATGCGTTTATTTCTTATTGTTGGCCTCATGGCTAGCGTGAAATTTGTGCTCAAAGTCCCGAGTTCGATTCCCAGTCCAAAAGTATCCGAAGATCACTTTAAACACTAGGTTTCGTCTCTTATATAGCGTTGGTGTACCAAGGGCGTAATTAATTATAATTATAAGACAATTAATGTTCACAGTTTAAACTTTACTGTATTATCTGTAAAAGTAATACCAATTTAATTGGTAAAATGTTTTAGTATATTAACAGGTAGCAGTGTCACGTGTATACCACGTGAAGAAGTTTGGTTTCCATAGTGTGATATTTTCTCAATTAATATTGAAGCCGAAAGTAGTAGTTGCTTTCTACCACTTCCGGTTTTAGTAGAGTGGTTAGAGTGCAGATGGAATATAGGGTTGGAACGCTTAATTGATTGCAGAAAACAGCTTCTCTAACTATATTACCGTTTTCACTCTACAACAATTAATGTTAAAACCGGAAGTGGTTGATTTTAGCCATTTTCGGTTTTAATAGAGGATTCCGCCTGTTCTTAGAGCATTAAATCGAGTCCAATAAATCTCTGCTCCCTCTCTTTCATCGTTTTTACTGTATATCGATCAGTATTGAAACCGGAAGTATTAGTCGATTTATACCACTTCCGGATTTAGTAGAGAGTTAAGAATGGAAATTAAATCTATTCTTAGGACCCTAAATCGATTGTAGGAAACAGCTTCTCGCTATCTATTACAGCGTTTGCTCTATAGTGAACAACGTAATGACCGGAAATGATTGATTTCTACCACTTCCGGTTTGAATATGATCTGCACAAACAAAAGTTGATGGTGATTCATTAGGCAGTTCTTGAGATTTTATTTCTCCTGGACAGATTTAAATCAGTTAGGGAAAACCAAACTCCTTCATAAATGGAGACATCTTTCTAATTAAATTAACTCTTTCATTTGAAGTCCCACAATCACGCCATTTAGGCTAACGGAATTTGATGATTAATGTACGTAAATGATTATGAAAAGAATCCGAGGAATCAAAAATGTGGGAGAAAACGGGAAAATCTCGAGGAAAAACCCACGGACTGGATGTTGTTCACTTCAAACACACACGGCGTGTAATCAGATGTGATTGTGAAACTTGAAAACAATCTTTTTATTTATTTATTTATTTTTTACTTTTTATTAGTACTATTTGTTAATTTTCTTTAAAACAAACACACTTTTAAAGATTTTATTGGATCAGAAAAAGATCCATTATACACGTATTTCAATCAAAAATTTTCTTGTGCTGGAGAACTACATATAATGTAGCCAAACCCAAACTATCACTTAACTCAGTATGATGTGTATTCCATAGAAAATACGAAAATTCGATTTAGGGGATGTTCAAAAATTTTGTTGCCCCTGATCCAAAACTAATTATTGGTCAAGATCCAATCTTTTGATGCAGTTTTTGAATCATTCATAAAATTCTTGGCCAAGAACGAAATCTTTTGATCCATTTTTTATTATTCCTAAAATTCTTGTTTCATTTTATTTTTCAAATGTGTTATGAAAAAACTTGAAAAATCTGAACTTTTGTTCGAGCTTCTGAATTTAACACTTGTGTACTGTTTGCATGTGTTTAACAGTGAAGCTGCTTGTATACGAAAAAGCTTATATTGATCTTATAAATCAAACAAGAGATCTATCTTTAAAAATATGTAAATATATAATAAAAAGAAGTGAATATTACCCAGTCACTCGACTTATATCGCTTTCCAAAATTTCTTTAATTTATGGCGACGAGAAATGAGTTAAAATAGAGATTGCAAGATTTGAAGATATAGTTGAACCATTGTAAATTTAAGGAAATGAGTTAAATTAAGGTTGCTAAATTTAAGGACACGGTTGTACCATTGTAAATTAGAGGAAATGAGTTAAATTAAGGTCGCAAGATTTAAGGACACGGTTGAACCATTGTAAATTTAAGAAAATGAGTTAAATTAAGGTTGCTAAATTTAAGGACACGGTTGAACCATTGCAAATGAAAGGAAATTAATCAAATTAAGTTTGCAAGATTTGAGGACACGGTTAAACCATTGTAAATTAAAGGAAATGAGTTAAATTAAGGTTGCTAAATTTAAGGACACGGTTGAACCATTTCAAATGAAAGGAAATGAATCAAATTAAGGTTGCAAGGTTTAAGAACACGATTGAATCATTGAAAATTAACGAAAAGCATGCTTTAAAAATACTGAGGTTGATTCAAAGTGACTATTTATAATGAAATAACAAATAAACGCATCCAACATATGTATCATTGAAAGCACGCTCGTTTGTTTCCTGATGATTGCTTAATTTTCTGCACGACTACCTTGACTGATAATGCAATTTGTTGTTTGTGTTCTACTTTTCTAAGATAACAACAAACTATATGCAGTTTTTCTTTACATGTTATTATAACTGAAACAATAATAAAGTTGCGATTGTCTACTGTTGCATTGATAAATAGCAATGCTATATGATCAGCTCTGAGAGTGATATCATCCCAGCTTGAAGCAGATGTTAAACAAGCCATCAAAACATACCGTTATCAACCTTGGAAGTTTTCTAAGTATATTGTTATTTTATGCACACGTGTGGTCGAATAGTTGGTAGCAGGGATATAATTCCCCATGAGAATGTTTGCAAGGACATGATTTTCCGTTGAAAACGGTACAATTAAACTAAATATTGGTAAATTTGAAGTAGAAAGGAACATTTCTGGGGACAGCACGGTAAATTTGGGGGCAGAAAGGAACAGTTTTAGGGGCAGAATGATAAATTTGGGAGGAGAAAGGAACATTTGTGGGGGCAAAATGATAAATTTAGAACAGAAAGTAAAATTTCTAGGGGCAGAATGGTAAATTTGGAGGGAGAAATGTACATTTTCTGGGGATAGAATGATAAATTTGGGAGGAAAAAGGAATATTTATGGAGGCAGAATGGTAAATTTAGGTGAAGAGAGGAACATTTTTGAGAGCAGGATAGTAAAATTGGGAGGAGAAAGAAACATTTCTGGGGGCAAAATAGCAAATTTTGGGGGGGAGAAAGGTACATTTCTGGGGGCAGAAAGGTACATACTAGGGGCAGAATTGCAAATTTAGGGGCGAAAAGGAACGTACTTGGAGGCAGAATGGTAAATTTAGGGGCAGAAAGGAACATATCTGGAGGGAGAATGGTAAATTTGAATACATAAAGGAATATTTCTGGGGACAGAGTGGTAAATATGGGGACAGAAAGGAACATTTCTAGTGGCAGAATGGTAAATTTGGGAGGAGAAATTTTAATTTTTATTACGGGCTGCCATGCTCTCAAGTATGGTTCTTATTTTGTGCGTTATAAAATTTGGACACCATTGGTCTAATTTATTCATTAAAATCGAAAAAAACTGAGCATCATACGAAATATCCTTAAAAATCATGCGTAATTTCAACCATGTCCTTCGGTATACTCGCTGGTGTGTCACGCAGTCCCCTAAGGTGTGCCGTGAATTTTTTTTTTTTTTTTTTTTTTTTTAGAATTTAAAAATCATGAAGAATTTAATAATAATTAATTAAAATCGTGTCAAACTGTACCAGTCAACATCTACAGTGGTAGCAATAATGCTTAGTGCTATATAGTCATTATAAAAAAACTAATTGGTATCACGTATAATACATAATATTAAGAATAATAATAATAATAATAATAATAATAATAATATCAAATAATTGTGTCGTGATGTCTTAAGATGTGTCGTCAGTCAAAAAAGGTTGAGAACCACTAGTCTAGGATATAACTTTTTGGTTGTTTATTAACCAACTTTCCTCTCTTGCCTTCCATTCGTGTATTCGCACCTATGTGAACGCAAATAAACGTACTGAGGACACCATAATATACCACTATAAAAGAAAAGTAGATAATCTTAAATAAAGCTTTGTTAACAGCTTTAACTGATAAGCCTTCTCGCAAAGGTTAAAGTCAGACTAAATTACTAAATTCTTATAAACATTATTCAGCCTGCGATGATTTCAATGTTTCACTAAACCATGTACTGTTTATATTAGGGCGTAACCCACTATGATAAAACAGAGACATTTTAAACCAATTATTTCACCGAAAAAGCAAACTTGACATGAGGAGGAAAATGATAAAAGAAGAACTGTGAAATAAATAATGAAATACTCAATTAAATAACGAAATATTATGCGAATAAACAGCGAAATACCCATTCGAATAACGAAAAATTGTGCATAAATAATGAAATATCCATTCGAATAACGAAAAAATATGCATAAATAAAGAAATTCTCATTCGAATAACGAAAAATTGTGCATAAATAATAAATATGCATACGAATAACTAAACATTGTGCATAAATAATGAAATATGAATTTGAGTAACGAAAAATTGTGCACAAATAATGAAATACCCATTCGAATAACGAAAACTGGTTTACAAATAATGCAATATACATTCAAATAACGAAAAATTGTGCATAAATAATGAAATATCCATTCGAATAACGAAAATTTGTGCATAAATAATAAATATGCATACGAATAACGAAAACTTGTGCATAAATAATGAAATATGAATTTGAGTAACGAAAAATTGTGCCCAAAGAATGAAATATCCATTCGAATGAGAAAAACGATGTACAAATAATACAGTATACATTCAAATAACGAAAAATTGTGCATAAATAATGAAATAATCATTCGAGTAACGAAAAATTGTGCGAATAAAATAATCATTCAAGTAAGAAACAACCATTAGTGCAATTATAAAGACTGACGAATCTTATAACAGCGCAGAACATGAATGACGCTATTTTAACGACAATTTAATCAAATAAAAGATAAAAGTCCAAAAGAATACGGATATTGCATGTGACCAGTTGAGTTCGTCGCTCAAAAGGAAAATGTAGACACCTATCATTTATTACATTTTGCAACTTCCTTACCAGCAACTTCCGTGTTATTCAAGAGATTGCGAAAAAAGAAAAAAAAAAAAAAAACTTTGTGTACACAGTTTACATGGAAACTACACAAGTTAAATGGGTAAATATTAGTTGAATTTTAGGAATCATTTGGAAGCTGAAAACTCAACATCGTAAGTTTATGTACACTCATGTCCAAAATTATTGTCACATGTCTATAAATATATTGTTGTACGAATATAATTTGATAACGAATTCACCCTGTAGTTCTTATGATGTTAGTAAGTGTATAATCGGCAATGTATGTGGCAAATTTCATGCCAAAAGAGTAGTAAATAAGAACAATAAAACGAAAATAAAACTTTCTTCTCCATTTAGCAAGATTGTGTTTTGCTATTCTAATTTTGGTATTTATAATTCTTTTCCTATGAAATTTACCACAAATATACATTTCTCGATTATACACATAGTAACAGTATTAAAAGTACCCTGCAAAATCATTATCAAATTATATTCTTACAAGAAGACAGTCATAGATATGCGACAATCATTTTGGACATGAGTGTACCTATAGTGTGATTACTACCTTATTTCCTACACAGTTAATGAATGTTATATTTGTAATATTTCTTGTCCTGTGTGATCAAGTAACTAATACACATGCTTTCTTTAGGTGTAGTATCGGGTTCGATCATCGGTGGGGGTACAAATCTTCGTACATAAACACAAGTACTGATTCGTATTGAATTCTAAATAGAGGTCTTGTTTTAAATAGCTTCGGTAAATTGGAGTTTCGCGTCCCTTTCAGTGAAAATGGAAATGAAACTATAATAAAATGTTTAGTTTAACGGCACACGAATATGTCCTTTAGGCTAAGGGAGACGGTGATTAAAACAAGCGAATAGTGATGCAAGTATTGGTGGAATGAGAAAGTGAGGCAAAACGGGAGTACTCCGAAAAAAATACACGGGCACGATGTTGTCCACCAGGCCGGGATCGAACCAGGGATCCATACAGTAGAGGTAAGAAATCTAGCACTGAGCTACCGTGTCCCCACCCCGGATTCCACGTCAATCAGTAGGCCCAGGGCTTTTGGCGTGGGAGACCCGGGTTCGATTCCCAGTGGGAGCTCATGTGGTTCGGATTCCACGTTAATCAGCAGGCCCACGTCTCATATAGCCTCACTGCTGAAAGGGACGCTAAACTCAAAATCAAGTCAAGTCTGTATGAGATTGGAACTATAGCTTAACACGGAATCGAATCAGGTCTCCCGCACCGAAGATCCTACGCTAACCATATAACCAGAAAGTAAGTCTCTTTTATATTGTATTCATGCTACAAAGGACATTAAACTGAAAGCAATCTCTTTCATATTGCTTGAAGAAAACCAACATGGCTGCCTAAGAAAATGAAATCTTTCAGTTTTACGTCCTACGATTATGCCGTGAAGACTAAACGAGACGGTGATGTTGAGGACGAATAAAATGATGGAATGAGGAAAGGAGTAAAAACGGGAGAACCTCGAGAACCCCCCCCCACACACACGCGATTGTCCACCACAAAGCCCACTTGGCGCGGGCGGGAATCGAACCAGCGATTCAACGCACCAGAATTAGTGAACGCCTCTACCACTGAGCCACCGCGGCCTCTTGCGGTTGCCTACAAAGCAAAAGTGTGTCTGATTTCAAAAAGCTGTAGTGAGACTCATGCCTTGTCTCAGAAAGTAGCCCGTTTCTATAGAATGTCTCAGCTCGAAAATGCTACCTCATCACATCACGCAATCCTAAGGAAAGAAATCTCTTTGTTTTGTGCTGTTCAGTAAAGCTAAGTAACAATAATCACATATGTTATCAGGGCCGGATTTAGCATTTTGGCGCCCCTAGGCCCAATAATTTTTTCCGCCCCCTAGTCTGGTTAAAGTTACTTTCCTAAAAAAATCTTTATTAAAAAATTATATCAGGCCTATATGTTAATTGCTTAAACACCACTCCACGATGCAATTTTATCATTGCAAGTTTTTTGAGGAATTTACTTGGTACTGGGCTTAACAAAATACCGTTAATGTATTAACAAAAGATTGGTGAACTTTACCAACAATTATTTGTTCCAATGAACTTCAAAATCAGAATGCTTTATTAGCCTGATTTTTTAAAATCAATTCAAAAAAATATGTTAAGTTAGGGCTATTTATTTTTATTTCTAGATATTTTTTTTATTTTTTTCTCTCGGCCGTGCGCCCCCTGGGAGCTTGCGCCCATAGGCCCGGGCCTATTGGAAAATCCGGCCCTGTATGTTATTTATCTACAGGGCTAAATTCTCAGTAGAGAAATACATCTCAGTAGCTGAAGAATTTGTGGTGATTATTTGTACTTCTATATTTCAAAAATAAATAAATAAACAAATCTGATTTTTAAAAAAATAAATCTACAATAATATTAGTGTTGGTCGCAAGAGAAGAAATTTATCGTCTCAGCTCGAAAACGCGATGGAAAGTATCCTTTTAAAATTCGAGACGAGACGCGAAACATTACAATTCTCGTCTGTTTTGAGACGAGACCAGGAATTTCCCGTAGGTGCTAGTCACTGCTTAACCTAAGTGTTAGGTTTCAAATACTGTTTTTAGTGTTACATAATTCATAGTATTAAAAAATATGTATTGGCAAAGCAGTGGCGTATTTAGGGGGGGCTTCCGGGCTTAAGCCCCTCCCGAACTCTTTCTTACTATTGTAAAGTATATGAAATATCTTGCAGAATTTTCACATTTTCAGGCAAATCTTCCCCCCCCCCGAAAGCTAGCAAAGCCCCCACCCCGAAACAAAATCGTAAATACGCCACTATGGTAAAGTGATTTACAAACACAATGAAGAGCTTTTAACGACGTTTAAAAACAGAAAAATCATTACACAATATACTCCAGTAATAAGTATAGTTCAGATCTTATATCACTTCCTTCTTGTACAGTCCGCAGCACAAAACCTGCAACATGAGTGTTTAAGTTTATAGTGAAACTACGCCTAACAGCACACGGAATCAGCGTAACGTCTAAGCGCCACGAATCACACAGGAGAAACCTCAGCGTCCTCCCCTGCACACTTATTTTGAAGCAAAATACTTCGTCGTTTCACAATAAACTTGGATGCTCATGTTGCAGGTTTTTTGCTGCGGACTGTACCTTTCGTGATGCGAAAGGATTCTGACATCTAAATGAATAATAATAATAATAATAATAATAATAATAATAATAATAATAATAATAATAATAATAATAATAATAATAATAATAAAAACTGCGAGCTACAAAATTCTCCCCTTTCGGACATATATCCGATCGTGGTGAACGTGGGTGGTATTAAGAATTTTCTAGTACTACTTTTATTCCCTGTCTATTTGAAAGTTCCCCGCAGAAAAATCTGGAAAATGGGAGAAAACGGGAGAGTCTAGATTAGCTCGGATTAAACCAAGAACCCTTTGAATATGAGTTGAGCGCTCTAACATAAACGCACCGTACTTCTCGATAAAATTTATTTACTCATTCATTTCGTATTAGCTAAGGCCAAAGCGCTCAAACTCACGAGAGACATGTACTACCTAAGTAATTTTTCAGCTGTACGCATACACGTATATTTTACACACACACAGAGCTCCCTCTTGGCTAAGCTGTTAGCGTACGCGCCTTTGGCGTGGGAGACCCGGGTTCGATTCCCGGCTGGAGCTCATGTGGTTCGGATTCCACGTTAATCAGTAGGTCCGCGTCTCACATAGCCTCGCTGCTGCTGAACGGGACACTAAACTAAAATCACCTCACCTCTACATACACACACACACACACACACACATATATATATATATATATATATATATATATATATATATATATATATATCATATTTGATATATATATATATATCAAATGACTATCTACTAGAGAGATGGTCATTTTAATTTAAGGTCGCTTGGGATGAGATTTACCTACTAATTTATTATGAGTGCTCACTCGGGCTCTGGTTTTCTATCCTTAATGGGCTCGAACTTAGAGATCTTTTTGGGATTCGGGCTCACTACCCTCAGTAGCGATCAGGCTTGCGGTCAGCTATTGACAGTGAGCCCGGTTCAGCTCAAGTCCCGGACTCATGAATGCTGGGGTCGTGAGTTTGGATCTCTATTTTACGAGCTATCTGAAGGGAACAAAACAATGATCGTTGATGAGGTTCTGGGCTTATTTTCACGAGCAAAACAATGGTGCTTCTACTTTTCACAGAACTCAAGCTTTCATACTTGAATAGCTAATATCTGTGATTCTAGGTTCGATTCCCGGGAGATACTTGAGTTAAATTAAATTCCACAATAGGTTTGGATCCAATGTTTTTTTTTTTTTTTTTTTGTAAACAATAAGCTTTAACTTATATATATTATGAGAAGAGAGGGGGCGTAAAGCTCCCCAAACAAGTAAATCTCTGTTATTTCAGTACCCTATACAATCCATGCGATCCTAAACAGGGCCGTGCCGTGGGAGGCGAGCGGGGCGACGGCCCCGGGCGCCGAAGTAAGAGGGGCGAAAATTCGGGAGAAAAAAGGAAAAAAGATACGAAAAATTGTTTGGAATATATGTATGGGGGCGCCGTCGTATACTCTCGCCCCGGGCGCTGATTTTCCACGGCACGGCCCTAATCCTAAATGTGGTAGGGGTTTATTCAATGTTATTACTCACTGAATGAAATGAAAAGAGTATATATAGAAACAAGACATGAAGAAAAGGCATGTAGTACATAGAGTAAATTCTCGAATATTTAAATCTGTTAAGAACGAAATTATGTTTATGATATGTACGTAAGTACAATAATTCTTGCTATGCATATAACTTCAACAGCATCAGCTCTTTTTCAATGCCAAACGTAACAATTATTATAGTATATGACGCAAACTCTCACAGTCGTGGCCTATTTGCTTACGCATGAATAGAACACAAAGAAAAATGACAATATGTAAAGAATAAACACTTAGGAACATGGTAGTATGCGTAGATTCACATCAGATGATTTTTTCTAGATATTATGTGAAGCATTGTTTAAATTTAACGGATATTCAACGAACTTCTAAAGTTCGTTACTGAATTATCTATGTCTGTCCGTGTGTGTGTGTTATTTGCGGTTTTTTTTAAGGTTTGAAACCTCCATTCGATAGAGCACCAAAACCTATCTGAGAAAGTGATGGAATTTTTCGCGTCACTTTTACCGTTCCCGAGATATTGGCTAAAAAATGGCCGATTTCAGAAGATTTAAGGAGCCATATCTCGGGAATGGTAAGTTAGAGAGAGATTCTATTGATGTTGATTAATACCTAAAAAGATGGTGAACATTTTGGTACCAAATAGTAACCAGTGGCCACAGTTCAACTGGTCACTGGTTTGGCCAGTGCCCACCAGTTAATATCAATACCAAAATGTTTACTATTCTCTTAGATATTAACACCAATATCATCTCTCTATGACTTATCGTTCCCGAGATATTGGCCAAAAAATAGTTCCGATTATGGGAGATTTAAGGATCCATATCTCAGGAACCGTAAGTCATAGAGAGATGATGCTTTGTGAATTTTTGGGAGAAACAGAAGATGCGGATAAAAAGATTTACTTGTACATGTAGAAACAATCACAGTTTTCCTTCCCGCTCCATCTCTCCATTCTTTTAAAGTTCGTTCTGGCAATTCTATTGGAGCACTCTGAACTGGTTTATACAGGGTGGCCCAAAACTAGGTATACACCACTGTACTGATCAAGTATAACATTCTAGTTTATGTATTTATTTGCTTCGGCAATACGGAACTTAAGGTAAAAGAAAAAAGGCATTAAAAAGAAATAATAAACTACGTATATCTGATGGATAGGAATAAGAGATTATAAAAAATGCAATGAACTGATCAGTACGGTACTGTATACCTACTTTTCGGCCATTCTGTATTCTGTTCAAAAGTAAGTTCAGTGTATTAACACAGGGTGGTAATACTTTTCGCTTACGAATTTCCAGTTAAGAGACAAACAAAACTAGCAAAATCTGATTAATGCTTTCAGAAAATTGTTTATCAATATAATTAAGAAAGATATGTGATGTCACAAGAGTAGTTGACATATTAGTCAATAGTAATGAATTTCGAGTTTGATTTTACGTTTTATGTTCTCATGTAAAGTCTAGGTTATGTAGGACAGGACCTACTATTAACATAGTCTCCGAACCATGAACGGGGTTCACAGATCACCATGCAAGGTCAACTGTAACAGAACAGGCCGTTCCTTATCACATTATCTCGCCTGCAAGAGCTAGATTACAGCACCAAGCTACCGGTCCTCAGCCTAACAAATTTCGAATATTCAGTGTTATCAATTCTTTACAAAATTGAAGGGTGCTGTTATCCCTCTCCACAAGCAGGCCCGTAGTCAGAACACTAAGACAAGGAGAGGGCTGATTTGACTTCACTTTCCGCAACAACAAACAACTCAAAATTTTTGAGAGTGACTGGAGATGGTCGCAGGGGGGCTAACCCCCGGGTCACCCGAATCTAGAGGTTTGCCCTCAAGGTTTCGTAAAATGAAAATGAAATGAAACCTTTCAGTTTAACGTCCCAGGGAGAAAAGGATTAGGGAATTAGATTTCTGGGCTTTCTGAATCTGTAGCCATGTTAGCCTATCACGTACGAGGAATGACGTCCCTCGGTGATCACACTATCCGAGCAAAAAGAGGAAGAAAGGAGCGGGAAAGGAAGCGGCCTGGGACCTGTATATTAGGTACAGTCCGCAGCAAAAAAACCTACAACATGAGCATGTAAGTTTATTGTGAAACTACGCCTAACAGCCCAGGAAATCACGTCTAAGAGGCAGAAATCACGACAGAACCTCGGCGTCCTCCCCCTGTACACTTATTTTGGAGCAAAAGACTTCGTCGTTTCACAATAAACTTACATTCTCATGTTGCAGGGTTTTTTTTCTGCGGACTGTACTATCCCAGCATTTGCCTGGTGTGAATGAGGAAAACCTCGCCCAAGATGCCTCACCTGATAAAGCTTTTACACTTTTTGACTGAGTGTCCCTACCAGAAATCGAACCCGGGACACCTCGCAACAAAGACTTTAACGTTCAACGATTATGCTCTTTAGGCTAAAGGAGATGAGTGATCAAGGCAACTGAATGATGATGGAGGAATTGGGGGAATGAGATTGTGGGAGGAAACGGGAGTACTTCGAGAAAATCCACGGACACGATGTGGTCCATTACAAACTTACTTGGCCGGGAATCGAACTAGAAACTCCGTATATCAGAGGTATGCACGCTACCACTGATCCACCCCCGTTCCCAAGGTTCCTGTTTCCATAAAAGCAGTATCTTCTTTTAAACTCTCTCAAGGTTCTGAGCTACAGTACAACCTCTCTTGGTGGATACTTGATTTTAAAGTATTGTACTTGAAGAAGCATTTACTTACACTATACGTTTAGTTACTAACAGGCTTAACTATACCATTTCTCCCCCATCCTACAATTTCATTGACATCATTCCCCCTGTTTCTTTTCTTGTGTGCACCTCTGTCTGCCAAAGGACTGTCATCTTAATCTTTCCTAATTTCCTTTTGTTTTAAGCCATTCTCCCAAATTTTTCAACTTTGTCTATCTCTCTGGATCAAATTTTCTAATCAATTCTGTATTTTTTTAAATCGATTTACCAAAAATTCCTTTATATATTCACTGTCTGTTCGTGTATCCGTCCGGAAGAGAAAAAACCTCAAGAGCTATTCGATGGATCAACATCAATTTTGGCTAGGATGTACAGTAAAGTGTCCAAATCATAATTTAGTTCCCCGTGTATTCTTGTAGGAGTAATCATGAATATCATCCTTGGTTGGTAGATCACCAGCAGTACTGTTCAGATTAGCGGGTTAGTACAATGCCCAGGATGCAAAATACTAATATTTAACTAAATGATTTTCTACTCGACAACTAGTTTGTATTTCAAATACTCATTCATGTTACCAAATATTTTTGAGTAGGAGGGTCAATTTTCACGATGTGTACACCTGTAACAAAACAAACTCTTTCACGTGGTGTACACGTGACGCTGCTACTTGTTCCTTTTTTATTAGAAATTTTGAGCTGTAATGGCACAGTCGGTAAGGTATTTTTTAAAAATTACCAACTGGGCGCCCGGATTCAATCCCCGGTGAGGACGGGATTAATTTTCTCGTATTACTCTCATTTTAATGCGGCTCATGGATTTACCCAGTTACTGTAAAATGGATACCCGGGAAAATTTGCTGAGATAAAAGCAAACTTGAGCGTAATATTGACTACATCACTTCCATATGTGACTAGGTATCATATTTATTGGAGCCTTACTGGATACAGTCCTTGAACGTTATTATGTTGTTCTCCCGAGTGGGCAGTATTCTTTTATTCTTTCGAAGCATGATATAAAAAGTAATAAAGCATATTGACTGGGTGGAAGAAAAGCTACTGACAAGGAAATGGTCCCAACCTCACGCGTCCGAATTGGACGAAATTTCGTATAGATACTAACTTGAGGTCGGTGAATAACGTGGAAATAGTCATTGGATTCGCTTTTCCGTACTTTACGAGATATACGGGGCGATGCAAACAAAATGCAACATAAGACAACTATGTAATCCGAGTCCAGCAAGTAATTGTAACCAGAGATGTTGATCCTTCGTATATCATCCGTTATGACTTATGACTGTCGGCGGAGATTAAGGTTTCATTTGGATTAGCCTGTCGTATGAATCTGGTGTTCGTGAGTAACAGAGAGACTTGCTATATTTGAATCGTGTATGCAGAATGAGTCTGACATGCACAACAAGCGACATTGAGAAGGAAGGCGCGTCGTGCCGCAAGCGAACATGTCAGTTGGGATGTTTCTTTTGCCAAACTTGGTCTATTACTGTTTACTTTACAATCGCTGGAACCCAGTTTCCGTTCTAATGTTGACCTTCCAAGGTGCTACTGCAATTGGTAAACGGTGCGATGTCAAAGACATGTGTCCTCAAAAACTCGTACTTCTTTCCAGGATCTCAACATCGAACAGTGTTTCTCCTTTCATTTCCTTTCATTCCAAAATCTCCCATTTACTCAACGAGAGATTTCCCTGCGACGCCATTGCGTTCCTCCTTATAGCCATGAGATTCCGCATATTCATTTTGGTATTCACGTGTGGGTTTTCAGCGTTCTATACCGGTGAATTACATAATGCTTCTATGTTATTATACTTTTTCATCACCCTGTATATTTAGCAAAGTATTGAAAAGCTAATTGAATGACTATTCCCACGTTATTCACCGATCTCAAATTAGTGTCCATACGAAATTTCGTCCAATTCGGACGTGTGAGGTTGGGACCATTTCCTTGTAAGTAAGAGTTACCTAAAGTTGAACAGAAAAGAGAATTGGTTAAGAAACTTTAAAAAACGTTTATTTTCGTTTTTAAGGAACCGCCGAGGCTAAGGGAGAGAGTGATGATGAGATGAATGATAATAGTAGAATGACGAAGGTGACAGGAAACGGAGTGCTTCGAGAACCTCCCCCTCACACGCACAACTTTTGTCCATTACAAAGCCCACTTGGTTGGAGCTGGGATCGAACCAGGGAACCCTCCTACCAGAGGCGCGTGTGGTCTATCACTGAACCATTGCAGCCCCAGTGATTTTAAGGTTCTTCAATTATGTCGTTCAGGCAATTCCGGATCTCCCAACTGGAAATGAGAAGGTACACCATCTTGCATAAAAATGAAGTCATTCAATTTTTGAAGTTGGGGAATAACTAGTTTTCTATTACATCAAGGTATTATAATACGGTTACACTTTCTTACGCAAAATAGAAAGGTGCGTAAACTTTGCTTGCAAAAATGGCACGAAACAAATTTTATTACTATTGTCTCTATTTTATTACAGAAACCAACAGTTCTTGGTAGTAGTGGCTTTAATCTTTGGACTTCCCTGTATTCAGTGATGAATGCAATGGGTTTCTGTCTTATACAGATTGTATGAAATAAATCGTTGAAATTTGCTCGTTCTTTCTGAAACACTAAAGATTATGTATTCACTTATCTATCAGAAGATATTATTAATGCTATTTTTAGATTGTCTTCTACAAATTTTCGAACCAATTAGATTACATTTGAATAAGAATTTTGCACAGAGGATTTCCAAAATTTGAACAATACATCTGAGCGTCTGTAGTTTAGTTATTATCATCTAATGTTGGATATGTACAGTCACGAAAGAAAGTATTTTTCAGTTGACAAAATTTATTTTGCTAATAACTCAATAAATTAGCCTATTAGAGTATCGATTTTGCAAGTTATTAAACTATAACTATTCTAAGTATATAACAAAAAGATCCAAACTGATTAATTTGTTCCCGAGTTATTGGCAAAAGACAATTTCTCAACTGTCAAATACTTTTTTTCCCGTGTGTACTGTAGATGTCTATTATATAGAAAAACCTCATCTTTTCATTTATATAAATATTTCAGGTCAATACATGAAATATTCATATAAATGAAAAGAAGAGATTGGAAATAGATTTCTGAGCATCAGTAGTTTCTACCTCGAACTGAGTTTTTATCATCTCACTTTGATTGAAATACGACTTCTAAGATGTAGGGGGGGGGGGACACGATGGCTCAGTGGTGGAACGCTTATCTCTGGTTCCTGGTGTCCCCGGTTCGATCCCCGGCCAAGTAATCTTCTGGCGGACAACATCGTCCTCGTGGGTTTTCTCGGGTACTCCAGTTTATTCTGCTTTCTCATTCCACCAACTCTGCCATCATCATTCACTTAGACTTACTCTCAAGGGCGCCGATCCTGGGGGCCGAGGGGGCCCGGGGCCCTCCAAAGCTCATGTGGGCCCCCTCATATTGTATTTATGAATATACGATATTTGGCATAATTTGAATGCAATTTGTCTTAAAATCCTCATATATCCCTTCTGCATTTGGATGCCCCCCCCCCCCACCAAATTTACAGAGAAATCGGCGCCCTTGCTTACTCTAATCATTGTCTCCTTTAGCCTAAAGGTCATAATCAAGGAAATTTAAACTCAAATATTTCATTTTCCTAAGGTAGGTAGAGGTTTCAAAATTAATACGAAAAATATAATATGTTAAGAGACTTTCAAGTTAGAAACCGGAAACTTTCTACATGAGCTCTTTAACCCTTTAATGGGCAAGCATTGATAGCATTACCACTAAAATATTTAGTTTGCTTTTATGGTTGAATTATGTCTTCCTGATCATAATTTCGTAATTTTTAAAATACATTTCAGGATGTTTATTTCAAAGCAACATTGTCATAAAATGAGTCTTATGTGTAGCTACTGAGGAGCATTTCCCTATTATGGTAAAATATCATAAGAATATTCTCAGTAATTACCAAAAGTTTCGTTGAAATATTTTTCCTACAGATCAAGAAACCACAAATAAAAAAAAAAAAATAAATAACAAAAAAAGAACTTTCGCGGAACGTAGGAGATAAAGCTTCTACAATACTAAATTTGACTGTCCTCTGTTGACGAAAATTAGAAGTACCTAAAGAAGTTATATTTCGTGTGGATAACGTAATAGAATACGATGTTGCTTGAGGGCAACACTGCGCAATAATACATCCAGTGCTTCTAAAGCGTAGTAATTTTTATAGTATTTTAATTTCCCATTTTCTATTCGTTAAATGGCGAAAATAAAGAAACAGTTAAACCTTTTAAAATATACTTTTAACCATAGTCATCAGCGAGTCACTTTTGGGGGGGGGGGGAAGGAGGGATCTAAGCGAAATGTGGTAGGCAAGTAACATATCGTTCAAGAAATAAAAATCGCTATATTTGGTGTCCGGGCTCGGACAGGAACAGACTCATCTTGACAACAGAAGCTGTGTGTGTTCCACAGTTTTCCACGCCTGAAGCTTCTGAGTTCGGTTGATCTGTTTCTTAATTTTACTATCAAATTTACCAAATAAAATTCACCTGAATCTATGTAGCTGTCATATTACGTATAATCAGAATTCTTACCAAAACAATTAAGATATTCTTGTGGTAAAGCAAATAATTAGAAATTGTGTGGACTTATTAAACACAGGGAGTTACCGAACAATCTAAAAAGTAAACTGAAGATTACGAGGGTTCGGCAATTTTTCTTAAAAGAAGATTATATTTCTCTTCCTGATGACCACAGCAATGAAATTTAACGCAGTTTTATTATCTTTACCAACAAGAATTTTAGGAATGATCCAAAAACAATGGATCAAAAGATTGCGATCTTGGCCAACAATTAGTTTTTGGATCAGGTGCTACAAAATTTTTGAACGGCCCCTAAATCGAGATTTCATAGCATATCATACTGAGTTAAGTGATAGTTTGGGTTTGACCACATTATATGTAGTTCTCCCGGTATAAGGCCTATAAGAACATTTTTGATTGAGGGCCGCGGTGGCTCAGTGGTAGAGCGTTCACCTCTGGTGCTTGGGGTCCCGGGTTCGATCCCAGCCCCCGCCAAGTGAATTTTGTGGTGGACAAACACCGTGTGCGTGGGTTTTCTCGGGGTTCTCCCACTTTCTTCATTCCACCATTTTATTCATTACTCATCATCACCGTCTCCTTTAGCCTAACCGGCATAACCGTGGGACGTAAAACTTAAAGATTTATTTTTGATTGAAATACTTTGGGTCTTTTGATACATTTTTGGATCAGGAGCCATAAAATTTTTGAACGCCCCCTAAATCGAGTTTTCATATTTTCTACGGAAAAAGCACATCATACTGAGTTAAGTGATAGTTTGGGTTTGACTACACTATATATAGTTCTCCAGATATATAGTTTTGTTGAAATATATTGGATCTTTTGATCGAAAAACAAATTAACCTCCTCAAATAACCGAGAAAGATGGAATGTGTACCATATGGTACGTCATTTTGGTCAATGAAACAATAACTTAATTATTGTACTATGCCAAAAATGTATAATACAATAATATTTTACTTTTAAATGCATTGAAAACGAGAGACAGCACCATTTATTGAACATATTTAAGGCAAAACTTAACGTGTATAAACAACTGTATGATTTGACAGACGCCATGTTGAAATTTTACGGTTCAATAACAAAAAACAAATGACACTCGATTCGTCAAGGTATTCCTTTATTTTTTTCTTTTAAAAAAAGAAAATTGCCGTGTCATTTACATGCAGAGGAGTATTATTCACACTCGGAAGAAAGATGTTATATAATGAGATAGAAAACCATTTTGCTACAATTGCAGAATTCAAGAAGAAATACCTATCCGCTTAAGTTTGTAATTTACAATGTCATATTTTTTTAAGAACTTCAATCAGCCCTTGACGCATTACATGAAAATATGACATGTTTTTCTCTTCACATCAAATGAATTCTCAGTCAAGGCAACTGCATTATCAGACACTATTCTAAAACGGAAGTTGTATGATACGGAACTATACATAGTGAACGTTGATAATTTATATATATTTATGTAACGATATACAACAACACAAAGCACGAGATCATACATTATTCATAATCAAAGATTGAGCTAAAGACTTATTGTTTTTTCGTAAAATCAAACGCGAAAGGCGCCTCGGAAGTAGGGAATACAACTGTTCGCTGCTATCGTATCGATTAGGCTTAAAGAGAAACTGTGGTTTGTAGCAGAACACACACAACTTTGGTAGGTCAACAGCGTGATAAAACTGATTGTATTGATTCGGGAAACAAAACCAGCTGCCCAAATCCAGATGTTATGCCACTCAGCGGTGTATGATATTTATGAAATTATAAACTTGGCAAATATAGGTAGATTGATCTAACTCCATCAACGCACCAAAAGAGGAATGTTTTATTTCTCTAAAATACTTAAGTGATTTATCGGCTTCAAGACTATAGCATGATAAACTTTAAGGGAATCTATTTGAATCGTGAAAATAATTTGACAGTGACAGTATTTATAATTAAACATAAGTTTTACAAATGGTATTCTTTGCGTGATTCGTTTACAAGCAGAAATGAGGATTATTTAAAAATCAAAATTCCAAACAGAATACTTACCAACATTGCCGTCTGCTAGGCAAGTGTCAAACCATAAGGTGGCCGCTAACAGGTAGAGAATCCACCAAAAAATCATAGCGGCTTCCTTCTGGATTAAGAACTCACATTATTTTACTCCATACTGAACGCAAAGAGCAGAATCTTTTTTAAAGAAATAAAATAAAAACTTTCGCGCCCCCACAAAAACTCCCCCCTTTCCAATAGATGATGTTACGATGTGTTTCTTTCACTTGAAGGGGAAAAAAATTGGCTAGCAGACTACATTCACACTAGCTTCCGATAGGAGTTCGACTGAAACGAGCAACACCTACATGCGACTGGCGGGCGATCCCATTTCTATGTCAAAGAGCTTGCGAACGAGTTTCTACGTCAGCACAGGTAGTTGGCAAAAGGATGCTTGAGCGCGGGAAGATACTAGCAGTAAAAAGTTAAAGCAGAAAACAAGCATTCCGTTTAAATTGTTTCGACATGAAAAAGAGTGAATGAATGAAACACATAGTCACAGGAAGCAACCTTTCATCCGTATTTGCGTTTCGTGTTTTTTTTGACAAGTTAGTAAAAATTGAAATGACAAGTAAAACCGTGGATTTTTACATATGTACGATGACCACTATTGATATTTTGAACATAATAATAATAATAATAATAATAATAATAATAATAATAATAATAATAATAATAATAATAATAATAATAATAATAATAATAATAATAATAATAATCGGTAATTTGTC
The DNA here is from genome assembly GCF_964235325.1 of Thermobia domestica. Classification (NCBI taxonomy): domain Eukaryota; kingdom Metazoa; phylum Arthropoda; class Insecta; order Zygentoma; family Lepismatidae; genus Thermobia; species Thermobia domestica. Next base: position 7,453,461 of record NC_137468.1, read on the forward strand.
ATTGAAAATTGATTTATTGTTTTTCGAAATATTCTCCTTTATGATCAATACACTTTTGCATTAGTTCGTACCATTTGTTGAAGCCTTTTTTTAAAATCTTCTTGAAACACCTCCATAATACGGTTTTTGAACGCATCAACGGTTCCTTCCGCCGACGAAAATCGTTGTCCACACAATTTATTCTTGACACTCGGGGACAAGAAGAGGTCATTGGGTGCCAAATCCGGACTGTACGGCAGATGACCCATCAATTCGATTTTTTGAGTGCTCAAATAGTTGGTTGTTAGACGAAATGTGTGAGAGCTCGCATTGTCTTGATGAAGAATGATCCGACAGCGCTTTTTTGTTTTCCGTATTTGACCTCCGGCAAACAAATTATTGTGTACCATTCAGAGTTGACCGTTCTACGTTCCTCTAAATGCACAGTTGCCACATGACCAGTTTTCCGATCATTTGTTTCGATGAAAGTGTCATTTTTTCGAGTTTTTATATTATAAGATCGAGTACTTATATTTCACACTAATCGTATTATCTTATTTATAATACAAACAGATGTCAATCTGTGAGTAACGGTAGTTTCTAATAGTGCACACACTGCTGTCAGTGTTTCTTCCAGACGTGTTTTTTTGGGTGGCACTGGCCCTCCGGACTTCTGAGAGTGCCCCCCGAAGGAGACCAATATAATACGTCTATAATATAATAATAAATATAATAGTACCGTGTGACATAACAGTTTTTCTAAAAGAAACACTGATGCTGCCTGATTCCAATAGATGTCCCTAGCGCGCAGGTAAATCTGCACATTTAAAACTTCTGATGACTTATTTAAAACTTAAGAACTGCATTGTTTCAATTTAGTTACCGGTATTTCAAAATAAGACAGGGACTAATGTGGGGCGTATTTACGATTTTGTTTCGGGGGGCTTTGCTAACGTTGTTCCTGGAAATGTGAAAAGTCTGCAATATATTTCATTTACTTTAATATAGTAAATACAATTTCGGGGGGGCTTAAGTCTGGAAGACCCCTTAAATACGCCACTGCATTAACAATATTTAAATTAGAGCATATTGCGTGTGTTTGTGTGTATGTGTGTGGTACAGTACTTTATTTCTCAACTATTGACCGGCTCTAAACCAAGTTTGGTATAGTGCTGCCAAAATGTCTTGAGCCGTGGCAAATATGCGAACTAAAGCCCACACCCTCGTCACACCCACGGTTGAGCCAATAAGGCAACAGCTGTTACTAAGTGAGAGAGCCTTAGCCAAAAAGAGAGGAATTCCCTCAGCCGATAGCAGCGCTCGGAACGGAAGACTAGGTGTCAAGTCAATGTGGTATATCTATAGTCAAGTAGCTTATCACCTATGGAATTAAGATTGGTATATTTGGTGGCCAAGATCTGCCAGGGACCAGTATTCGTACTTTGAGGAAAATTTCCCCTAATCTAAGGAAATGTCATAGGTAAATTTGGCACAAAAGGGAAAAAAAAAGAAAAAAAAGAAAACGTGAAAATCCAAGGAAATATAAATATTTAAACTTTTCTTTGTTCTTCAGAAATGAACCAATATAATTGCAATAGTGTGGGTGTTCAAAGTAGAATAATTTGCACTCATTCTTGGCTGTATGGGAGACCCGGGTTCGATTCCCGGCGGAGGTGGATCTAGAAGGTAAAAACTGGGGGAACAAACCAGAACCCAGACTATGATAAATATATCATGAGTTTACTATAAACTTTCAAAAATATGAAAGTAATAGTTTCAATTATTTTCTTACTCAAAAACTGAGGGGCCTAGGTCCCCCCGGCTCCGGATTAGATCCGCTTCTGATTCCCGTCGGGAGTTCATGTGATTCGGACCCCACGTTAGACTGTAGGTCCATGTCTCATATAGCCTCGCTTCTGAAAGGGGCGTTAAACTCAAAATCAAATCTTTGCTGTTTTTTTTTTCTTTAAGTGAAGGAAAAGTGAAAGAAATAGAAGCAAAAAAACAAATAAACAAAACTTTCCCTTTAATATCGCTACATTAATCTATCACATAGCTTTTGTCATAGGAATTGGACACTCAACAAACTACGGAAATTTTGATAAGAGAAAGAAAAAAATTTGTGTCAGTCGAGGGAAATTTTTAAAAGGAAACCTATAAACACTGCCAGAGGCAAGCTCGGCTTGATTAACTTGTATGTGGTACTTCATTTCTTGGTAACTACTGGCCGGATCTGTACTGAATTTAGTGGGGAAATAGGTCCACAACAGAGGCTACGCCAGGAGCTTCTGAGTTTCGTTCATCTAGTTTTACGTAATGCCATGACTTTTGGTAAGTACGGTATACTCTTGACAGTTTTAAAAATTACAGCGTACATTCACCCAAAGTACGCTTGTTCTCTCTTCAACTTAAGATCAGTATACACTGGATTATAAAAAAATTGTAGGTGGGATATACGCCGTACACGCCCCATTACATCCTTGCCTCCCATGTTAAACCTCCTATTATTATTATTATTATTATTATTATTATTATTATTATTATTATTATTATTATTATTATTATTATTATTATAGATTATTTCATTGTTAGACCAGAGAGAAATTTCTCCCACTCTCCGGAGCTACGAAATTCCACCTTGGACAGAGCTAAAAATGGATCTGAAACAGTAGGGAGACGCATGACGTCATGCCGTCCCCCGTGCCTATCTTGCCCATTGTATTTTTTTCTTTTAAAAAGCGGGGTGATGTCCTAGATTTTTTGGAAGAGGGGGAACGATGTTCTCCATGTTCCCCCTCACTTTTACCCCCTGAAATTGGAGCATATTTCTGATCGTGGTCAACCTGAATTAATCGTATTTTTTCATTCATTCATTCATTTTGGGTTTAAGATCCCGTTCAGCAGCGAAGCTATATGAGACGTGGACCTACTGATTAACGTGGAATACGAACCACATGAAATCCCGCCGGGAATCGATCCCGGGTCTCCCAAACAGTATTTTTGTAGTATTACTTTCATTTCTCGTGTATTGGATAGGTCTCCTCTCCCCGGAGGATTTTTATTTATTTATTTATTTATTTACAGATATTGTTGGGTATATTGCCGCCATCCATTGCCTTAAGCCCATCACATATGAGAGATAACGTCCTCGGCAAGAACACTATCCGGGGAAGGAGAGAAAGAAGAAAGCAGCCTGGGACCTGTACATTAAGTACCATCCCGACATTTGCCTGGTGTAAATGTGGAAAATCCAGGGGGAAAAATCACTTAGGATTGTCGATCTGAAAAAGCTGTTACATCTTTTCGGCATAGTGTCCCGATCAGGAATCCCTCTCCAGAGGAAATTGTCTGTAATCACCAATTATTATTATTATTATTATTATTATTATTATTATTATTATTATTATTATTATTATTATTATTATTATTATTATTGTAAAGGCTCAACAAATATAATAATAGTCCTGCTTCTCACTCATAGATAGGGTTGCCTATAGGACGAGAGAAGAGAGATTCTCTGGTTTAGGAAAGTGTATGCGCTTCCATTAGAGTCCAGAATCTCGTCATGAAAATATTGCAGTGGCATACGCAGAATTTCATCAAAGGGGAAAATCAGGCATTCCATGTCATATCCTTTCAGAACAAGCGTGAATTGTATATGTCTATCTATTATATAAAATTAGAAGTGACTATTTTTGTGACAATAACTCTTGAACCACCCGACCGACATCGATCAAATTTTCAACATAGATGAGGTTCGGACCTAGGATGTTTTTTATTATTTCACTTTGACGCTGCAACTTAGCGGAAGGGAAGGGGGAAGTATTTTAAAATAACAGATATTAGTGTCTAATCCATGGTTTTTGGGGTCGCTGAGATGAACAGTGACACTTCTGATGCCGTTTAAATCCCCTTTATACTCCAAAATTAAACGTATTTTCCCCGTGTGATGAACGGGTATTCTGCTATATTATATATATATATATTAGTCAATGTATATATTCCCATAATACCTTGCTCAAGAAAGCTTACACCCCGAAACCCCCTTGCGTACACCACTGATACTGCCTTGAAAGCTTGGCATCCACGAAACATCCTATTAAATAAAGAAACAACTTTCATGTCACTGGTGAAACAGCCACGCTTGGATGAGTTTCAAATAGAGCTTGTTATGCTAATTTGACACTGAATTTAATGGAAAATGAAATGAAATCTTTTAAGTTTTACGTCCCACGATTATGCCGGTTAGGCTAAAGGAGACGCTGATGATGAGTGATGAATGAAATGGTGGAATGAAGAAAGTGGGAGGAAACGGGAGAACCCCGAGAAAACCCACGCACACGGTGTTTGTCCACCACAAAGTTCACTTGGCGGGGGCTGGGATCGAACCCGGGACCCCACGCACCAGAGGTGAACGCTCTGCCACTGAGCCACCGCGGCCCCCTGAATTTAATGGAAGTACGATTTAAAAAAAAAAAGATATCCGTCTATGGAGGCATGATAAAAATTAGCTCGAAGATGGGATATTTATATTTATTTATTTATATCCCATTTGAGGGTATTTACCTCGTGACCCCATGGATAGATATCTCAAATCATAGTTGTCTATATTTGTCTATATAATTATCGATTATAGAGAATAAAGTTATAGATTTTCTGTAAAGTATCAACTATAGAAATTCATTCCTGCCCTGATCGAAGGGACTGCGCATGCTTATGATCTTATCTGTGTGATAACACAAATATGATAACAACCTCTGTTTCATTGTGATTAATGGTGGAGATGAGGAGATTGTATAAATTTTTATTAACGAAACTCTTCATTTAGATATTTTGTTCAGTAAATCTATGAATTACAAGGAGTTGAGAACCAGCGCCATCTTGGTGTTTTAGATCTTTGATTTATATCAGAAGGTATACCTATTCTTTCCTATTTCATTTGAAATGATCTCAGATTTTAAAAGTGCAAAAAGTTTAACATTTTTTCTTCTGGGCTTCTTTAGCAACTTCCAGTTTGTCAGTTTAAAACAGTAGGCATGAGAAATACATGGGCAAATAAAGTTTTAAACATTCCTTTTTTAAAAAATATAAATACAACATTTAGTATTGTAGGGTGGAATTGCTTCAGTATTACTGAGCTCGTCTGCTTGCATTAATAACAAATCTTCCCGGAGTCCTTCTGCATTTTGGATTTTAAAAATTATTCTACTTTTTCGTTACCCAATTTGGGGGGTTCGATTAGCAGATATTTTCTATTTTTGCATCAGTGGAATGTGTGTGAATTTATGTGTCATTTAATTCTCTAGTATGCTTGTCTTTGACGCTGTATAGTTTGTAGGCTTTAAGAAAATACCGTATCTGTTAAAGAAAATCGTTACCCAATTTATTTCTCCAATTCTAACATTGCATACCTTTGACAGAGACAGATATATCGTATCCTCTGTCATCTCTGTCGATGATAGGGACAGATACAGAGGAATACGGCGTGGAAGGGAACAAGACCGAAAAACTTTGGGAGGCGAGGGAGGTAACAATTTTCGCGAGCAATACCGTCCTTCTTTCGTTACTGGCGGTCCAACAAACCACCTCGTTCGTGGTGTATTCTGTAGTATACATTGCTCCCCAACGCAGCAGTGGAGAATCCTCATTTGCACGTTCCAATCAATCATTCGGTACGTACGCTAAACATAACCAAGTAATTTTACATTTGTACGTATTATTCACTTTCACGTTCTCTACCGCATCTCATTTGGTGAATCCCCTTCTCCCTTTGGGGAATCTCCTTATGCAGTTCGCTCTGCTCCTTTCTCTTTACACCATCATTTTGGTGGGGTATGACTTCCTTCATATTCATTTGACCCAACGTCAATATCTCTATTCGTTTGGCAGATATTGCACTTAGAAGAAGGTGGCCGGCGAAACGTCGGACGGCTGCTCCTTGAAAACGCTGCCTCGTTCGAGCTATTTTTATTGGAACTCCCTTCCCCCTTGTTTTTAGCTGTAGAGTCACCTCCTGAACTTTTTCGTCTTGTTCCCTTCCACCCTGTATATGTATTACAAGTTCTCTTTTAGGGATGCGCACGAGACGAGACGAGACAGAATTTTTCTGACAAAATTCGAGTCGAGACACAGCTCTTCCAATAGAAAATACATTTTTCGAGTCGAGACATCACTTTTACAGCACATTTTCGAGACGAGGCAGCCTCAAATCTTGTCTCATGCGCATCCCTATTCTCTTTGTTCTATTCTGACCCATAAGGGTGCTTTTCACGGGATATTCTCATGATTTTCGATTTTTGATGTTGATTTCTATTCCATATATTTTCCCAGTGTCAACTATTTTGTCTATCATCTCCTGTAGTTCTTCTTTGGTTCTAACTATAATAACAGGATGATCTCCATACCTGATCTTGTTAATGATCTGCCCTCCAATTTTGTTTGATTTAACTTTAATTGATTTTGAGTTTAGAGCCCTTTTCAACACCGAGACTATATGAGACGTGGACCTGCAACTTAACATGGGATCCGAGCCACATCAACTCTCGCCAGAAATCGACCCGGGTTTTCCACACCATACAGTAGTCATGTCAAAAAATGAGTTGATAGTAAAAAAGAAGAAGAAGAAGAAGAAGAAGAAGAAAAACAAAAATAAGAAGTTTGACAAGACGTACTTGCATGCAACGTGCTTACAGCACAGAAATTGATAATATTGTGTATTTATAACTGATGTGATGAGTAAAATTCCTCTGCCAGAAGAACCAAAATAAATTATATCACTATGTATTCTCTGTTATAGGAAAACTAAATTGGTAATTGTCGAGGTTTGGCAACGCTGAGCTAATTTGGGACTTCATCGAATGGTGACACTATTTGGCTTAGTAAACAGAAATGCATTCTCCATAGGAGAACGCTATGGGCCTTATGCAGAGTCGTTCTGACGCGTGATTAGTGCCATACTATAGAGTCCGTGTATGTTTCCTGCATTAATTAGACCTTTAGTATAATGCTAATGATACGTCAAAAAGACTCTGCATAAGGTGGTTTGTGTGTATGTCCGATACTATGGCCACCTTATTCCCTTGCTGTACCGATTATTACTAGAATAATAGAAACGTCTGAAGTTGCAAACGCGTCAGATTTCTGGGTTGGCAACGGTCAGTTGGGATAGCAGCACCGAGTTGTTCGTAGTGGTGTGGATGTGGAAACTCCGTACCACGTGAGGAGAAGTAGAACTGCGGTGTGAAGTAAACTGAGTGGATGTTGATAGTGTAAAATTGGTGATCTCCGTTATTTCCAAAGATAATAAATTGTTGGCGCTCTATTATGTGTGCATGTGTACCTATTGTGGAGAGTGTGTTGGATATCTCTGGTGATACCGAGCGAAGTAGCTCAAGTGGTAGAGCGTTGGCTTCGCATCAGCGTTGCCAGACTCACAGCTCGGAATTATTCCAAAACCTGATCGAAATTGTGCTAGATTCGGTCAAATTATGCTAGATCCTCATAATTACTAATTCAGGAGTTTTAAAAGAAAGAAAAAAAACGAAGTTGAGATACGATAGTGTAACTTAAAATACACAGAGCGCAAGAATGCGTGGATAGAACTCAATACTTCACGCACCAAAGCTTTAACTCAACTAAATTAGTGCAGTCGTTGCCAGACTCAATGGCGTATATATCGTATAAATGAATGCAAAGTGTTTGTTTACATATTTTGAAAGAAAATTACCTCGCTCTCGCAGCATAAGCGGAGTTGGTAGTTGTCTGCTGGGGGGAAGGGGCAGATTTTTGTTGGTCTCGGACCTTTCATTTCAGGAATAAAGATGGTCATGAAGTCAGAAATAAAGATGGTGAAGTTGTCAAAAAGTTGGGGGGAGAATGTTCCCCATAGCTCCTCCCATCCCTCGCAGTTAAAGAATTAGAAAACCCTGGGTGGAGCCACAAAAAGAAAAAGCCCAAAGCCGTTTCTAACTAACTTCGGAAAATAAGACTGCCTATATGGTTTACCGACTGTATGGATCAATGGGAGAGGATACATTTCTGCCGCTCTTTTTCTTCCCACGACCAACTTCTTCCTCATCTCCAGGTTTTACGGCTATTTGATAAACTTGCTGAAATTGTGCTAAATTTGGGCAGGATGCTAAAAGCAAGATGCTAGATGCTAAAGACATGCAAACTATGCTAGATCTAGCATCATTATGCTAGATCTGGCAACGCTGCTTCGCATTCGGGAGGTCGTGGGTTCGATTCCCGCTGCCGACCATCCTGACTGAGGTTTTCCAGGGGTTTTCTCAGTCCTACCAGGCAAATACGGGATGGTATCTACAGAACAGGCCCTGGCCGATACCTTCCCAAATCCTTTCTATTGTTATTGTTGTTGTTGGATATCCAGTATAAAATGGCCTCTGAGCTGTATCTGGTGATTGTTAAATAAATAATGATGACAACCTACAAAACCTCACGGCAAAAGCACATGAACGAAGAGGAACAGATTCTTTGGAAGAAAACGATCAGTGACAGCTCCCGCCGAGCATAAAGAGGATTGTCAATCAGAACTATCGTGAAACTTGAGTGCAAAGCAACGGAAAACTCAAGTAGCACCTCATACGATCCGTGTTGACAATCACAGTCCACCGCAACTTACATGATATGGATATAGAGGCTCGGGCTATACGGGCGAAACCGCTGATAAGGGACCATAACGCTTTAACACGACATCAATAATGCCGCGAAAATGCAGCATAAACCGCTAATGACTGAAATGTCTGATGCGGTCAGATAAGTGATCATTCACCTTATTCCAAGCCACCGACAGTGTTTGTGTGTGGCAGATGCCCAAAGAACCGTATGATTCACAGTGCCTGCGCCCAACCGTAGAACATTGTAGCGAATTTATGATGCTGTGGGCAGTGCCGTGCCGTGGAAAATCAGCTTCCGGGGCGAGAGTATGCGACGGCGCCCCATACATATATGCCAAGCAATTTTTCCTATCTTTTTTCCTTTCCCCGAATTTTTCGCTCCCTTACTTCGGCGCCCAGGGCCGTGGCCCCGCTCCCCCCCACGTCACGGCCCTGGCTGTGGGCCGCAATCTATCAGAGGGTCTTGCGCTTACGCTTGCTTGTCTGTCGCGTCCCCCGACCGTGATTATGTGGTTAATATAGGGGATCGTGTGCATCTTATGGTCCAGATGTTATTTCCGGGCAATGATACATTATTATTGGATAATAATGCGCCCATTCACACAGCGAGCTGGAGCAGTTGTAGCATGGTTTGAGGAACATACAGATGAAATTCAACATCTCCTTTGGCCCGGTCAATCTCCGGATCTGAACATACTTGAACATCTGTGGTCCGTTTTGAAGATAAGAATCAGGCGCAGATTTCTACTTGTATCCTCTCTCTTATGAAACTGTGTAGTGCACTTCGTGCGAAATGGTGTAACATTTCATTTAATACTATTCACTACTATGATTGCATTCCACGTCTCATCAGAGCTGTTATGACGGCAAAACGTAATCTAATGCATCTTTTTTTCAGATGTTTCCATTGCTCTGGTAATTATCCTAGCATGATTTCCTTCTATGGGCTACATCAACGTATGTGGGATATATCGATGATCTCGAAGAATCCATTAATTTAACCATCGATCGTGTAACACGAGCTAATATCTGATATTCTGCAGCGTACATGGGTAGAATTGGACTATCATTTGGACTCCTAGAACTAGTGGAGACATATTGAATATCCCGTACTAAATTCTTACTTCTAGTAAATGTTTGATGAATTTGTTTTTTGTTCTACTGTACGTCGTAGTTTCATTTTGCAGGCAACCTGAAAGTGTATAGGCTTCATTTGTGAACACTCTATATATATAACACATTTGAGTTATTCATACAAAACAAATATGAAAGACGTAACAGAAGAAATGTGCTTTGTTTGTTAATATAAGACGAAGGAATTCGTCATGTCCCAGCTATTTACATATACGTCAGAGGAGTGACATACTTTCTCACTTTTCAATGGATTATTAAAAGTAATGCCCTGAATATAATAAACATCAGAAATATTTAATAAAATATTATTACCTCTATTGTAAGATCTAAGGAACGTCAACTAGAATCGATATTAAGTTTTCTCTCTCTCTCTCGCTTCTGGTTTCCATAGTTCATAGATCATCATGATTGAATATTTCGAATAACAATTTTCGCAGGACTAACGCTATAGGACAGAGGCCTACTTTTTAAACTAGGATCCGAATCTTACACTAGTTTGTATCCTAGCTAAGAATACAAATTGGAAATGGAGTCCGGGTTATAGGAGAGTAGAACCACTCACGTTACCGAGTTGGGCGGGGACCGCAGTGGCTCAGTGGTAGAATGTTCACCTCTGGTACCTGGGGTCCTTGGTTCGATCCCAGCTCGCGCCAAGTGAACTTTGTGGTGGACAAACACCGTGTGCGTGTGTTTTCTCGGGGTTCTCCCGTTTCCTCGCACTTTCTTCATTCCACCATTGCATTCATTACTCATCATCACCGTCTTCTTTAGCCTAGCCGGCATAACCGTTGGACGTAAAACTTAAAGATTTTATTTCAATTTCGTACCAGATCAGCTTTATACAGAATTAAGCGGTTTGTTAAGATTTTCTTCTATTCCACTTCTATTTTTTTTTTTTTTAATCTTGCACAAATATTCCGGCGCTTTCTTTCTAAGGGGCCGCGGTGGCTCAGTGGTAGAGCGTTCACCTCTGGTGCTTGGGGTCCCGGGTTCGATCCCAGCCCCCGCCAAGTGAACTTTGTGGTGGACAAACACCGTGTGCGTGGGTTTTCTCGGGGTTCTCCCGTTTCCTCCCACTTTCTTCATTCCACCATTTCATTCATTACTCATCATCACCGTCTCCTTTAGTCTAACCGGCATAACCGTGGGACGTAAAAATCAAAGATTTCATTTTTTTTCTTTCTAAATATCAAGGATTCTTTTGACATTTAAGGAGAAAAATTGAACTTCAAAGTTGTAATATACATGAATGCAAGTTTCCTAACACGTTTTACCTTCTTTCGTTATCAATTCTCCACTTCCACTTTAGCCCATTCGTGGAACGTAGAAACAATCGTTAAACGTGAAACTCAGCAAAAGATTAGTTATATTGGGATAGTCAGGACGTAAAATTATCTGGTTTTCCAATAAGTTCAACAATTTTGTTATGCCATACTACTCCATTTCTTCTCTTGATAAGGAGGTAGCTATGACATTGAAAGTGGCTACAATTTTACACTCATAAGGCAGAGAAACACACACAAATTCCACTTGAGTCGAATGGTAGAGGTTGTTTATTGATATTCGTTCTTCAATTAATGAAAACTTCAAATTATTTCTGTGATTACAAATCAACCAATAGCGTCATTTCAGAATTTACCAGACGGGAAGGGGGCAAGAATTCACCGACATAAGAATGCAAGTTTTTTGTTAATACATTAGTAAATAACTTATTAAAAAGCATGTGTTTCTCAAGCTCAGGAGGACAACTGCCCCCTGTCCTCCCTAAATAACGCCCCTAAAATCATCAGACTGTTAGCATTAATAAACTACTATCCTCCCTCAGATGGTTCTGCATGTTTTGATTTTCCAGTGCCTTCTGGTACAGCTGATGATAATGCAGTGAGTCAAGGACGCTGAACTCAACAAGTGAAGAGCTTTCCTCCTTCCCTTCAACCCCCGTCAACGTAGAACTACGCCATCTGACGACATAATCAATACCACTTCACTACAGCCATATAGGCTACACTCACTACATGCAAACGCAACCGTTCTTCTGAATGAAAGTCCCACGGCGCAGCGAAGATTAACGAAACCCTTTGTCAATTACGTATACGAATTATATAGTTCTAAAACTGAGAATAAAATAATGACTATATTTTAGTATTGGCCTTTTATAGTCATTAATATCTCCCCTGCAGGGGCGGATCCAGGACGGTGTGGGGGGGTTGTCATACTGCTACTTTTAAGGGCTCCAAACTTTGGTATGGGTGTTATTTATATACAATAAAATAAGAAAGTTTCGTCTTCTGGGGGGGGCGATCGCCCCCCCCCTGGATCCGCCCCTGCTCCCCTGTAAAATACAGTATCAACATGTAGTTTTGGGGGAACTCATGACTAAAGTATAACGTGATGCACAGACAGGGACGGCGTCCAGGAGGTCCTTATGGGTCATGACATAGGGTTACCATTCATCCCGGAAAATCCGGTACCGTCACGGAATCGAGATCTGCGTTTCGAAAAAAATTTTCTTGACGCTTAAATGTCCCGGATTTCAGCGAAGAAGAAAGGAAGAGAATATTATAGTTTACTTTTTTCACGTATATAATATACGTATATAATATATATATGTATATACGGATTACGTATATAATTATTCTCTTTAATTTCTGAGTATGGCAATTCAAAAGTTGAGAAAAACTTGAATACATAAAACATGGATTTAATTAAGTTCACGATTTAACTACTTTGACATTGAAAGAAGCATTCGTTTCACTGGACCAAGGACAAAAGGTTTTACTGCTCGATTTTATTGTTATCTTTATTTATTTATTTATTTATTTATTTATTTATTTATTGAAACAGAACACAACAGGTATTATACCCAATTACAGTGTTCATCTTTCATGAAATAAATATATTTACAATTTCCCTTTTAAACCTTATGACGCAATCAGCATAAATATCTATATTATTTGTCATTTTTAAGAGTCTGTTTCAACCTGCATCTTGCTTCTGAAATATTTTAATCAATAATCCCTGATCGATATTTTTGGTAATTTTCCGCTGACCATTCAAAAAGAAGAAAAAAATGTGTTTTAATTAATAAAACTGAACAGACAATGGGAAAACAGTTTTTTTTTTCAATATTGTCAATAAATTGTTAAAAAAAAAAAACAAAAAGAAAAAAAAGATACAACACGTACAGACAAAAACGTCTGAAAGGAAACACCCTACATTGAACGAGCTAAAACAGACTCTGAAAGCCACGAAACATAACAGATGCTGAGGAATAATGAAGAAAAAAAAAAAAAAAAAAGAATGCTTACCAGGGTGGAAGGAATAAATCATCTGCTTATGTTTGCTTAACTAAGGAGAAGGTCTTCTACTAAAATGACTAAAAAATGAGATTAAGTAATAGTTGAACAACTCTATCTAACGGAAGAAAGTAACACTTCTTTTCATTTCAAACACTTCAAACATTTTCGTAATTTTGCAGCGTCCTGGATTTTTTTTTTTTTTTTTTGAAATATGATAACCCTACCATGGCAGATCCTAAGCTAAAATCTGTCAGTATCTATCACCGGTGCTGATTATTTCAAATTCTATTGGGGTTATTAACGTTAACACCCACGCGCACCTGTTTATGCGTGCAATATAGGTAGTAAACGGACCAATAAAACCTATGAATGTGCCAGTTCCTTGAGGTCAAGCTCTACAGGCAAGTAAAATTCTTGAGTTGAGTTGATTTTGAATTTAGCGTCCCTTTTAGCAGAGAGGCTATATGAAACCTACTGATAAACGTGGAATAGTTCGAACCACATGAGCTCCCACCGGGAATCGAACCCTGTTTTCCAGGCCAAAGGCGTGTACGCTAACCGCTTACGCTCTAGGGGCAATTCTTCATGGAGACAAATCCTTCGGGCATACGCCCTTTCGCCTTATGTAGTACGTGGCAATGTATCCGTATACTAATCGGCGAAGCAGTGAGAATGTCGCAATTGACACCAGTGGAAGCACGGCAGAAACATCTATCGTTGAAAAAGTACGTATTAATTTAGTTCACGTTCATGTATTTTAATTGTTACCATTGCACAGCTTTTACCAGTTTCTACTAGAACTGACTGTAGACTTTATATCTGTACTGCTGTGCACTCATCGAAGGACTTCTTTAAAGCAGTAAGGACCAATTTATAACGCAGTGAACCAGGACAAAATAAGACCCGAAATTAAATCGTCATTTCCCTTACCCTCGTGAGGTGACGCTTTGCTAAATGCACTTACAACGCTTCGCTGAATGCATGTATATGGCACGACCAGCGCCGTAACTTAAGATTTTTTTCTGGGGGTCAAGCATTAATACTTAGGTCCCCTAGAAAAAGTTGCTTTGGGCCCACCAACAAAATTCGAAAATATGATCCTTCTTTTTATCTTTCTCTTACTCTTTGTAGGCCCCCGGAGCCTGTGGGCCCTCCCGCACGCCCATGAGCCATACATGAGAAATTAATTAAGGGGACAAATCTCAAAGCCATATGAATAAGTATTATTTCTTGGGCCCCTAATAGTAAACATTTTTTAAACTGAAATGGGCCCTAGACTCATTTTTGTTTTATTTACCTCTTGTGTGCTGTTTTGTTTATGTAATATAGTGAACCTGTTTGATATGCTTCGTTTATAATTTGATGTTCATATCATATATGGAGTAAGAAAATTTTCTCTTAAAGTGGGCCCTCTCGAACGTCGGAAAGCTTCCCTGGGAGAACAGTTCCCCCCACAAGTTACATCCCTGTTTACGACATTCAGCGAAGCGTCTCCTCACGGGGACGTGGGAAATGGCTCCCAATTTCGGATCTTTATTATTTTGAATCGTTGTTCTATTCTGCGCATTCAGATTCTGGTTTCGCGAGTCTGCACTAAGAACATTAGTACCAATAAGTGTATAAATTATAATGATTATAAATATTAAAAGCAAAATTAGAATTAGAATTAGAATTAGGTAAACTAAGTCAACTAATTTTAGCAAATATCAAACTCTTCGTAGGGAGTTCAATTGCCACGTTTACAATCAATTTCCAACAGCAATATACGCATATTTTTATTTTCATAGCTTTATCTTACAATTTATATTAACCATTGTCAGAAACAAAGACGATAAATTTGTGGTTTCCGGTATTGAACTATGTTTCAGAGGGCATTGTACGTTTTTTTTTTTTTTTCCTATTTTCTTAGTTTTAAAAATTGTTTCCGTTGTTCGATTTCGTCTCCTACTCATAGTTTCCTTTTCACACTTCCTTATATATATATATATATATATATATATATATATATATATATATATATATATATAAACAATTTCTAAGTACTTAGGCAGTAGTTTAATTTATATATAAAAAAAATGTTATTGTTATTTAGAGTTAAAAGAGGAAGCTGAAGATAGAAAAACGTGAAAGAAACATTTCCAGGCCCGAAGCTTACAAAAAATCATTACTTTTACGACTTGGTAACAGGCAGAATACTTAATAATACACAGTATTTCAAAATAATATCGGAGTTTTAAGGCTCTTTAGTATTTATTACAATTAACTTACAATTATAAACAGGGGTAAAAGTGGATCTGGAGAGGTAGGGGAACGACAGGTAGCGGTATGACGTCAGGCCGTTCCCCCTGCCTATCTTTGCCCATTGTAATTTTTTCTAGGAACTGGAGGGACGCCGCAGGCCGGTAGCCAGCCCAAAAATGTAGGGAGGCCCGATCCAACCATATTATAGTTCATTTGCAAGTCTACCGTGAAAATGTTAGGGGGGCTACCGAAAATTTAGGGGGTGACGCCCCCTGGATACGGGCCTGAGACGCCGTACATATTTTTTCGAGGTGGAGTGACGGCGTCTCCCCGCACTTTTACCCCCTAATTATAAATAATACATGAAATGAAAGAGCAACTCCGTTTTGCACGCACGCATACTTATCCACTGTTTCCTTTGTCAGCCGTTAGAAAGCGCTAGCAGCAAAGATGGCGACTATTGACCAAAAAGCTTTTTGTGTTTTACATTATGCAAAAACTGAATCTGTAGTTACAGTGCAACTGTCTGTATGGTCAGGGGCAGGGCCGCCCACAGGGGGGATGTATGGCGCAAGCTGCGCCATTGAGAAAAATTTTGGGGGGGATTTTACTCTACTTTCGAACTAGCAATTTTACTGTCGGAATAGCATTAAAACACGATTTTGAGAAGCTAATTTTCAAAAATTTTCCGTGGTGAACCCCCGTACTCCCTGCTTCGATACTCGATGAATGAAGTACCGCGCAAGTAGCCGTATGAAAGGAAAGGTTGGTTCGTTTTAAGAGAGAAGGGCCGCCCACAGCAGGAATGAATGGCGCAAGTTGTGCCATCGAGAAAAAAATTGGGGGGGAATAAAAAAATTGGGGAAGAATTTTACTCTAATGTCGAATAAGTAATTTTGCTGTGGTCAGAATAACATTGGAACACGATGCGATTTTTTTTTTTTTTTTTTTTTTTTTAAATCTCGAGAATGAATCCCCCTACCCCCTGCTTAGAAACTCTATGAATGAAGTACCGCGCAAGTTGCTATATGAAAGGATGTCGCCAAGTTCTGGTGAACAACAGTTACAAACACTCAAGGAATCACTTTCAAATTTAGATTTGAAACTTGCCTATGTTGTCTGTTGAAAATTATAAAGTAGTTTGACATAATTGTGAGCTAGTGGTAACCATACAGATAACAGCCAAGTTTCAAATCTAAATTTGAAGTGAGCCAGTGAGTGTTTGTAACTGTTGTCCACCAGAACTTGGCGCCTATTTTTGTGATTTCAATTCTTTTTAAGGCCACTCGTACTTGGCTCTTTTACAGGAATGTTTTTTGTTGCATATCACTTCTTTTTGTAGGCTAATTTCGAGGATAACATTTTCTTTTGGTATCAAAGTCAATAACTTATAACTTGCGTCTTACTTTTCATGTACAAGGGAATTATATCAATATTTTGTAAAGAAAAAAAAATAATACTACTAATTGTAAAAAAAAGAATACCTGTGCCATACACAGTGTGGAGAAGTTTTTATACCCTTCAATATCCTTATCTATATATATAAAAGAGAACGCACAAAATCCTTTGTCCGCTCATCACGCTAATACGGCTGAACCGATTTCTTTCATTTTTGGGGGGTTGTTAGGATTTGGACCCTAGATGGTTTTTATCATATCACTTTAATTTTCAATTACCAGTGTCTTGAGATAATTGACCAATCAGGTGTCAATACGTACAAAAAATCCTTTGTCCGCTCATCACGCTAATACGGCTGAACCGATTTCTTTCATTTTTGGGGGGTTGTTAGGATGTGGACCCTAGATGATTTTTATCATATCACTTTAATTTTCAATTACCAGTGTCTTGAGATAATTGATCATTCAGGTGTCCATACGTAGAAATCCTTTGTTATTAGTTCATCATAGGTATAAAAATAAACGTATTTATATGCAACCCGCATGACCCTGTGACTCGGCGGGTTAACATAACTAACAGGCGCTATAAATCACTTGAAAGCGAAAAAGTAAAAATTATCTAAGTAACAAAGTTTATTGCGTTCCGGGGTGACCGCAGCGAAGCGGGGTGAACGCTGCTAGTAGAACATATTTAGTATTGTACACTACCAAGACTACTAATAAAAGTAATGCCATTTTTATAATTACTACTGCCCCTACTACTACTACAAGCATTCTATAATACTACAACAGGAATAAAAACAACAAAAATAACAATTACTAGTACTATAAAAACTACTGCTACACTTTGCAATTGTTTTTAGAGGACTTGAGTTTTGAGGAGGGAAGACATTATTAGTTTTGGGGGGAGTGCGCCATCAGCTTTGGGGGGATGGGCACCCCTGGTCAGGGGGAGCGATTAGAGGCCCAAGAGGGGGCACTTGCCCTCACTTTTTTGAAATGACCCCTTAATGTATATTGTTTCATTTGGAAATGTAAAATTTTTGTATGTATTACTGATAATATTTACCGTTGCGTGAGTATCTATTTGTTATTTGTCTTCCTGTGGAGCTTTCTTACATGAATTGCATTTTAATTGCAATTCAAAGCAATTAATATTGCAAATGCATATATTTTTTTTAAAATGTCGTAGCATATGCTTATAGTATTTACTGTTTTTCATTTTCTAAGAGTAATAATATATAGGAAAGGAGGGCAAAGCGGATCACTTAACTTCAAGGGCCTCAAATGGCAACTAAAACTAAGACCAGGAAACCAAAGTTTTGAGGAAATATTTTATGATTATTAAACTTTCAAATAACAATACAATAGTAACGAGAATTGCATATACATAAATGATATTGCTTAATTACTGAACTACTGCAATTTATCCACTTTGCCCCACCGGTAGGGCAAAGCGGATCATGATAGTGGGGCAAAGTGAATAAGCAAAACTCATACATTAAAAGTCAGTGTTTAATCAGATATGCAAAATAGAAATTGTATAGAAGAACAATATATGTGTACACAGTCTAAGACAATAAAAAAAGACACCTAAATGAACTGCTGTACCTACCAGAAGATTAAAATGTTTAATATTTTGTGAGTATTAGCCTAACACATTTAAATATAGAATTAAGTCTAGACAAAGCTTGCATACGCATGATCCCTAAATATGTTTAAAAAACCTCAAGTCCATAGAAGTCTTTTTTCTTATTAAGTAGGCATCTAGTATCTTTCAATCTATAATAACTCTATGAGTACAATTTACGTAGTAGCAAACAGATTTAAAAAAACAATAATAAGGCTTAAGGCTGAAAATAACATCACATCACACGCTTGGTTTACACAGATATCAAATGTGTCCCTTATAATAATATATGTCTTGTTCCTTATAATAATCGGTACAGTTTTCGTGAAACCATGACAGACAAATAGAACACTGAATCCAGTCTTCATTAAGTGGATCTGAATAACATTCATGACAGAACTTGCATTGGTAACTACCGTCTTCTGGTGATTTTGAATGTTTTTATTTGTAATTCCAGATGTACTTGGGAGAGCTATACCCGCAGCAAAACATTTCTTCTTGCAGGAGAACCTTGAATGGTAGATTTCCTTCTTTTCTCTGGTACTTCCTTTACGGAAGTTGCACCAGTACTTGGTTCGGTAGACATAGTAGACTTGCTATACTTCTTCGCAATCTTCTGTTTTAAACATTCCTTGATAGAGGTACTCGTTAGTTCCTCTGCACGTAGAGACCTCAAGCTTCCCCCTCCCCGAACAAAATTTCACCGTACGCCACTGTAGTCATTAGTACTGAACATGTATGGAACATTTTACGTAAATTGATTCGAGGCAAAAAGTAGAGAAACGAAGAAACAAACAAAGATCTGAAGTTAATTAAAATCATTTTAAAAGATGTAAAATCAAACTAATAGTTTCTTAACAGTGGTATAGAATTTCATAGTTTAATATAGGATAAGTTGCGTTAATAGCCGCTGCGATTATTTAACTGAACTCTTATCTTAACCCAACTTACTACTACAACAACTACTGATGTTACTCTACTACGACTACCACCACTACTACTATTACTACTGCTATGTTTTTGTTCGGCGAGTGTTAACGGAACAAATTTAATATGAATTTCAATATTCAAATTAGCTGTGTTGCAACGTATACGTACCGTCAATACCATATTTAGTGCCAAACAGATGTTCTAAAACAGTACTGTATTATGCTTGGGGCAAAGTGAATCGCTATTCGCTTTGCCCCTTCTAAAATTATTCACTTTGCCCCACACTACCACGTGAGACAAAAGACTGTCTACAGCATATGGACGACGTATTTACGATAATTCTCAAACATGATAACAAAGGTAAGATCCCACCCTGTCCATGTATAGTGTGTTCGCAAACATTCTACGGAATAGTAAGAAAATATTTCAAAATCCTTACCTCTTGAATTTTTTAGCAAAATGCGTATTTTTTTTTCTTTCTCCTCTCTCGTCGAAACAACAACACGTACACGTAAAACAGTAACGCCCTTCTTTTCTTTCACTAGTGACGTCATAAACTGGGGCAAACATTTCCTGCCCTCTGTTTTCAGTTGACTGTAAATTGCGTTATTCGCTTTGCCTCATATATCCACTTTGCCCTCCTCTCCTCTACATTTAATAGCATGTGTGGAATTAAAAGTTGTTCATTATCCCCAGTTTCAATATAACTTCTAAAAAACAAGCTTCATTATTTATTAGTATGATTAATATTATCCTTTGTATTTATATGTTTTGCCATTTTGTTATTAAATAATCTGATCACACAATTTTCTAGACAGAATTTTAAGATGTTCATGAGCAAGAAATCAAATCTCTTCTTACACTTTCGTTGTTTAAGAGTACAAAGGCTTAGTACCTACGTGCGCTGCTCGTGTCAATTTACTTAATAAAATACGGAATACGGTATTTTAATTGAAAAAGATAGTATCCTATTAGTTATAGGACTATTCGTCAAACAAAGTATTAGAAACAATCAGGAAAACTAACATTGATATACAAATATTCAGATCATGTCTTGCCTACCCCACCACTTTTAACGTCCAATCGCCGCCACTGTGTGGGGGGAATTTTAAGCAACTGTGTCCTTATCGTCTGCAATTGCTACAAGCTCTAAACCCAATAGACGACGCTTTACGCTCTAACTTTGCAAATGAAATGTTGCTACATGACAAAATTTTCTGGATTGTGTCGTCTTCAGTGATGAATCGACATTTCACCTAAGTTGTGATATGAACACTCATAATGTTCGCCTCTGGGAGTCAGCAAATCCCCACGAGACTTCCTTAAATTGAATGTATTTTGTGCCATATCCCGGCGGAAAGTTTATGGGCCTTTCTCGCCTAACGACTGGGTGTGTGCCGCGTAACGAATGGTGTTCAGATTGAACACTAACTAAACTAAACTAACTAACTAACTCTATGGCCTATGGAACCCGGAGGTTCAATGCCGCGTTCACATAAGCTCTCCACTGACTTCTATCCTTAGCCAATTTGATCCAGTTTCTACTTTGTATTCTTATCTGTGCGAGATCCATCTTAATATTGTCCTCCCATCTGCGCCTAGGTCTTCCTGATGGTGGTTTTCCGATTGGTCTTCCAGTCAAGACTGAAAGCGTTTCTACTTTCTTCCATTCTGGCTACATGACCCGCCCACCTAAGCCTCCTAGACTTGACGACCCTAACAATGTTGGGTAAACCGTATAAAATATGTAGTTCCTAGTTATGAAGTTTCCGCCATTCTCCATTCCCGTTCCTATTGGGTCCGAATATTCGTCTCAGGATCTTGTTCTCAAATACTTTCAGTCTATGTTCTTCCCTCAGAGTAAGCGACCATGTTTCGCAACCATACAGAACAATAGGCATGATTATCGTTCTATATATTTTAAGCTTCAAATTCCTCGACAGAATTCGCGACAAGAGATTTTGAACCGAATAGTAACACGAATTCCCTGCTTTTAGTCGGCATGTAATTTCTTTGTGAATATGATTTTCGTCTGTTAATACTGACCCTAAATATTTGAAACTATCCACTTTATTAAAAGTATTATTTAATATTTTAACGCATCCATAATTTGCCTTATTACGATCCCGACGCACTTCCATGTATTTAGTTTTCCCTGCATTTACTTCTAAACCCATGTCCCTGCAAGCGTTTAATAAGATCTCTGCATTTCTTTCTATTGTTCTCCTATCATCACCTATTAAATTTACATCATCAGCATGCTCAGATTGAACACTTGCAGCAAAAACTGTTTGAGTTGCTCTTTCATTTGATGTATTACTTACAATTGTAATAAATACCACAAAGCCTTAAAATCCCGATGTTCGTTTTGAAATAACCGTATAATTGTTGAGAGAGACCTGATTATTATTATTTTTTTTATATGTGAATTTGGTTTACGAAAACACCTTTACATATTTACCTTGTCCGTGTATCCATTCGCCCGGGAGAAAAAAAAATCAACTCCTTGATGGAGGATTTAGTAATTAGATTTCTGGGCTCTCGGCATCTAAGGCCATTTATCCCGTCACATTTGAGGAATGAGGTCCCTCGGCGAGCACATTATGCGGGGAAAGGAAAGGAAGGAATCGGCCTAGGACCTATAAGTTAGGTACCACCCTGGTGTGAATGAGGAAAACCTCATTCAGAGTGGCTGGCCTGGAAAAGCGTTTTACACTTTCTCGACCGAGTGCCCCACCGGCGAAGGAACCCGGGACTGCTCACACCGAACTGCTGGATGGAGTACTACCAAATTTGGTCAGAATGTGGAGGCACAAAAGTTACGAATGACACTCGTTGACGGAAGCAATATTGAAATCAGAAATGGCAGAAATAGCGAGAAGGGGTTTTGTGCAATCGACTACGCGTTCAAAGAACATATTTTATTTTCATCCTAACTCTTTTACCACTTCCTCCTCCATGCAACTCGGGTTATTGAGTTTTCATTCTACTAATCATGTAAACCACTTTCTATTTTCCGTTTGTATTGCATAATACAATATCAACAGCAAACATCACACACCAGGAAGCTTCATCCCTCACATCTTGAATTATAACATTCACGACAATTTTCAAAAAAGCACGGGTTCACGGCTGAGCCATCCTTTGATTTCATATGATTTTTAGTTTAGTGTCCCTTTCAGCAGTAAGGCTATACAAGACGTGGACCTACAGTTTTAACGTGGAATCCGCTCCCACTGGGAATCGAAACCAGGTCTCCCACGCCAAAGGCGCGTACAGTAACTGCTTAGACACAACAGAGCTCGGCTGAGCCTTCGTGCAAATCAACCCGAACAATGATTTGGCATGTTAATTCCACATTACTTTTTGAGTCGTAGCTCCTTTATACATATCTTAAATTATCCTTACGTATCTCGCTGTATCTTTTTCTTCCTCACATCTGTGTACTTTCTGACGCGTACTCTGTCAAAGGTCTTTTCCAAATCAGTAAGACCCTATGTAATCCTTTTTGTCTTTATCCTTTTCCATCGTTTGTCTTTAATATAAAAATTGTATCCGTCATACTCTTTCCTAGCATAAATCCAAATTCTTGTTCTTCCATTGATGCTTCCTCCTGTAATCACCCACCCACAATTATCTCCCAAATCTTCATTGTGTGACAATTCCTTTATACAGGGGGGCACAAGTAGGTATACACCCCCGCATTGATCAAATATAACATTCTAGCTTATGGGTTTATTTGCCACAGCTGTTCTAAGCTTAAGATATACATAAAAAGGCTTTAAGAACAAATAATAAAGAAACTAAGTCTGATGGATCATCATCATCATCATAGGTATTCTGCCCTTACTGGCAGGTCACTTGCAGCAGCTGAGAAGCTTCCATGCTCCACGGTCCTCCGATGATCTTTCTGTTTTAATATCATCCATTAATTGTAGTCTCCTTCGCCCCTCTCTCTCTTTCCTGCCACTATACCCTCTAGCACGTCCCTCATGATACAATCTCTTCTTAGGCAATGTCCCAACCAGTTTCTCTTCCTCTTCCTAATAATATCTAAAAGTATTCTTTTCTCACCCACCATTTCTAACACCCACTCATTCGTTTTTCGCTCGACCCAACTAATTCTCTCCATCCTCCTCCACCCCACATTTCGAATGCTTCCAGTCGTTTTCCATCACTTTTACGTAATGTCCACGTTTCCGCCTCATTCAGTACAATACTCCACACGAAGTATTTTATGAGTCTTTTTCTCAACTCTTTATTCAAGGTCCCACAAAACAGACTTTTCTTCCTCCTAAAGGCTTCTTTCGCCATTCCTATCCTTGCCTTTATTTCACGTTCGCACTTCATGTTATTACTAAGAATACTACCCAGATATCGAAAACTATTCACTTGTTCTATTTGCTCCCCTCCCACTTTTATATTTGACACAGAGCGCTTCGTTCCAATCACCATGGCTTTTGTCTTTCTAACATTTATTTTCATCACATATTCTTCAAAGCCCTTCCTAATTTTGTTTCTAACATTTTATTGATTTTCTTTTCAGATTCTGCAACAAGCGCCAGGTCGTCTGCAAATCTTATGCATCTAATCATTCTACCTCTTACCGAAATCCCATCATCCTCATATATAGATATGAATATATATCTGATGGATAACAATAAGAAATTATATAAAAAGCAATGAGTTGATCAGTACCGGGCTGTATACCTTCTTTTTGGCCACCCTGTATTTTCATACCCCTATACATCTCCCTTCTTCTTAAAAAGGTGGCTAAGCGATTAGCATACGCATCTTTGGCATGGGAAACCTGGGTTTGATTCCCTGCGGGAGTTCATGTGGTTCGGATTCCACGTAAAGCTGTAGTTCCACGTTTCATATAGCCTCGCTGCTGAAAGGGAAGCTAAACGGAAAGCTAAACGGAAAATCAAATCAAAATCATTTTAAAAAGGGTACAATAACACTATCTCAACATTGACTAGTAATTTTTTTCCTATTCATAAAGGAGCATCAGATCCCATATGATGTCTATACCTTCTGGTCCCAAACTCTTCCATGCTTGTACTGGTATGCCACCTGGACCTGGTTTTTCTACTCTTTCCCAGTTTAGTATTGATGTTGCTTCAAGATTTGTGGCCGTGGTTGCTCAGTGATAGAGCGTTCACCTCTGGTGCTTGAGGTCCCGGGTTCGATCCCCGCCCCCCGCCAATTGAACTTTATGGTGGACAAAAAACGTGTGCATGGGTTACCTCGGGGTTCTCCCGTTTCCTCCCACTTTCTTCATTCAATCTTTTATTCATTACTCATCATCACCGTCTCCTTTAGCCTCATCGGCATAAGCGTGGGACGGAAAACTCAAAGATTTCATTTTTTGCTTCAAGATTTGGAGTTCCATCCCTGAAAAAGTTCCTCTGATTTTCTTCATTTAAAAGGTTTTAAAATAATTGGCCCATTTCTCTTTAATCATCCTGTCTTCATCTGTAAGTATCAATCCTTGGTCACCTTTCATTTGCCTAATATGCATAATATTCTTTGTTGTCTTGTCCCTAATTTTTGCTAATTTATATAACTTGTTCACTTTACCTGCTGTTTCAAATTCATCATACATTTTATTCCAGCCTTGCGTTTCCTGAAGTTTTACTCGAAGTCTCCTCTATGGCCATTAGTGTAATCTTACTGTTTACCCTCCACCATTTTTGCATATCCTCTTCTTGCAGATGCATAACACTTTCATTTGAAAAAATCCCTTAATTCCTCCTCTTTCAGTCTCGACCATCTAGTTGTCGGCTCTCCGTTTCGCGCTCTCCTATTGTAACTTCTTACGAATTTCCAATCTGATTGATGATCATCCAGTCTACACTCCACATTCTATGCTGCGGGGCCACGCTTTCACTGTTTATTACCTTGCAGTTTTTATTTTCCTTCAGATATTGTAAATGAAATGAAATCTTTAAGTTTTATATTCCACGGTTACGCCGGCTAGGCTAAAGGAGACAGTAATGATGAGAAATGAATTCGATGGTGAAATGAATAAAGTAGGAGCAAAAGGACGAACCCTGAGAAAACCCACGTACATGACGTTTGCCTACCACGAAGCTCACTTGGCGCTAGCTGGGATCGAACCAACGACCTCATGCACCAGAGGCGAACGTTCTACCACTAAGCCACCGTGGCTTCCTTGAGCTGTTGTCTTCGGCATAAAATATAATCGATTTGATTTTCTTTTCCACTACTCTTGTAAATCAAAAACTGTTCCAAGCTCTTCTGAACAAAATCGAATGCCGTCGCAAGGTCCACTACTTCTTTGTTCCTTTTTCCCAATAAATATTTCATTAACAACAATATATTGTGCAACGCGTTTACTTTTCCTGAGAAGATCAATAATGGATACTTTATTCTTGGGATGAGCTTTATCGCATAATTTTCTCGAAACTGTTCAAGGATTTTGTTCGTATTTCATAAATAAATATTTTAATAATCCTAGAACATAATAAAGAGAGTCTAAGTCATTTCTTGTGAAAAGACTTACAAGGGGTAATTTACTCGTGGGGCGAGTTTTCTCCAAAGCTTTCTGAAAATGTTCATTATAATTGTCGGTTGCTTCCTGGCTAAGCGGTTAGCGCACTAACTTTAGCGTGGTAGACTCGGGTTTGATTCCCGGTGGGAGCTCATATGATTCGGATTCCAGGTTACACTTAGGTCCACGCCTCATTTAGCCTTACTGTTGAAAAGCACTAAAAATCAAATCAAATCTATTATCATTTCGTAATATTTCATAAATACGTATCTCAGTAGCATGACTTTATTTAAGAAACGGGCGAAAGTAAGTTTGGTGTGGCGGTCCGTAAAGTTTATTGCTTGTAAATCTCATATAGAGAATCTGCAAGGCTTCTTATATTAAATTATAATATGAATAATGTTAAACTCTAATTTAGCTTAGATCCATTTCGATTCAAGAAATATTTCCTTTATCAGTAGGGCCAAATTACTGAGGATGATTCTGATGGACAATATATGTATAGTGCCACTGATATTTATTCCTTGTAATAATCTAAACCATTAAATTTATGGCGTTAATATAAGACCATTGTTATTATTATTATGTATTCTGCTTTTCTGCAGCACCTGAGACTAATGAGTTTTAAGGTTTAGATCTGGAACTGTTTTTTCCACGTTTCTCGATTTCAACTTCCTCTTTTAACTCCCAATATTTTCTTCGATTTTTTAAAATCATCGATCAGTTGTGTTCTTCTTACTGCTCGTTTTCCTTCCATTTTTCCTTCTATGGCGGCATGAAGAAGACAATAACTTCGCAAGATGTGTACCTTAGGGGTGTTCGATAAGGCTGAAGATCTATCGAACTTCGGAAGTGAAAATTTATCGAGTTGTCATCGGTTACTCGAAACCGTTCGAGTATTTGAAATTATCGAAGTTTCGGGTATTATCGAAATTTCGAGTATTATCGAAGTTTCGGGTATTATCAAAAGTAGGATGAACAGTTCGGTTCCTTCACCTCTCCAATGATTTCACAACTTTTTTCATCTGATAAGTTATTGCAAAGTTGTATTCGTCGAAATCATATGTAAAATTATTTTTCTGCCTGTCCCGTTATTGGCGTAATCGGCAAAGTGACTATTAGTAGACTAATGTTGTCTTGGATTCCAATTCCATTCGGGTGATGCATGTTTTCTCTTCCTCTTTCTCTCTTCTGACAGACTGCTTAAACCTTGTACAGATCTGTGGGGAAAAAAACTTTTCCTTCACTACATTGCTAAGGAGAGAAGTTTTAAAATGAACACCCTGCATATAAGTAATACATATTATATACAACTATGATAACCTTGAATACATCGTTTCTTTCGAACACTCCGATAATCCCGAACTTTTCTAAATATTCAAGCGACTCGACAAATCCGATCATATAGATATATTTCTGTATTTGCTGCTTTCAAACAATTCGAGATTCTCGAAAGTTCGATAATTCGATAAAATTAAAATTCTTTATCGATGAAACGGTTCTGAAATTTTATCGAATTGTTATCGATTACTCGATTATCGGAACAGACCTAGTGTACCTTCCTACGAAGAATGCTGGCTACAAGCGTCGTCTTCTCTTCTATCTGTTTTAAAACATCTTCGTTCGTTACTCTCTCTGTCCATTGTATCTTCTCCATCTTCCTTCAACACCCATTTCGAAGCTCTCTAAATATTTATTCTCTAATGTCTCTGAATCATACAATCCAATACTTCATATATAACACTAGACTAACTTCTACCTTACTACAATATTAAGCCTGCTAGTTAAGAGTAATATTTTCTTGTTCAATGCTTCTTTGGCTATGGCAATTCTTGACCTGATCTCCTTGGTGCAGTAAGCGTCTCTCGTCAAAATACTTTCCAGATACCTGAAATCATCGACTTCTTAGAATAAAAACATGAAGGAATTACAGTTCGTTACAAAAGCTCTGTGCAGTTAGGACTGTGTCATACAGATCGCCAATGCGGTTAGTACCAGATTAATGATGTGTAGAGTGGTACTGATAGACCTCTAAGACTGTAGCAATCGTTTAATCACTTCCTGTTTGTTTCGATCAGCACAATACAGTACGTTGACAATTGCTGAATTCCACATTCCACGACCCTCTCCTGACACTGAGACAGTGCACAGTAATTTTTGGAACACTTTTTACAATTTTATTTTTGTACTTACAATGTCCAAAAGCCGAAGATACGTAGGAAGCATTACATTTTCAAACATCTGACACATTTCCTGGCTCTACACTGATAAATCGATTTCCTTCCTTTTTCCAATTGTAGAATACAATTACAGTCACTTGTTATTCTAAGAGTAATGTGTGCAAGAAACCATCTTAACTTTTTCTGTACAATTCCTATTTCTAATGATGGCATTCCGCTTTAACAGATTCCCAAAGTATTGCCTTCTTCAGCACAGATTCTTTGAAAAAACTAACATTGTCCTTAGAATTATATCCCGTTGATTATCTCCTACATGTCAGAACTCTCTTCAATTTCAGTAATCTTTCATAGAATTTCTCTTGCACTAATAAACTCTTCTTTATGAACACCAAACTGTATTTTGTGTAGCTGACTGAATTAAAGAAACATTGCACTTTTTAAACTTTTTATTTTTATTTCACTAATAAAACTGACGAACTGGTCAAAGAAAACTGACAAAATTGAAACTTTATTACCTTCTGACCTGCATGTTTGAAATATGTGCTCTTACTCCAATGGTTACTATGTTACCCACTTTTTAATAAGTATTGAATATGCATCCTATTTCCAATTTATCCCAGAAGTAATGTAGTTTCTTCGATGACTGCTGTAATGACGTCTCTGACGAACGAATTGTGAAGTAGATGGTACCTACCATAGCTGTGTCATATAGGGCACTTCATTGTGCACCAGTGTATAGAAGACAGTCTACTCCACGTTTTGGAATTGTATTTGATCTTAGAGGCACATACTGCATGTCATGCTTTAAGAATTTCACTACGGACATTCAGCCAGTGTCGCGACGCTAAACATCCATGTCGTATACGTTCAAGGTGCTGTGGATGTGCGGAAGTGTCAATGGAGATTCCAGCCTCACTTATAAGCAACGAGAAGTGACATCTGTGCAGCTGGACAACGATGCCCAACGAACAGTGGTGTAGGAAAATCCATTGGAAACTGTTGACGAAGTGTCCAGCGAACTCCGTCACTTATTCGACTGTTTATCGTCATCTACAAGATCTTGAGTACCTGTTAAAACTTGGTAAATGGGTGCCTTATGCGTTAATGCCTCAACAGAAGCAGCAGCGAGTGGACACCTGCAGTTCATTGCTCACTCGTTACAAAGGTGAGCCATTTCTAGACGCAAACGGCAGTGGGTACTTACAGCGGGGAAGAGGCTCAGAAACTATGTCAAAACAAGACAATCACCCCTGCAAAGTGATGTTGAGTGTTTGGTGGGATATCTATACAATACATTTTGAGCTTCTGCCATTGAACCAGACAATCGATGCAGATGTGTACTGTTAGCACCTTGAACGCCAATTGTTGGAGAAACGTCCTGCTCTGGTTCATCGCAACGGTGTGCTCGTCCACGGTGATACCGCGCGCCCACACACGGCAAGAAGGACCTGTGATAAGATCAAGGCATATGGCTGAGAGAAAATCCCTCAACCGGCGTTTTCACCAGATGTTGCACCAACAGAGTCTACTATGTTTTTCACAGCTTGCAAAACAACCTTTCCGAAGAAACCCTCCAAGATGAGGATGATGTGTAACGAACAGTGTCAGTTTGCCTCCAAAGCTGATAACTTCTTAGAGACTGGGATTCAACAACTGGCTGACTGGTAACAGTGTACTGTGAAGTCCGATGGAGACTATTTTCCTGATTAATGGAAGTATTATCTAGCGATGTTCTAGGTAAGTTACCATTCTTTTCCTCACGCTGCAAAAATACATTACTTATGTGATGACCTATTAAATTAAAACAAGTAGGAACTGAGTTCTTTGTAATTTTAATACTTTTCCTGTGATCCCAGCTATAAAATCTCTTTCCACGGGGGTTTAGCATCTTATTCCCCAAGTACTCAACAATATACAAATCCTATAGGCACTATATATGTATAGACCATTAGAAGCATCCTCAAAAATTTAGCCCGACTGATAAAGGAAATATTTCCTAATCGACATCGACCTAATCTAAATTAACAGTTTACCAGATTTGAAGAGCCAATCTTGTCACTTCATGACTCAGGAATACGTCAGATCCTGAGGTATTAATTTCCGGTTACTTTAGACAGGCAGCATGTTTTGCACAGTCATCTGCGTAAAAGGATATATATATATATATATATATAAGGTGCATTCAGGTTATAACATCTCCTATTTTTTCTCACTACCTAATCATACAAAAACTATGAAGTTTGTGTCACTTCTCAACATCATCTCCCTGCAGCCGTACACAATTTTCACAACGTCGACGCCATGATTTCATGGCCGCAGCGAACACTTTTTTGGAATCTGTTTTGACCACTGGAAAATCGCTGATGCAATATCGGCACGGCTAGTGAATGTGTGACCACGGAGTGTGTCTTTCATCGTTGGAAACAGTCAAAGGTCGCTAGGAGCCAGGTCAGGTGAGTAGGAAGTATAAGAAATTACTTCTAAGTTGCTGTCACGAAGAAACTGTTGCGTCGTCCGTCAGGATTCGTGGCACCTACCTGGAGGGCACGTTTTCATTTTCAGGTCTTTATGCAGGATTGTATGCACAAATCCCATAGAAATGGCTACTTTGGAGGCGAAGTATTCATTCGGAACAACTTTTTCCACTCGTTCGATCATGTCGTCAGATCGGCTTGTGCGAGGCCGAGATTGTTTTGGTTTGTTGCAACACGAAGTTCTGCCTTCTTTGAACTGCCGCACCACGAACACACATTAGACAACATGACACCATCATCAGATGTCTCACTCAACTGGTGATGAATTTCAAGCGATGTCACCACGCAAATGGAGAAAACAACGAGTATCGTGAGTATCAAAAACAGTCATCACTCTCATCGCTGCCACTAGAGTTCTGTGCGCCGTAGGGTGTTGCCATTTCTGTCACGTATTGACAACGAGTGTTCGCGTATTTTAAAACAACGCGTTTCTATAACTTGAATGCACCTCATATAAAATATGTTTTTTTTTTCTTCTTTCTTGATTATTGAACGCATTGACGAGTTCCTTCGTGGCTCTGTGGTTAGTATAAGAGCCTCGAGGGCGGGAGACCAAGGCTCAATTCCCAGTAGGAAATTATGAGATTCGGATCTTACATTAATTTGAACGTCCACGTCTCGTATAACTTCAATGCTACCATAAAAGTTCAACTCCAGGAAAACCAAACCACTGAGTAAATTGACCAATTAAAATACATTTTGAGCACTGTACAGATAATTAACTTTTCTCTAAGCCACAGAAAAAGGTATCGTATTTTCGAGATTTACGTCTTACAGCCCTACCCTTTAGGTTAAATGACATAATGAGAAAATATATAGGGTATATCAAAAGTCTGGGTTCATAGTCCAACTCTGTTATGAGTCAAGGTAAGTAAAAATGGGAAGATTATGTATAATATATATATATATATATATATATTAAAAGAAATGTAAGATGTTAATCTGCATCCTTTGGTTACCACTTGATTTCTATATCAAGGGGGTAGAGTGCAATAAAGCAAAAAGTTTATAAATTGAGATGTCTATTTACTTATGATCTCCCTCTATAATGTAATTCTGGTTTCATATATAGTGGGCTACATCTCGCGCCGGCGATAATTCAAATTTTGTGCGCGATAACTGGAATTTTGGTAGCAAATTATAATCGTGATAAATGGAGGTATTCCTAAATATGTACATAAATTCAGGCTAGTAACAAATAGCAGTTGTTAACTAGTTCAAATATAAATTTACTTTTTCATTAGGATTGGTCGGAAAAAAGTAACTCCCTGACGCTACTGCAAGTTAAAATGGTGCATATTCAACTGGATGATGCTTGGTCTACGCCATGATTTCGCATTTCTGGTTTTGCAGACCAGAGCTTGCTGGTCTCTTTAAGAGAAGACTAATGCTGAAAACTTACCTCCATCACGAACAGACCCCAGAACCAAAGGACCACACACTAACAATCCGAGTAAACAGGTCGAAGGGGTATGTAAAGGACTTTCAGATATTTGTGTAAAAGAAATCCAATTAAAAATATTTTTTTTGTAAAAAGCTGTTATTTACAATATTGCATTTTTTTTATCATACACCACGCAGCTTACAAGGTAAAACACATTACAATCGCGCAATGTGTTGAACCACGTTTCAGAATCTCGCTCTAGCAATTATAATCGTATTGTACACGCTGATTCAAATAAAGTCTATACATATTTTCTATTTTTTACAAGGTCTGTAGGCAAGATTATAAACAAAGAAAAAAAAAAGCATTAAGCTAAAACTGTTTTCTACATATGTTCATTTTTTTTCTTTCTTTTTACGAATAAGGCATCTGAAAAGAATCCACTGGACGGCTTCATGCTGCCGTGTCTCCTTTTGAGCAGCCATTTTGAAAGAACGCTGATTAAAAATGAAACACAAGCTACTTACAAAAATTTCTTGCAGAAGGCAACACAATTGCTATAAAACTTACAACTGCCAATTGCTTTTTGTTGTATGTTTTTTTTTTTAGAACAATTCATCACCTGAAAGAGCTGATATTAGATCATGATAAAAATTTTCAAATTACTTATCACAGAGTAAAAATTCGAAGATTTTAAATTCTAATTTTGTTTTTTATCTTCTGTTTAAAACACTTTGTCCACGTCACACATGAGATTCCAAAGGAACATTAAAAATTCTGGAAGCTAAATTTGGATCTGGCAAACTTTGAGGTCTTCCTGAGCAGCTGGATAAAATGTCTCTTATATCAATTGCTACCAAGAACCCCTCATCCCTCGAACTCAGATCAGGTGAACTGGTCCGTAGTTGGCACCGACCCTTGTTCAGCCACAAATTCAACCGCCATTGATCTTTGAAGCCTTCCGTCAAGATAACCGGCTGGAGACAGTCCCACGTTGGCAGTTTGGAATCCTTCTTTGCCTTGTTGTTACTGTCATAAATCCAATTCAATTTATCAAAATCCTTCGTGCCACCGACAGTGTGGCGTCTTTTCAACGACGTATGAGGCATACCATTCTTTCGCTTCAATTTCGTCAACACAACTCCTTTCTCAATGTTTTCTTTCTCCTTAAGCTTGTTACTTCTGCTGGCCATCTCTTGTCTGCGTTTGCTATCCTTCGTCTTAATGTTGGATTCAGTCTTCTCGGTTTTGGTGAGGGAATCCGAACGCTTCAGTCGTCCTTCTTTTAGTTTGTTGTCGGCACAATTACCACTCAACGTATGATGTTCCGTCGCCCTGTCGACGTCGCTCGGCCCACACGAATGAGTCTCTCGTCTCCTTCCTCGGGTAGTTTCCCTATCTTTGTTGTCAGCTGTGCTTCGCAGAACAGTTTTACCAGAGTCCGACGTATAGGAACCTTCCGATTTTCTGTTTCCTGCATTTTCCTGAAAAAAATAAATAAAATAATATTGTATACAAAATCAACAAGTAGGGTTAGCAATAATGAGAAAAATTCGTCTTATTGATTATAGCATAACTATTTTCAGGATATGTGATATAGAAGGTTAATCCCATAAGGAAATGTACAAAATTTTCTCACCTGGAGATGCATTTTGGTGAATAAAATGAAATCTTTGAGTTTAACGTCCCACGATTATGTCATTTAGGCTAAGGGAGACGACGATTAAGGCAAGTGAATGATCATGGAAGAATTGGTGGAATGAGAAAGTGGGAGTGCCCCAAGAAAACCCATGGGCACCATGCTATCTACCACAAACTTAATTGGCCGGGCACAGAACCAGAGGCAAGCGTTCTACCACAGCCACTGCGCCCCCATTTTGGTAGACAATCTTCGCAAGGAATTAGAAATTGACTTTAACATAATATCCTTTCTGATTATCTAGATCGTCTCTGTATATTGCTTTTCCTATATCCTAACAATCATTGAATGGCTGTCAATAATAAAGAGTGCACATGCGTATTAAGCTGACCAAGGTCTACAATTAAGCTGAGTTTGGTCGAGGTCGAACGAATTTCATTGATCGCATAAGATATATATAAGTTTTATTTTGTTGTAAATATTTATGGTAAAGTCTTACCATAAATATTGTCCCATCTTTTGAGGGTGGCTGTACTGCCGCTCATACAAGGGAGCGATGTCAATGAAGCGTGAGTCATTGTTTAATAAGCTGAAGAAGTGTAAATGTATCAGCTGTAAGTGATCACGATGGAATGGGGCGAGTATGAAAATCGTGTGGCCCTGATAGCGTTGCACAAAGCAGGCAAATCTTCAGGAGAGGTTTCCAAACCCTCCAGAAGCTGCAAATTGGTAAAACATTCGTTTACCGCACTATCCAGCGTTTTGTTGAGGCTGCAACTGTGAAAGGTCGCCCGTGGCAAGGAAGACCACGCATAGTGCGAACACAGGAACTTGTGAATGCAGTGGCAGCGCGTGTCCGGCGTAATCCAGTTAGAAAACATTTAGTTATGGCTTGTGAGCTAAAGATATTGAAGCTGTTTATGTCTCGCACGTTAAGCAGTGACCTGGGATTCCATGCTTACAAACAACGCAAAGGACATCTCCTGACAAAGAACTGAAGCGGCAGAGGCTCCTAAAAGCAAAGCGTTTACTTAAGCGTTACGCACCAAATGGGCACCGTCAAATCCTTTTCACTGATAAGAAGATTTGCAGTGCTGAGGAGACTTTCAATGCCTAAAATGGCAAAGATATATGCCACAACCTCTAGAGAAGCTGATGAGAAGGCTCCAAGGATTCAGAGGAGTCAAAATCCTGCCTCAGTCATGGTGGGGTGGGTTGTGAGCCACTATGGCACAACAAAGTTCCATTTTCGGTGAGAAGGGGGTCAAAACATCACCCAAAGTGTACCAGGAAACAGTGCTTAGGAGATTAGTCAAGAATTTCACCAACACCTTCTTCCATGGACAGAATTGGAGGTACAGCAGTCTGGAGGCACAGCTCCAGCACACAAGGCACGGCAAACCCAGCAGTGGCTGAAGGCAAATGTTCCGGATTTCATTTCCACTTCTTTAAGTCCGGACCTAAACCCTTTGAACTACAAATTATAGTCCAAGCTTCAGGAGACTGCTTGCAAGAAGAGACATTCCAATATTGAAAGTTTAAAGCGGTCTCTTCGGAAGGCAGCTGCAGATTTTCCAGTAGATGTGTTGTGTAATGCAATTAATAAGTGGCCACAAAGACTTACGGACTGTGTGGATGCTAATAGTGGCCATTTTGAATAATTATTTGTGACTTTTGTTCATAATGCATCCATGTAACTATGTTATGATATAAAAGTATGTATGTATGTATGTAACAATTTTGTGTCAATGTACTTAAAACTGTGAGACAGTGCTTACGGTAAATACTAGGTATTATACATCTGCTTAATAGTTTAGTTGCTAAAAAAATCTTTAGTTTACTAAGGCAAAAATACCTTTCTTTTACTATTTTAGTTTTTTACTATTTAGTTACTATTTTCTAGTAACTAAAAAATTCAAAACTTAAAAATATTAAAAAAGGGAAGTTTAAGTACCATTAAATGTATATGTTATAATTTTTCGTATAATAAAACAAAAATTTAACATACACATCGTTGAAAATATCTTAGTAACTAGACAGTTTTAATACAAACTGCATTCAATGGTTATGAAGAATAGTTTCTTTTTCTTTTAATATCTCCCGAAATTGTTCCCATCCTTCAAGTAACTCCGCCTAAGATATAAGCAGAATTAGCAATCTGTTAAGAGGTTTTAATAGACTAATACAGTATCCTTTGCAAAAGGACGAGTAGAAATCAGAAAAGTACAGACCGAATTTAACAGGAGATATCCGGCAAGCTCAATACATTATAACTAATAGAAAAATTTGCTAATAGAGCTATGGAATACATAACTTAAATAAAAACGTCTCAGATTTTGGTAATTCACTGAAATAGCAGAGCTCTGAAATAGTTCTGACACTTTCTTCAGTAACATCTAAAACTGCTAAAATAGAGGATTAGTTAGCTTTCTTCTCTATCGTAGAACTATCCTAGACAAAATAGTAAAACCTTAAAGCTCGTCACTTTTAACATTTTTTTTTTAAAATGGAAACTCATGTGTAGCACCATTAATAATGATTATTACTAGTCTTTACTATTTTCTAAGTAACTGCTAAGAATTCAGAGCTTAAAATGTTTTTAAAAAATGTAGTGAATGTGTAGCACAAACAACAAATATGCAAAAAGTGAAGATTTGTTATTACATTAAGCAAGGCATATCCATATTTAAGTGACTGCAACAAACCTCGAGTAATGTCGTACCGGCCAAGGAGGATTTTTTTTGAAAGAGGGTACAATGGAACCAAAGGGGGTTTGGCGAAAGATTTCACGGCAATAGTTACAATGGCAAGTTAATAATACTTGGAACTGACAAATGTGTAAAAAGTCAACTTGGCCTATTATCAAATACTCTACACTTAATTTACCAAATATCAACATTACCTGAATATAAGCGTGTTCTAACCTTCTTTGTTTCAAAATGTACGCTTAAAAATTCTTGACGGGAACTTGTAATCGCAAATTATGTTTTGGATGTATACCGATACACTTTTTTTTTTTACTTGTTGTTTTGCCTTAGTTTTTTCTTGCTGCTTTCTAACTTAGTACTTATTTTTTACGATAAATATAACAGCAACATTAACAGGGGTACCAATATGAGTTACACAATAAACACACCACTTATTGACACCTTCTGTTTATACATTAATATGCGATATAAGAAGCTGTGTGATTCATTATTATAAAAAATAAACAGTAACAATGATTTGAGAATTTTGACAATGTAATATGCTATTGTTCATTGTTTATTTATTTATTTTTTTATTTTTATTTTTATTTATTTTTTTATTTATTTATTTTTTTTTTTTTTTAGTTCATAAAACTTCATGCAAGTGCAAGCATAGTATATTCCAGAATTGGTACAAGTATTACCAGTAACTATTTCAAAAGATACTTCTACTAAGTTACTGATTTTGCAGTCAATGTATACAAGTTCGTTTGGTAATTTCAAGAATTTTCTGCACTGATTTTATAGGGCCTGCATCCGCATACTAATGATTATTATTATTAGAGAAACGCTAAATTCGGTGTATATCACACCCCTTTACAGTACTGGACAAATCAGGTCTGAGTACACCAGGATAAAGCTTTAAAGCCGTGTTAACCACAATACTATTTTTTTTAGGAACGAGAGAAGGATGGTAAAAGGTACTATACCATCTAATGAATTTCCTAGAATATCACCCGATCCATCGCTCATGAATTTCTGTGCATTTGGCCTGTTTTGAACAAAGAAAAAAAGAAAGAAAGAATGCCTTCTTCTCACCACTGACAGACGTTTTGCAACTTTTCAGCCTAGTGATAGTATTATGAAGGGAATACTTTGCACACGAACTTGAAGATGTGCTCGAATGTATTAAACGCAATATCCGATCAGTGGTAATCTGGTATTTGTCATGGACCGTACTCTACCGTTCAAATCATTTCGAAATGCCTTGTATAGCACTATTGTTGTTGGTGGTGAGGATTTTCACGAGGTAGTATTTTTCAAACTTATTTGTATAAACTGCGAACAACCCTCCTTGTATTAAAGAACTGCGCTATTCGTAAGTTCTTTCATTGATCCACATTTTGGGACTTCTCAGCAGATAGCAAAAGGTAAATAGTGTCCACCTCTTAAAGATTCTAAAGATGGCCATAAACAGTGTCAAATATTCTGCTGATGGCATAGACATTGTCTACCCTTTCAAAGACTCTGCAGATGGCCACGGACAGACAGTATCTTTTCAAAGACTGCTGATGAACATAAGATAGGGAGTGTCAGCCCGTTAAAATATTGCTGATGGCCATAGACTATCCAAATGCCCATAGATAGTGTCCACCCCTTTCAAAGATTATGCAGATGGCCATAGGCAGAGAAGGTCCATCCCTTGAAAAACTGCAGTCAGCCATCCACAGTTAGTCTCCACCGCTTTTAAGACTGCAAATAGCCATAAACAGACAGTGTCCACCTTTTCAAAAGTTCTCACCTTCAATGTCGATCCTCCTTTCTTAACAGATCTACTTTCCCCTCGGTGCAAACTAGGATCTCGATAAATCTTCCTCTGAGGGTCCTCCTGAGCCATAAGGGTTGAAGAGTTGACGGGTTCTTTTGTTCCTGGCGTCTCATATAGCTGCTGCTCAGTCGTCTCCTTCGCTTCCGCTTTGTATTCTGAATTTAATGACTTCAACTTCTCCTCTAATGTTGACGTCAGACTAACTACCAGGTCACTCCCTGGAAACAAAAATAACCAGACCGTTATAAAATAACAATATTGAACAAATGAAAAGCAGATGCTCACTCACAAGTTCAAGAACATACAAAAAGGTATTAAGTTTTTCATGGCTCTGTAGAATATATTTCTAAAATTTTGTATACCTTAGAATAATTTAAGATTAATTATATCCAAAGTTTTAGCTGCAATAGGAAGCAAACCACCACAAAACCGGTATTTTATATATAACAGAACACAACATAAATAATACCCACAATATACAGGGTGGTCCAAAAGTGCCGAAACGCCCAAATAAAATCCAAACCGTTCAAAATTGGGAAAAAAGGTGATACCAGACGAGGGGAAAAATCTTTTGCGACATATCGCACCATAGACCACCATCTTGAAATGGCGGGAACTTTCATAAATGGGAACCCTACCGTGTGATACATCAAATATGCCTGAAATTTTTCCAGGAATCAAGTGGTGAAATGTTTTTGGCTTTACGACCAACCGTTGCAAAGTTTTAACCGATTTTCGTTTGTTTCAGGTGGCGTAACACGGAATGGCACTGACAAGGGATGAGCGGATAGAGATTGCATTGATCTCGGGAGAACGCAGCGGCAGACAGATGCCAGACAATTTCAACACTCGTCACCACAACGGAAGCCCATTTCCCATAATGCACTGTGGAAAGTTAACGGAATTTAAGAAAACCGGGTCGGTGGAAAACAAACCAAAAGCAGGCCGGCCTCACACAGCGACATCCACTACTGTGTTGGCATCATTCGCCAAAAGTCCCAACCGTAGCACATGTCGCCTAGCCCAAGAATGTGGTGTATTCCGTACGTCCATCCTGCGAATCGTATCTGTGCATAAGCGGTACCCATACAAGACACAGCTATTCCACCAGCTAACCGAGGATGATTCAGACTGCTGAGTTAAATTCTGTCAGTGGGCCGTGGAACAAATCAGACAGAATCCTCGATTCGCATATGACGTGCTGTTCTCGGACGAGGCCAAATTTTTTATGTTAAAAGCTGAAGTTTATTAGACTTAACGGTAGGGCTGACTTGAAGTACTTTTAACTTTCACCTTTTGCTGTTATATGTATGTTGTTTGATTTTACTAATTATTCTTTTTGGTTTCAAAATATTGGACTATAGTTTTATTCTATATATACTAAATGTTTAGATTTTTCAGTTTCCGGAATTTTAGTTTGTCGAAAAATTAAAATGTTTACATACACATTTACGTTTAAAAAAAAAAGTGATTTCATTATTAAGTTGTAGTGTTATGGTTTATTTTATTTACAAACGTGTTACGTAAACGTTGATATTTTACAAAATGAAACAGAATAACACGTAATATTTTGATGTATAAAAATTAATAAACTGAAAACTGAACATAATTAATAAATTTCTGTAAAGCTGAAGGTAATTTAATTTTCCCAAAAGGACTTCAGGAAAGTTATCTTTTACTTTAGCTTGATTCTCAGAGCTCCAGAATCACTAGTGGATAATCTCAAACACTTTTGGATGCATTCTTAGCTGTACTTTAATTTAAAAATTGTTTAAAAAAAAGAAATAGCACTCCACGAATATCATTTTTGAATAGAAATGTACAATTACATTAGTCATACACGATGGTATTTATTATAACGATAAACTCTCTAAAAAGACACTAACAGTTCAGAAACTGAGGGTAAGTGCAATTAGCTATTACAGAATAACTGAAACTAAAACTTTCAAAAATATGCTAATACTGTGATAGTTGTGCAAAAACAAGTTATTATTAACATACATTCACAAAAGCAATTGTATATGCACTACACAAAAATCTGGAGTTTTTTTTTTCTATTTTTATTTACAATTGGATCATTTAAAAACCAAAAGAAAATGTTGTATTGTTATTCACTTATAGATATTGTGGGATACATATTCAATATAATGTCCTCACCTTGTATCTCTAGATAGATATTTAGGAAAATAATTTCAATGGTCTTTGTCATTTCGTCAGTAACTTCTTATTTCTTACAAGGTACATTCGCGAAGTGTCTTCTCGGGATTCGTGTCAAATTGATTCAAATGCAAAGTTCTCCGCGGCCCAATGTGTATTATACTAATTTTAGCGGCCTATATCGGCAATTTGTATATTTATGGGCCTTCATATATCAGGAATTCAATCATGAACTACTAGAACGCTCGGACACAAAATTGCTTTTTAGTTTCTTTAGATGTAACTGGACATGAATGTAGACATATGCAAAACAAATTGGATCAAGTACTTCTTCTCTGACACATGTTACTCACCCCGGCCTCCATCTTGGATCCGCCATATTGAATTCAACTTTCGGTTTTTCAAATGGGAAAAGGTGCAAGTGATACATCAAATCCATGTACAATTTTCTCGGAAATTCATTGGTGTAGTGAGTTTTACCGTTACTTGTACTGTTTGCAAGGTATTGTATGTTAAATGTCACGCTCTTCACGAATATTGAACCAAAATGAAAGTTGTGCAGAGCTCTGTGTGTATATATAATCTTTTACGTGATTTATCGTTGACGAAATATTCTCTGAACGTACATACATAGACACACAGAAGTCAATAAGGCAATGGTAGGTCTTCACCCAAATCTGGTCGTATCTGAATTTACGTTAGGCATTTTGACCGTAATACAATACCTCCTTGTTATAGTACTTATAACATGGACGTAACAACAATTATTATTTTGATTTGTCAACATCAAAAACGTAAGCGTAAGTGATATTACTCAGCAATGTTTATTCGCGAAGTGCCTGGAGGGATTTAACATGCAATACCTTCCAAACGGTACAAGCTGGGTTAAAATTCACTATACCAGTGAATTTCCGAGAAAATTGTACATGAATTTGATGTATCACTTGCACCTACTCCCATCTAGAAAACCAAAAGTTGAATCCAATATGGTGGATCCAAGATGGCGGCCGACGTGGGTAACATATGTCAGAGAAGCAGAACTTAATCCAATTTGTTTTGCATATGCCCACACTCATATCTAGTTACATCTAAGGAAACTAAAAGCAATTTTGTGTCCGAGCGTTCTAGTAGTTTATGATTGAATTCCTGATATATGAAGGCCCATAAATATGCAAATCCCCGGTATGTGCGACTAAAATTAGTACAATACACATTGGGCCGCGGAGAACTTGACATTTGAATCAATTTTACAAGAATCCCGAGGGGACACTTCGCGAATGTTCCTTGTTAGACTGGACTCATTGTAGGTTCTTGGTCCTGTTGGAATCATAAACTATCCTAGAAGAACTGATGAAACACTACCCCTCGGAAATCTTGTTTTCTCGACAACAATGACGACTTTCCAGAAAAACTGTGATCACTTTTTACACTTCAGCCCACTATTTCTTTAAAAGCAGTTTGAAATAGTTTTGTAGAACTTTCTGTGAAGAAAATAACGAAAATGCAGAAAACCGTGGATTACTTTCACACACCGTCACAACGCTGTCTAGAAAAATTACATGTTGTAATAGAAGGTTAAGTCATATGACTTGCAATATTGTGGTACACAACTTACTTGTATTTATTAGCGTACAATAAAAGGAGTCTGAAGCTACCTTTCGAACTGATTTTAAGAAGTAGTACGGCTGAAGTAGAAAGCGACCAGGTTACTCGAGGATCGTCATTGTCTTCAATAAGCTAGATTTCCAAGGATTATACTTCAATAAAACATCTAGGGTAGTTCAAGCCAGAAGCAAGAACCTACAGCGAGTAGCAAGTAAGAAGTTACTGATGCAAATGGCGGAAAACATTGAAATTATTTGACTAAATACCTATCTGGAGATACAAGGGTGAACACATTTATATTATACTGTTCGAAACAAGTTGCATATATTCAATGCAACAAAAAAACTGAAGGTAAGTAACCTTCTAAGTTAAAAAAATATATAGATTATTACTTATAAAATATGAGCATAATGGCGAAAAAGACACAAACAGCAGCGCCAAACCAATTCCACATCATTATTTACAACCGGCCAGGGAACAGGGGAGGAACAAGTGCTGTGAAAAAACGAAAAGCTCAGGCACGCA
Source organism: Thermobia domestica (assembly GCF_964235325.1). NCBI lineage: Eukaryota > Metazoa > Arthropoda > Insecta > Zygentoma > Lepismatidae > Thermobia > Thermobia domestica. The sequence continues at coordinate 7,495,763 of NC_137468.1, forward strand.
GACACACACACACAAATAGAGACGCGCACAAAATACAATACATTGTGCATATAAGCATTAACGTTTTTTTTTAATTAAAAAAAGAAAGAAAAAGCGGAAACACATATTAATTAATGAGCTTGGGAACAGCACCAGTTTCAGGCAGTCACAACCCTTACCTCCAATGATGTTTTGTGGAAGTTTGACTGGAGGAAGAATACTGATACGAAGTAGCAAATTCTCTGACCCTGCGTCTGCCTGTATGGAGCAAAATGTCACTCAGTAAAACACTTAACACCACCAAAACAGAATAGAAATGTACGGTAACTTTCATTTGTAGCACAGCTAAAGCACATGGTGCACAATTAAGCGTAACATATAGTCCCTGACGTATAGTATATTCCGAAATTAAGAAGCACAAAGGAAGCTCCCATAACACAAACATTTTTTTTTCTCAAAGTTTCAGGTACTTCAGAGAAAAGCCATATTTATGATCGGGTACTACCATGCCTAAGGTGGCAGAACTATTGAGGAAATTTTTTTCCGTACAGCTTTATTTGCTTAACAGTTTAAAACCCTTCACTACAACACTGAATTAATATTGTATGCAAATTTAGTTCCTTCAAAAAACTTATGTGGAGTTATGAGGTTTCAAGTTATTTTTCAATAGAATTAGAAATTCTTCAACGAATAAGAAAAAAAGTAATATACTTCTCAAATAAATTTTAGAAAACAGGAAATATGTTATGATGAAGAGAGAAATATTCCTTAAGAAAAAGGTCAATTTTTGACAAGAATCCTCAAGAAGAAGATACTTGTCCATCATGTGAAATTCTTGATTGCTTAATGAGATATAGCAAAAGAATTTTGATTGCTTAATGATATATAGCAAAAATTTTTGATTTAATGAGGTATAGCAAAAAATTGATTGTTTAATGAGACATAGCAAAAAAAAAAAATGATTGCTTAATGAGATATAGCAAAAAATGCTTAATGAGATATAGCAAAAAAAATTGACTGCTTAATGAGATATAGCAAAAAAAATTAACTGGTTAATAAGATACAGCAAAAGAATTTTGATTGCTTACTGAGATATAGCAAAAGAATTTTGATTGATTAATGAGAATTAACAAAAATTGAATGCTTTATGAGATATAAAAGTTTTGATTCCTTAATGAGATATAGCAAAAGGAAAAAAATGCTTAATGAGATATAAAAAAACTGACTGCTTACTGAGATATACAAAAATTTTTGTTTACTTAATGAGATATAGCAACAAAATTGATTGATTAATGAGATATAGCAAAAAATTTTGTTTGCTTACTGAGATATAGCAAAAAACTGATTGATTAATGAAATATAACAAAAATTAAATGCTTTATGAGATATAAAAATTTTGATTGCTCAATGAGATATAGCAAAAAGACAAGATTGCTTAATGAGATATAGCAAAAAGAAAAGATTGCTTAATGAGATATAGCAAAAAACCGATTGATTAATGAAATATAACAAAAATTGAATGCTTTATGAGATATAAAAATTTTGATTGCTTAATGAGATATAGCAAAAAGAAAAGATTGATTAATGAGATATAGCAAAAAACCGATTGATTAATGAAATATAACAAAAATTGAATGCTTTATGAGATATAAAAATTTTGATTGCTTAATGAGATATAGCAAAAAGAAAAGATTGACTAATGAGATATAGCAAAAATTGATTGATTAATGAGATATAGCATAAAAATTGAATGCTTTATGAGATACAAAAAATTGATTGCTTACTGAGATATACCAAAAAATTTTGTTCGCTTAATGAGACATAGCAGCAAAAAAATTGATTTGCTTAATAAGATACAGCAAAAAATGCTTAATGAGGTATAGGAAAAAAATGATTGCTTAATAAGATAGAGCAAAAAATTTTGATAGCAAAAACCTTTGACTGCTTAGCAAAAAAAAAAATTGTCTGAAACTTGTAATTTATGTTTAACTATGAAATTGTCCAAAGGTAAGACATATCAACTGATAGATAACATCGAGCTGAACAAAATGTGACGCTTCAGAATGAATTCTCATGCGTATTTTTCGAGAAGAAACAATGTTGTGGTGCAATAAAGAATGTCGTTTCGTTACCAATAATAATAGATAGTTTTTATACTGCTGGAACGATTATTTATGTACTTTAAATCTAAAAAAAAATATCCATTGTTAAGTAGCAGATTCCCTCGATTTGGTTCTCTCGTCCTAACAGTGGCATGTATACTGCTTCTAATAAAAGATAAGAAATAATCACTTCTAATAAAAGATAAGAAATAATCAATTTCCTTATTATGTACCTTGGGTTCTGGTTATCTGTTGTTTACTTCTAACTTGTTGAAGTAAAGTGCCTGAACTGTTTCATACGACTTTCTCATAACATTTATACGCACTACGTATTAAGCTCTTAACTTGTGACGTCTGAAAACAAAACTTTCAAGTGAATTCTAATGATAAATCTAAAGTTACTGTGACTATACTTACCGTCATCTGATATGTCACTAGTTGGCCTCTCCTTGTTTTCAAGGCAATAAGCTTCTTGTAGCGAATCCAATGATCCACAACGAACAGAGCTTAATGGTTGTGGCTGTACATTATCAGTCTGGAACACAACAATACCAATGATACGTCAAATACATTCACACTCATTTAAAGTACAATTTATGCCTTACAATAAACTAAAAAAGGGATAAAGAGTCACTATTAAGGGCCGGCACTAGGCAATTTGTCGTGCCGCGCAATGGCATAATTTGTCCCCACCCCTCTCTCCAGAAAGAACAGATCTTTTAATCTCAATATATCAGTTTCCAACTCCAGTGCAACTAGCTCTTTTATCCAAAAGCCAAAAAACAACCGAGAATCGGCACGTCTGATTGGCTACTCTCATTTATGCCATCGTCTGATTGGCTACTTTCGTTTCTGCCATGATTATTGGCTCAAAACATTGTAATCCTATTGGGCGGAGTGGGCATAGTAGGGGTGGCGAAACTTTGACGTATGGCTTCAAGATTTTGTTATAAAGGCAGATCCTCTATTTTATAAGATCCTTGCTTTTATCTGTATTTCTTCATTTTCCTTTTACATCTGTTAAAAGATTAAAAACTTGTTTCCACTTTCAATGATAAGGAACTTGTTTGTGACAAAGACAAGACTAGTTTTCATATCAAAACTGGATAACTAACTAAATGGAACAGATGTTTGCTACTGTTCGGGAACTGAGTTCTTGTATTTGACAACAATCAAGCAATCATGCTGAGATTTGTTAGACCATTTGCTTTAGCAATGTCCATGTGACATTAAACTAATGCGACCTAAACATGATTTATGAATGTAATATTTAAATACAAGGTCAGCTTGGTAAATTTAATTACCATCAACATGAAGTCTGTTTCCAATAAGAAATATTTATTTTAAATAATATAGTTATAACAGATTTTGCTGGCCTTCGAAATTTGCCACCCCGTGCAAAAATGCACATATGGTAAAGCCGGCCAAGATCACTATGATAGATTAAGTGATACGAATTCTGAACTTGTAATATTCATGCTGAACGTTGACTGTTAAGAACGGCTGTTTACAATGAACTGAACTAATTACGACTTATTGTAAAAACTTGATCAGACATTTATATTATTAGATGCTGCATAACTTCCTTAAGCCACAACCTCAAGAAACTGGAAAGTCAACACACCACTTCTTTATATGTATTGATGATTCAGTTTATGACGACTCAATTAACACTCCAGTGATAACTATATCATCGAGCTGTCCAAGATTCAGGCCTCTTGTACAGTCCATAGCAAAAAACCTGCAACATGAGCATGTAAGTTTATTGTGAAACGACGAAATCTTTTGCTCCAAAATAAGTGTGCAGGAGAGGACGCCGAGGTTTCTCCTGTCGTGATTCATGCCACTTAGACGTTATGTTGATTCCCTGGGCTGTTAGGCGTAGTTTCACAATAAACTTACATGCTCATATTGCAGGTTTTTTGCTATGGACTGTACAAAGCTCTGTGACATTAGTATAACGTAAGTTACATCGTCTTTTGTAACATAATTAAATCGCTCGTCTTCACGGACAAATCTTATTGCTAAAACACTCTACGATATATTCTGCGTTTGGCCCATCTCAAACTAGAGCATATGAAAACACTATAAATATTTCTTGGCCAATCATATTCTCTTTAATATTGAATTCTTCCTACATTTGACATTCAATTTATCCCAAATATCTTCAAATTTTGAAGTACAACAAGGTCCATCGATACATAACAAAAATAAGAAGTACACTCATGTCCAAAATTATTGTCGCATGTCTATAAATATGTTGTTATAGGAATATAATTTGATAAATTCGCCCGGTATTTCTTATAATGTTAGTATGTATATAATCGGCAAAGACATATATGTGGAAAATTTCATGTCAAAAGAGCACTAAATAAGAACAATAAAACGAAAATAAAACTTTATTGTCCATTTAGCAACACTTTTGTTTTACTTATTCTAATTTTCGTAATTATAATTATTTTCGTATGAAATTTACTACAAATATACATTTTCCGATTATACACATAGTATCAGTATTAAAAGTACTCTGCAAAATCATTATCAAATTATATTCTTACAAGAAAACAGTTGTAGATATGCGACAATCATTTTGGACACGAGTCAAAGGCAGAAGAAAAAGATATCAATGTGAATTACAAACGCTCTCTTTTCCTATTTCAATGTTCGATTTATCTATTTTGCCGATAACAGTTAACATTGATCATCTTACCTCTTCCCTTCCAGTCTTTAGCCTCTTGAGTGTTCCATTTGGAGCCATCTTCTGAGTGTTAAAATACTGCCTCCCAACTTGTGTAAGATTCTCAGCAGAGTTTCCTCTTCGTAACAGAGGCGAGCCTACAGCCCTTGCAGATCCTGTCTTTCCTTCTTTGCCGTCGGAGGGATGATGATGATGATTACTTCTGGGACTTTCGGGATAAAAATGCGTCGAACCAAGCTTCTTTGTTTGCGTGTACCTGGCGGCAGGTGACGACTGCCCGGACTTTATAGGTGACGTGGAATGATGTGGGGAGAGATCCGGAGGCAGTGACGATGGCGAATACGAAGCGGAGAGTTTTGTACGATCCGGACAGGGGCGCGCCGGTGGGAGGGACAACATTCCAATGGACGAAGACGACGAGTGTTCAGATGAAATGGAAAGAGTATCAGATCCTGACATTCGATCCATCGGCCTTAAGGTTGAGAACCTATGTGCAATATCCGGCAACTTCTTTACAATGGCTGCAAATAAAATCAAATAAATATGTAATTAACATTATACTTAACTGAAGTATCATATGCATACAATACCACTAAAAATACGTGTGAACATCGTAATATATAAAATTCAAGTCATATCTCAAATTGAAGTTAACATTACTCAGCAACTCCTCTTTTCTTTAATATTTCTCTCCCCCCCCCCCTATTATTTCCTGATGAAGCGTCAGTGTCAGCGACGTAGCTTCCTTTTATTTTATGTTCTATGATGACTGGCTAGAATACACAATCAAGGCTCGTAATAAACCCTTAGCTTTCAAGTAACGAACAATTCGTCATCGCAATGTAAAGAAAGGAGGGGAAAAAGTAGCTACAGAAAGTCTCACAACATCCAGTTGTGTGTCATTGTCTACAATTTGAACGTTTTAACAGAACGACGAGTGGTCAGATTGCTGTAGGAAGTAGGGTTTTTGAGAAAATGGGGAAAACAGTACAATAAATTCAAGTTTTAACGAGCCTCGAATCAACGTCCTTTGGGTTTAACGGACAGAATTTGACGAATATACCAAATATTGTTCGTAAACAGTGTTGTCTCATTATGAACATTTCAGGCAGTTTAAATTTTTGAGTATTAAGAAATAACATTCAACGGGAAGCATGGGCGTCCGAAGAGAAGGGGGCAGGGGGCCTGGCCCCTCTGGCCCATGAAAATGTATACGTAATATAGCAAACCACGCATATTAAATACCAGACGTAATATAGTAACCATGGAGATGAACCCCCAAAAAATTTTCTTCGGGCGCCCCTGACAGAAAGGCACCTAAAGCTTATTTTTTCCTTTCTTTCTTTCTTTCCTCACTCTTCTAGTACGCAGTAGTGAGATTATTTTGTCACTAATATGGTATGTACATTAAATATTTCACATTTGTATTATACGGCGCAATTTCACGTACAATATCCCATTTTAAATATTATTTAGAACACGTACAATACAATTTGCTATTTAACGGACTTCCGATTTTACGGACATTTTAACTCAATCAATCCGTTAGATATGTAATATCTAAGTGGCTGTCGTCACAATTTAGAAATAATAGAACGCATGCCCATAAAGATAAGTTTGGAAAGCATTGCGTTAAATTATACAAGATTAATATATTGAAATTTCAAATCACAACACAATTTCGCGCAATAGTAAAAGAAAGAAAGAAAGAAACGCCTTCTGCATTCTGAAAGCTTCCTTGAAGTTAATAAGTACGACAGAGAATTACAATTAAAATCTTTTAAGTGAAAGTGAACTAAAACAAATTGGCGAATTTTTTCCCCATTATGGATCATTTTCTTTCTTTTTTTTTTTCTGAACAAGGAAACTAGCTTTTGTTGATCATAATTACAGTAAAACATCACCATAACGAGCGTTAGTATGACGTAATGTTAAGAACTCGGAAATTACTTTTACACCCCTTCCGTTTTCGATTCTCGGTGGGGGGCACTTGGTGGAAAAAGTGTAAAAATCTTTTTCAGGCTAGCCATCCCGAATGAGGTTTTCCTGGGTTTTCCCACATTCACACCAGGCAGGCACCTAACTTACAGGTTCCAGGCAGCTTCCTTCCTTCCCTATCCTCGGATAGTGTGATCTCCGAGGGACGTCATCACTCGTACGTGGCGGGCTAAATGGCCATAGATGCTAAAAGCCCAGGAATCTAAAAACCTAATCTCTTTTCCCCATTTAATGTGTTAAAACACTTCATTTTAACGAATTTCAAACTATCAGTTACGACCTCAAATTTTGTCCTTTTTTTTCCCTATACTTGTATTTAATTTTTATTTCGTCAAAATTGAAATTCATCCTGTTTTACATTATATTTTTCTTATTATATTCTTTCATTATTTAGATGATATAGTGCCCATTTTTCATATACCTAGGTATGTATGCGATCGGTCAAGCAGGATAGCGATTTGCATCTCTCTCTCACACAATACAACAAAAACTAGACGCAATTAATAGTCTCGAAAAAGGAGAAAACAGAAACTTCTTAATGCGTGATTTCAATATTGGTTCTTCGACAATCTATGATATAAAAAATGACAAAATACTTTGTAGAGTAGATATTTATTTATATCGGTTCAGAAATGTGTGTAAACACATAAAATAAAGGTTTAATTGTTTGCATTTTTCTCTAGTATCCGTATTAAAACTATACTGACGTTCGATCGAGAAGTGCCTACTGTATACAATATATATATATATATATATATAGGGTATTTCAAAACAATGCCGATAACGTTTGGGATGATTTCTGACACCAAGATAAGACAAAAAGTATAGACCAACCTGGGTCCTCAAATGCTTCCTTTCAGAGTTACAGGCTGCCGAAAACATGAACTTTAAAGATCCATAGCTCCAATACTACAGGATTTACCGCACTCGGTCAAGACTTCACTTAGAAACTAGTATGTGCCCTATCTAAATATCAAGTTTCATAATCCTGCGGTACTTCCGCAACAATTTTTATAGAGGTAGTTGGTGAGTACTTCAAATTATAGACCAGTAGCCAAACTCCCTCTATAAAAAATGTTGCGTGAGTACTTTAGGACCCAATTACGGTAGGTGACATAGTTTTGAAGCTATGGACCTGTAAAGTTCATTTTTTCATGTTTGCGGGAGCCTATAACTCCGAAAGGAAGCATTTGTGCACCCAGGTTGATCTATATTTTTTGGTCTATATCTTGGTGTCAGGAATCACCTCTTAAACATTGTTGTTGTTGTTCTGAAACACCCTGTATATATAATTTTATAGAAAATTGTTTGGCGTGTGTTGTTTTATATTGCACAAAGATCCAATTGGTGTTGTACCTCTGTACGTAACAACTATTTGATAAAAGTAGCGAAATTCTTACCAGACGGATTATCAGCTATTTGATCCAAGATGTCATCCGTTTCCAATTCATGCTTCGCCTGTTGCCATTCTAATTCTATCCTCTGCTTCTCCAGCTCTCGCTTTTCAACGTCCATTTTATGTTTGGTGATGTCTCGATGTAACATTGCCTTCGTCTCCATTTCGAATTTTTTAATTCGCTCTTGAGTGGTTGCATTCAGTCCCGCGTAAGTCCTAATGGTCACTTCGTCGCCGAGAGTTCCAGCCCACGGTGGAGGGAATTTCTGACGAAATTTACTTGCCATGTCACTTACTTGTTGTTGTTGCTGCTGTTGCTCTTGAGTTTCCGCTTCGGAAAGATTTAAGGTAGAAGCTTCACTTGATGTATTCGCACTACTATTACTGACCATCGTTTCATTGGCGGGAGGAGCTTCGGGACTTGCATGCATTGTTTTTACAATATTACCAGACAAAATCACTGAACTAAGAATAGACGAAGCCACTGACAGTTTTTGGTCGTCGATTCCAGGCAGAGACGGTGGATGTTGTCCTACTTCAGAAGAAATCACAGATTCCATGTGTTTGTCTTTATCGCATGCCTGGAAAACAATGAAGCAATAATTATTTTCTGATCTTAAACCTTAAACGACAATATTTCTAAAACTATTTATATAAATAAAAATGCAAGTGACTAAGTGACTTAATAACTCTTGTACCACCCGACCGATCTTGGTCAAATTTTCAACATAGAAGAAGTTCGGGACTAGGATGGTTTTTATCATTTCACTTTCACGGTACAACGATAACATCATATATATTTGGGCAGAAAGTCTACAAAGTACTATATTAATATCTATATGAATAAAAATGAAACTGACTATGTTAATGACTTAATAACTCTTGAATCACCCGACCGATCTCGATCAAATTTTCAACATACAAGAAGTTCGGGACTGGGATGTTTTTTATCATTTCACTCTGACGGTGCAACTTAGGAGAGGGTACGAGATATATAAAAATGATCGAAAATGACCGATATTAGTGTTAAATCCATAGTTTATGGGTTCGTTGATCTGGACAATGACACTTTCGATTGCGTTTAAATCCAAATTCAGCCCCGCAATTTGGGAGAGAGAGATATAATCAAAAATGACTGATACTAGTGTTGAATCTATAGTTTTCGAAGTCACAGATACGTACAGTGACACTTCCGATGAAGTTTAAATCCAAATTCAGGGGATGATGATACGTAAAAATAATTGAAAATGGCCCATATTAGTGTCGATTCTAGTTTTTGAGGTCCTGAAATGTATTCTCCCCGTGCGAAGAATAGGCATTCTGCTAGTTTAATTTAAATAAACCAACCGTACCAAACGTTTGGAGCCATAGGCTAACTTTGTACTGAATAAAGATACGAAAAAATGGAAAAAGAGGAAAGTTACGATTTTCAATCTAAAACGGTGGATTTTTTCTAAGTGCACCAGCCATTTAGGCTCCACAAGGTAAGGTGCTTTGTGTAAAATGAAAAAGCAACATTAGCAGTTCAGCAGGCTCTTCCATTGGACTCTCATTATACGAACAACACAGAATTATTGGGAAAAGATTTGAAATGTCCTAAGGTACCTCACACAATAATGTGTAAATTCATCGTGTCACTTCTGCATATCCTTATGTTCCGTTCGAACACCCTGCTGAACTGGGAACGTATTCATTTAACACAAGGCGCCTTACCTTTATGGAACCCAGACGGCTGGTGCGATTGGAAAAAAATCAAAACCGCTCATTTTCAGTTAACTTTTCGTATCTTCACTGATAACAGAGTTGACCTATGAAACAGAGTAGCTTCTACTTTCTTGGGATTCTTTATGCCAACGCCACACCATGGTTCTTTGAAAATTACTTAATTTGTGGAAGAGAGACGGACCACGATGTTTCATTTTTTATGTTCCCCCGAACTTTCGGCTCGTCTACAAATTGCCCGTACTCTAATGATACCTAATGGCGTCATAAGGCAGCGCAAATAGCGACAACGACCTAGCTAGCGCGTATAAACTATAAAGAATTAGCGTGACTTACAGACTGAAGCGTTTTGCTTTCATATTAAGAATTACGAATATATAAATTTGTTTCTGTAAACCACAATTCTTAAATATGCCTAAGTTTGTATATTAGTGTGACTGACAAACTAGGCGTCTTGGTTTCATAATAACGATAGTTGTTCTCCCAAAAGCTTCGGCTAGTCTCCAAATTGCCTGAACGCTAGCGACAAGTGCTAGCCTGACTGTGAACGGTTAATGGGAACACTTTTTCGATTTAGCGTAACTAACAGACAGGCCTTTATAATAAAGTTAGTTGGAACAACTAATGAGTTTTGAAGTTGGAAAGTCGTCTATCTCTTTTTAAAGATCAAACTCGCTCAACCGACAAAGAAGATACAAGTTTGTTTCATTTAATATCCTCTGAGGATAAGATTAGGATTTAGGATTTAAAATTTCTGGGCTTTTGGCATCTATGGGCATCTTAGCCCGTCACATATGAGGGATGACGTCCTTCGGCGATCACACCATCCGAGGAAAGGGAAGGAAGAAAGGATTAGGATTAGGAATTAGATTTCTGGGCTTTCGGCATCTATGGCCATGTTAGAACGTCACGTATGAGGAATGACATCCCTCTGTGATCACACTATCCGTGGAAAGGGAAGGAAGAAAGGATTAGGATTAGGAATTAGATTTCTGGGCTTTCGGCATCTATGGTCATTTAGCCCGTCACGTATGAGGGATGACGTCCCTCGACGATCACACTACCCGAGGAAAGGGAAGGAAGAAAGGATTAGGATTAGGAATTAGATTTCTGGGCTTTTGGCATCTATGGGCATCTTAGCCCGTCACATATGAGGGATGACGTCCTTCGGCGATCACACTATCCGAGGAAAGGGAAGGAAGAAAGGATTAGGATTAGGAATTAAGATTTCTGGTCTTTCGGCATCTATGGCCATGTTAGAACGTCACGTATGAGGAATGACATCCCTCTGTGATCACACTATCCGTGGAAAGGGAAGGAAGAAAGGATTAGGATTAGGAATTAGATTTCTGGGCTTTCGGCATCTATGGTCATTTAGCCCGTCACGTATGAGGGATGACGTCCATCGACGATCACACTATCCGTGGAAAGAGAAGGAAGAAAGGATTAGGATTAGGAATTAGATTTCTGGGCTTTCGGCACCTATGACCATGTTAACCCGTCACGTATGAGGAATGACGTCCCTCGGCGATCACACTATCCGAGGAAAGGGAAGGAAGAAAGAATTGAGGAAGGAAAAAAGCGGCCTCGGACCTATGTTAAGTACCACCTCGGCATTTACCTGCTGTGATTGAGGAAAATCCAGGAAAACCTTATTCAGGATGGCTGGCTTGAAAAAGCTTTTTACATTTTTTTCGACCGAATGCCCTCACCGGGAATCGCTCTGAGGATAAGAAATATAGAGATTCTCAAAGATAAATGGGTGACCAGTTTTTCTTCAATATTTCTACTACATACTGACCACATAACACTCAAATTATTTGTAGGAGAATTTGAAATTTATAGTGAGCAGTAACTACTGTGTATAAAGGGGAATGTCTAGCATATTAATACAGAAGGTCGTTTTAAGTTTTGGGGAAGGAGGGCGGTTGTATGGTCATATGTTCTGAAAATTACGGACTTTTTTGAAAGGGTTACATTTGCACTCTTACCAACATTGACTATAGTTACAGCCAAAATAAGAAAACTGTGTATGACAAAAGGTTTTCGGTTCAGAAATAGCTCCAATGTGGTGCAAAAAATTGTGTTCCTTGGTATGACCTGAGAACCTACCCCCTAAAAGAACAATCGCAAATGAAGTATAAAGAAGGTTCCACCGCGACTGTAACTACGCAAGATTACATCTGATAAAGAAGAATAAAATTCATATGCTCGGTCCGTCACGTACCACAGAGAGGAAAACGGAACAGTAGAATGTTGTACGAACGCCATTTTGCTGGGGACAGACAGAAGTTTGTAGTTACTCTGGAGCAGTATGGGTATATCTGTTGGAATGTTATAAAACGATGACCATCTCACATCAAGCACTATCGCTGGTGGCGTCACGGTAATTCTTAAACTAGTAAGGGTACTAAATTCTTGGTCATAAATCATGAACGACCTTTTGTAATATAACTGGCCTTATTAGGACTGAATAGTTATTCAATAAAACATTTCAAGAACAATCTGGTTTCTTTCTTATTCATCAGTATATGCTCCTCCTTGTCTATTATTTTAAATTTATATTTTTATAATTTTGTGTGTCCTTGTTTTTGAGTTACGTGACTGTACAATATTTTAGACAGTGATTATACTCTTGTTTTCGTACGAAGAAGTTTTCATTTTAACTAATTAGGTATGTGAGTTCTTGGTGTTAGTTTGGTCATCGTAACAAATGAAAGAAACAGAGTATTTCGCTGGACAAATATGCAGGCCATAGTAAAGTCATTTATACGTATTATTAACCTGGGTATCTTTAAACTGAAATATAAAATATTAATTTCTTATTGATCCATAAATGCACTTTGTGTCTGTAGTTACATAATAATGATAGTTTTGTTACAATCAGAAGACTTGTGACAGATTAAATTTAAAATTAATGAATGGTACTGAAGTTCTAAATAAAATGTGAATAACCAATACTATGAGAATTTAGCTTGCTACTTCCCGATGAAAAATGTCTGAGATTTAATCCTGAAATATTGATGAGCAGTTCAAAAGTAGATAATTACGCAGCACATAAGGTTAGTATTGTGTTAAATTTCTAATGTGTTCTGCTTTCGATCAGTTATTTGAGTAAGAAATTATCTACCACTCGGACAGAATTTAGGAGGATTGAATGTTTTAAATTTTTTAACCTTTTTTTAAAAAATTTAGTTTTAAATTCCATCTTGTAAAAATAATATTCTGAAGTTATCTCTTGTATCCAAATGGAACACTTATCAGAATTAGTATCATTAAAATGATATATCATTTGTTGCTGTGCTGTGAGTTCTATGGTTGAAGAAAGAAAATAAATATACGCTAGTTCCGCGAGGGTCAATTATAATACAGCAGTCTTATCATATATCTTCTATGCGTAAGTAAATGCAACTTCTTGGATGTTTCAGCTGAAAATCATCAACCTTGTTCAAAATCAGGATCTTGGAAGAGAAAGAGCGAACTCGAAAAAGTGTTTTTTTTTTTTTTTTTTTTTTTTTTTTAATTTCTTTCCTCGCATCAGACAGGTCTGGACAATATATAAATATCGCACTTTGCCCTGGTTCGCCCTTAGTATTTTCACAGTTTCTATTTAAACAAAGATTCGCCCTTACTATCTTATGAAACTTGCAAAACTTTCAGCTTCATTTCCCAACACCCCGATTTTAGGAGTCGCCCCCTTCTCTTCCAAGATCCTGAAATGATGTGATGAAGTTGTTTTGAAGGTTTTGTGGACGCAGGTGATTTTAAAAGTGCATCTTAAAATCCTGTGATCCATATGGACGCTGCTTTATTCAATTGGTATTTTAATTTTCAGGGTTTTTAACTACAGCTTTATGGTCAAGAATTTGGCATCCTTACCAGCTTGAAAGAAAGAAAGAAAAAAAAAATTACCGCGACGCCACTAGTGGTTTTACTCGATTTGCAAGTCCTGTCTGTTCGCTATCACCTTACATCTCCGATATCGACGGCCGAACGTTTGTTTCAACAACGGTAATTTAAAAAATTCATTGGCACTTCAAATGAATGTTTATAAAGGGGATTCCACGAATTCCAATTTCATGTGCCATCTGCTCCATGTACGTCACCGCTGACTTTACTATGTGAGTGAACGCCTTGTCCTGGTGAATGACTACGCTAGATGTCTTGTTGCCATATAGGGATGGAATATTATGGCGATATAGTATTTCTGCAATGTTCATCTGGTAATAATCTGTACTGATTTTAACCTTTTTGTCTACTCTGCGTGGCGCAAGTTTGTCATTATAACAGTAACTACCAGTAATCATACAGCCGTGTGAATACTTTCCGCACTTCGCATACTCTGAACGACCTCTGAGATCACGGGGACGGTAGAAGATGGCCCTCTTTTTAACACTTTCCCTTAATTCCCTCTATCTTAACTTAATTCAGGATAGAAAACTCCAATGAAATCAATATTAGTGGGAACGAAGCAAGACAAGAAAGAAAGAAAGAAAAAAAAAAACTTGTAACTATACGTGCGGCGATACTGAATTTTCCATTGATTCGTTGATCGAACTGCAATTTGTGGATGATTCACCAATATGATATTCCACTGCACAAGCAAAATCAAAACATAATTAGCACAATTACAGAATATAACTTTATTACAGATTGTTAGCGGAAAAAACAGATAAGTTTTTACGTCTAAAGTTGCCAATTAAAAAACAAGCACTCAACCAAATCCGAAATCGTTTCAAATTTTTTTTTTAAATGTTTTAATAAATGTTCTTAGTAAATCGGAATTCCCTGGCTTTTCCAGGTTTGTCGCTACTCTGCAACACAGGGTTAATCTCTATCTTTGCCACACGAAAATTTTTTTGTCATACACTGTTTAATTCTTTGCCTATAACTACAAGAGTACGTCAAAAATTATCCGCAATGTACCTATAACTTTTCTTATATTATCTAGTTTATTTTATATTTATGTTGTTGTAATCACGCTATGAAAGTTGGATCCTAATTCCTCTAATTGTTTTCCTTTTGTTGCAGATAGATCATGGCCGCTTCATTAGAGTTTTGTATCAAAGAGGAACAACGAACAATAGTCGGAAAGTGTATCAGCTTCCACAATCCATCAAAAACTTTCGGCACAACATGAAAACAGTGTCTTGCCGCGACCGAGTGTCTACGAAATGGATTGAAACGTTCAAAAATGGTCGCACAAGTGTTACGCACAAGAAAGGTTAGTCGTCCGGCTTCACAGTTGTGCGACCACTTTTGAACATTTCAATCCGTTCGTAGGCACAGGCTGCGGCAAGACATTGTTTTCGTATTGTGCCGAAAGTCTTTGATGGATTGCGACCCCTGATACATCTTCCGACCACAAAAACCGGATCACTGCTCGTATTCCTCTTTGGTGTGAAATTCAAATGGAGTGGCCATGGACTACCTGCAACAAAAGGAAAACAAAATGGAGGAATTAGGATCAAAGGTGAGGTGAGGTGATTTTAGTTTAGCGTCCCGTTCAGCAGCGAGGCTATATGAGATGTGGACCTACTGATTAACGTGGAATCCGAACCACATAAGCTCCCGCCGGGAAGCGAACCCGGGTCTCCCACGCCAAAGGCACGTACACTAAAGGAATTAGGATCAAACTTTTATAGCATGACCATAAGAGCACAACAATAAAATAAACGAGGACAGAGGTCAGTATGGACAATGTACGAAGAGTTATAGCTACATTGCGAATAATTTTTGACTTGCCCTCGTATAAACAATGTTGGAAAGATAAATATAGCCTTCCCAAAAGCCGTAATTCTTGAAGCCATATGACCAACCCACACAACAGCCGTCCTCATTATAAGTAAATGCATAGCACTTCTAAACTACCCCCAATAGCTTCTCGAGTGTGTTCATGTGTGCTTACTGCAACCTAGCGATGTTTCGTTACTATAAACTTGAAAAGACCTTCTCTACATTGTGCTCATTGTTATTGTGTAAATTGTGGTTAAGATAATCTGATTCTTTAAACGAATGTTCTGATAACATTACCTGTTTATCACTCTCATGAACGTCCACTGCGGCTTCTTTGCATTCTTCACTTCCCCCGCCGACCTTCCTGTATCTGGCTTTCTGCATCTTTCTGTTCGCTGCAGAAATTATGGAGGATACAATATCTTTGGCACATATTTCCTTATTTGGGGTTTCAGCCTTCAAGCCTGCAAGGATGCATAATCGCAAAAAGAAAAAAAGAAAAAAAAAGTCATGCATAAGCCCAAAATAAAAGAAAGGAAGAAGAAAACAAAAAAATAAATAGTTTTCCGCAGTCATGCGGCAAGAAAGTAAATGCAAAACTTGAGCACGAAGCACAGCATATACACACACATTCATGTATACGAACACACATATAAAAGTATAAGCAACGTAGTATGACACAAATGTTACGAAACTTATTAAAAGAAACACATACACATACAGAGTATGACAAGAATCATTTCTTGTTAGTAAAAACAAACATCTAAAATCATAAGAAACAATTTAATTATTATTAGTTCAATTAAAAATCTATGAACCGTTGTTGACAAAGGGGTTTATTATTCACAGTTCCATTGTCAAAGGCCCCAGAATGTAGACGTTGACTACATTCTGTGTAATTGGAGGTACTTGTTAGCTCTATCTAGAAGTACCTTTATATTGGCCCAAAAGCCTTATGAAGTTGGTCAAAAAGGCCAGCAAAGATAAGGGGTCATTGGTGATTTAGAGAAACAGAGGTTAATATAGAAATAAGATCAGTATGCAACCACATTTAGCATATGTGAGATGCATTTATAGAGGATAGCGCTGCAGATGAAAGAAAGCGAATGTCTAGTAGAGAACCTTTCAAGAGATTGCATATGACATGCAACTTATTTCAAGGAAGCTTCAGGAACAGGGTGAAACTACGAGAGATCATTCTTCACTAGTGGTTCCATTTTGACTACTTGGGAAGCTTGCCTAATTAGGAAGTTTGTTTACATTTCTTTGCATAGGTTAGTATAGGTTCAAGTTTCTTTAAATAATCCACTAACCAAGTCTTTGTTTGATAGCTCTCTAATTGGCCAAGCTTCTCAATTAGTCAAAATGGAACCACTAATGAAGAATGATCTCCCCTAGTTTCACCCTGTTCCTAAAGCTTTCTTGAAACGATTGATTGATTGATTGATTTTGAGTTTTACGTCCCGTTCAGCAGCGAGGCTATATGAGACGTGGACCTACTGATTAACGTGGAATCCGAACCACATGAGCTCCCGCCGGGAATCGAACCCGGGTCTCCCACGCCAAAGGCGCGTACGCTAACCGCTTAGCCACGAAGGAGCTCTTTCTTGAAACGAATTCACGTTATATGCAATCTCTTGAAAGGTTCTCTACTAGACAGTTTTCTTTTGTCTTCCTTTGTTTTCTTTCGAGATACCTAGTTTTAAAGACTTTGCGACCCATCACCTATGCCAGTTTCCCAACCGGTGTGCCGTGAATGGGCTGCTGGTGTGCCGCGAGTAAATCGATACATAATTATTAATTTTATAGCAATTAAATTGCAGGGCATAGGGAGCAATGTATATTTGTATTTCACATTACTATGAACCTCTAATATGAATCTACAATTTTAAGTTTCATCCCGTGTTACTTTTCTGTACATTTTTAATATTGAAAAAGGTATTTGTTATCATTGTTATGACGTTATGACCATTATTGCTTCTTTATCTTTGCAGACTATTTCGTAACTAAAAATTTTAAAATATTCAATCCTTTCGACAAAACAAACATGCATACGAATTACCTACATTTGTGTTTTAAAAGTAAAAAAGATTTGTTTGTTCGTTCGTTATTTAGTGATCTTCCTTGTTAGTGTAAGTTTGGATGCAGTTTTCGAAAAAGAAAGCGTATTTTTAAAAAGCTAAGTCCAATATTTCATTGCAATTGTTTTCTATTTTTAAATTAGAATGAAAAATAAGCATAATGATGTACCATGGTGGAAAACCAGTGATGGAGCTTTCTTCTCTGTGAGGAGATCAGTAATCACAAAAAAGATACCATGGTATTTTATATTTAAATATAATAAAATCTATGAGTGTGCCGCGAGAATTCAAGTTACACCCATACTGTGCCGCAAGTTTATAAAGATTGGGAAACGCTGACCTATGCCGATATCTTTGTGTAGTGCCGCTATCTTCTATGAATGCTTCTCACATATGATAAATGTGGCTGCATAATGATCTTATTCCTATATTGATTTCATCCCTAAAACCTCTGTTCTCTAAATCACCAATGACCCCTTATCTTTGCTGCCCTTTTTGACCAACTTCCTGAGGTTTTAGAGCCAAAGTAACAGTACCTTCAGATAGAGCTTGACGAGTACTTCGTATTACACCTATTGGTAACCGTCTACCATATGGGAGCCCTTGGCAGTGGAATTGTGAATAAACCCATTTAAAATTCTAGCATTATCCTACGTGTATGAATAAACCTTTTATCTCAATTAGAAACTTCTTTCGTTTAGAGTCCGTGTTGTAGGAACAGCCGAAGACCTCTTCCAATAGATCACGACCAATATGTGAATAGCCAATTTATACTTACGTTAAATTAAATTCTTGTATATATTTAGTATTTACAAGGAAATTTGAATAATCTGAGACTCAATAAATTTACTGGGAATAATTATATTATTTTCCCAATTCGCGAATTGTCAAATTTACTCGTTTAAAATGAAGCTGATATTTAACTTTTCGATGTTACACGCGTAAACAATGAGATATAGGAAATAATTCGGCCAAGGTTTGTATATTAAGGGACCTATCTGGTACTTGCCTAGTGCAGTGGTTGCTAAACTTATGAAGCTTTTGAGCTACCACACCGTTTCTAAATCCTACTGTGAGCTACCAACCGAAAGAACTACCACTTTTTTTTTTTTTTTTTTTTTTTTAATCTTACATTTGTTTATTGCCTATAAACTTACGTTTCTCGTAAATATAAAATCAAACTATCCAAGTTGGCAAATGTCTAGTATACACACACGAAAAACATAACGTGCACAACCCCATGCGTATAACAATCAACTGTGAGATGAAGCTGATAATGGCAGTTGTACGGGAGAAACAAGCAGTTTCTGTCATCATCGACCCCTGTCGTCAGCTCAGTGAAGGAATCAAATGAAAAAAAAAAATGAAATCTTTAAGTTTAACGTCCCACGGTTATGCCGGTTAGGCTAAAGGAGACGGTGATAATAAGAAATGAGTGAAATGCTGGAATGAAGAAAGTGGGAGGAAACGGGAGAACCCCGAGAAAACACACGAGCACGGTGTTTGTCCACCACAAAGTCCACACGGCGCGAGCTGGGATCGAACCAGGGACCCCAAGCACCGGAGATGAACGTTCTACCACTGAGCCACCGCGCCCCCTGGAGGAATCAAGGTTAGCAAACCGGAGCGTTAACGCGATCTACCGAAAATGTCCCCGCGAGCTACTAGTAGCTCGCGATCGACGGTTTGGCGATCACTGGTCTAGTGGAACTGACTAAAATCTATTTTTAAAAATTTTAAAAAGTCAAGATGGTTAAAATTTATGATTCCTCTGCAAATCTAATGTATAATATTAAAATCTGTAGACCATTTTAACATTTTGCTCTGAAATTATTCTACAATTGAAGCTATTTCTTTTTATCGAAATAATGAAATATTAAAGCTCTCAGAATATAGTAAACAAGATAGCTTTAAATCTTCATCAAAATTACTTTCTTGTATTATTTCTAGCGAATATTTGATATTTCTTTTCCAATAAAATATAGTTATTTAAAAGGATTGACATTTTAAAAGTTTTAGTAAGTACGGATAGCGCATGCTAAAACAGAGACAGACAGAAAGAAGCGAAATTAAAATATACGCAATTGCACAACATCCAATTAGGGAGTTACACTGATTATTTTAAGTCATTGTTTATACAGCAAAGGCTGATAGCCCGTTTTATAAATTATTACAACTATCCAAAATATTTTATTTCCTTCATCAACTCTTAATTAATATATCTGTTTACTTTTCTCTCGTCATAAAAATATATTTACATACATGGGTTTTGATACCATGTCTGTAATCTTTAAAATGACACATTAGTTACAGTGAAACTGCAATAATACATAAACTGACGAAACACAACATGTAAAACGTTTACAACACTTAATATCTACGATCTGGATCGTTAAAAATGCTATATATAAGAAATAATGAGTCCCTTCAAACAATAAAAATACATAAAACAATTACACAAAAATTTCTTACCACTCATAAGAACAACCAACTGTCGTATTCACATTTTTTTTTTTTTTTTTTAATATTGAAATCACTACCACATCTATCATTATTTTCCTCACCGGGGATGAATATAATACAGGGTGTATCAAAAAAAACTTTACAACTTTGAAAACTCATATTGACTTATTTAGCTTACAGACATTGTTTTGGTGTCATTTTGTAGCAAAATACATCACGTGTTTTACCTTATACCTAAAGAGGTTTAATGTGGCTTCCATTGGTGATAACGGACACATTCCATCTGAAGTTTCACTTGCTCTACAACGTCTTCAGAAGTATGGAGACGACCTGAAGATTTGTTGTGTCTTACCGAACATCCTGTTTGAATGCCACTGATAAATAGTAGATTTACTGGGAGAATCTTTACCATACTTTGTACGAAAATTACGTTGCACAGTTGTAGCAGATTTGGATTCCTCAAACCTAAACACATACAGCTAGCACGCTTGGAACCAGTAAGGGCAGCCATCTTTGCTACAACTGCCGCTAGCGCTTGCGGTGGCTCGTTTCTGAACTAGTGTACTAAATGAGTCAAAACTTGATGTATTTTGCTACAAAATGACACCAAAACAATGTCTAAGATAAATTAATCTATCAATATTAGTTTACAAAGTTGTAAAGTTCTTTTTGATACACCCTGTATTTAAGCTAAGATAGCTGAAGCGAGTAAAAATGTGTTTCTATTGTTTTACACGATATTAACTTACATGTATATGCTTGCTCCACGTTAATGTCCAAAGAATATCCGACTGCTTAAACGTAGTGTCTTTTCTTTGAGGTTGATAAATGAAGTCTACAAATGGAGTTGAAATCGGTCAAAAATAAGGAACTGATTTCAACCATAACTTGGATTTTCGCGCATGTATATTAATGTCAATAGGATTTCCCAAAATAACACTTGTGAAAATTGTTCTATTTTAATGCAGCATGGCCTGTATTTTCTTCAAGGCTTATCCCTATTACTTGGAGTGAAAAGCAGCCAAAGATAAACAGTACATTCAAATTCCAAAAGTACATGTTTACTCGCTTCAATAGTGCGTCCACCCCCCCCACTTCCCCGATCGAGGCCGAGAGCAAGACGCATTGTCGGCACGTGCTGTAGCAGTTGGCCGGTTAAGTTCGGCAACATATAATACCATTAGAAATGGAATACATAAAATGTCTTTCTTAACTAGAAATTAAATAATGAATTAATGAACTTTAATGAAAAAAGAAGGCAAAAATGACCCTTTCTTCTTAAAATAGGAATTTTTGAAAGCTCTGAGACACGTGTCCACTTATTTTAAACAAGAAATTTATATGCCGAGTTTCATCTTCACAACTTCAGGGATTTATATGGTACATTATTCTGGTCAAAATATTTGAATTCCTTTTATCTCTTCTTTTCTTATTCATTGTTCTCGTAAGAAAAGGAGTGCTCTGTCCAAATCTCACGTCTCTTAGATATATTAGCATGGCCTGAATTTTCAGTGAATCAATTTCACTGTTCCATATAACAGTACCTATTGTCTCAGCCTATTGTTGAAGCGCGGGAGACTTTCTTCAGCGTAGATGTAGAGGGGACACTCATGCGCAGTCGGACAACGAGTGAACACGTGTAGTGAGCAGTCGTCGGATTTCAGTTGTTTGTAAAATGACAGAAAAACTTGAGCAGAAATCGGTACGTTTAATTTTAAACGAGAATTTGGGCATTAGAAGTGTGTGTGCGAAATTTGATTCACGCTTTCATCGCCAAACACAATATTCCTATGTCTCGTCACGCTCCCTACTCGCTCGACACGACTCTGTCTAACTTTTGGTTATTTCCCAAGCTGAAAATGCCACCAAGAGACCTGATTTGAGTCTAGAGAAAACATCATGCGGAATGCGACGACACGGTTGCTCATTGTTCCAGAAATGTTTCCAACAATGGCGGAAGCGCTGGGAGAAGTGTGGGCATTATCAAGGAGACTTACTTTGAAGGGAATTAGTGTTTCGGATTTCAAAATCAATAACTGCATTTGCCAACCAAAAGTTCGATATCCTTTGAACACACCTCGTATATATATATATATATATATATATATATATATATATATACACATTATATATATATATAAATAAAAGGTATGTTGCGATCTACTGATTGAAAGAAAGGAACAAGTATAACAGACTAAACAATTTCATAGATAAACGTTGGAAAGGCACACGAAGATGTAATCAGTCACAATGGTTTAATACGTAGTATTGGTGAAAACGAAGAAATCATCTAAAATTATTTTCTGGGGTAATTTACCTTCAACTTTTTGGATATTGTTCAGCAAAAGGCTATGCTGCAAAGCTGTTGCATCTGGTTCCGAAGCCTCCTGAGGTAAAAGATCAGGGAGATTAAGATTACTATAATCCTCCGCATCATCATCTGAGAAAAACCAATCCACCTACAAAGAGAAAAAGAAAATATTAAGGACGCTTGTTTAACCACCAGGGGTACACAGTACTACGTGTCTTTTTTTCTTATCTACATCTTCATTCACAGATTTTCAGCATTTGCTACACTTGGCCAATGTAAAAGGTGGAGCAAGGTGTATCAAAAATTGAATACTAACTTTCTTTACATTTAAATTCTCTTAATTGGTATAAGTTTTGCTCAAAGTGGAGTTAATGTACTGTTTCTTTTCGGGCTCGGGTACATCGTTTCTTTCAAAAAACATGTGGCGAGGGGGGGAGGGGGAGGCACACTGAAACTACGTATTAACCTTTTAGATTTTTTAAAGATAAATTATAGACTTTCAGTCAACCGGCTACAGCATCATCGCTATTTATCGTAGGATCATGGTTCATACCTAATTTTTTTTCACAATAAAGCAATCTTTCAAATTGTATCATTGACATTTCCCTATCGTGTCCCTGAGGCGGGGAATTTTCAGAGAAATCGGGATTTTTTCTGAATTTTGTTTTTCAAATTTTGAGCTCCCTGTCCCCCCTGTTTTAACACAGAGACCTGAAAATCAACTAACAAATACTACGAGGTATACTAAATGTGTGTACCAAATTTGAAGCTTCTATCTTGAATAGTAAGGGCGGGAATCAATAATCCCCACAATGCCCCAGATTACCGCAAAAGACCCTGATCTCAGGTAAAAAAAAATCCGGAGACATCCCTATTTACCCTAGGATCATGGTTCGTCAATCATTCTCTTCAGAATAGAACTGCCTTTCAAACCGTGTCACATTCACATGTCTCCTTCATGTATCTGAGGCGGGAAAATCGCGAAGACAGGATTTTTTTTGGTTAAAATATCCCTTTTTAAAACTTTTGGCCAATTTGGACCCCCCTGTGTTAATAGAAGTCTGGAAAAAAATCTGCTAAATACTATTCGGTGGACTGAATGTTTGTGCAAAATTTTAATCTTCTAGGTGCAAAAGTAAGCCCACCGAAAAATAATATACCCACAATACCCCAGGATCTTGGGTAGAAATTTCGTGAGACATCCCTATTTACCCTAGGATAATGGCTCGTACATCATTCTGTTCAGAATAGAACTGCCTTTCAAACCGTACCATTCACATGTCTCCATCATATATCTAAGGCGTAACAATAGCGAAAAAGGGATTTTTTGGTTTAAAAAAAAAAAACCTATGAACCCCCCCCCCTCCTAGTTTTAATGCAGAGATCTGAAAAAATCTGATAAATACTACTCGGTGGACTGAATGTTTGTTCAAAATTTCAGACTTCTAGGTGCAAAAGTAAGCCAGCCAGCCCCCCCCCCCCCAAAAAAAAAAAACTAACGAAACATTTCTTAGTTATGACGTCATCACCTCCTATGTCTCGATGCAGAAAAGCGTGAAACTATACGTAACGTGTTCTACAATGTCTCTAGACTTAAAAAAGTAAAAAGCTTTATTGATTCTTTTTTAATCGAATAATGAAGACACTACTTTAGTACCTAAAAATAGGTACTAGAACTCCAAGGTTTTAACAAAGCCTACAGCTACTTGCCGTATATTTTTCTGAAGTACGCGCAAAAGAGACGTTCTATTGTCACTTATTTGTTCAAGGTTGGCAGTTACAGACATAAGGTACCACCTAATCTCTAAATATGAAGGAACAAGAAGCTTCAGCACGAGCTACAGAACACTTGTAAAGTAGCATTATTAAAATATCTATTTCTTTATTGTAATCTGAAACTATACTTTACGAAAAATCTTACTAATCCTACTAATAAAATCTTACTATACTTAAGGATGTTTCTGAGAAAAGAAACTTGTAAAAAATATAAGTGACTTGTTACAGGGATTAAATCCTAATGTGATTGGGAAGGAATGAAAGAGGCTTTGACCAAATTTTACATTGAAGAGAAAGGATAGTTTAAATCATAAACCTTAATGTACTAAAGCATTTGATTTTTAGTTTAGTGTTCCTTTCAGCAGCGAGGCAACATGAGACGTGGACCTACAGCTTAGCGTGGAATCCGAACCATATGAGCTCCCGCCGGGAACCGAACACGGGTCTCCCATGCCAAAAGCGTGTACGCTAACGGCTTAGCCACCACGGAGCTCAATGTATTAAATGAATACTGTCATTGAAAGTATTGTCCAGCACACTTAAGTACACTTCGTTTTAGACACGAATTTCAGTTCTGAATCCAGTAGCCAGATAAGAGATTTTCGTCGCCATCTTTTTTTCCGAAGGCAAACAAAGTAAAGGTTAAATCCATATCAGCAAATCAAAATAATTGGTCGCTAATAGATTTAGGATTTAGATTTCTGGGCTTTCGGCATCTAAGGTCATTTAGCCCTTCACGATTTGAGGGATGACGTCCTTCGGCGAACACACACTATCTGGGGAAAGGGAAGGAAAGAAGCGGCCTGGGACCTATAAGTTAGGTACTACCCCGGCATTTGCCTGGTATGAATGAGGAAAACTCAGGAAAACCTCATTCTGGGTGGCTGGCCTGAAAAAGCGTGTTACACTTTTTCGAGCGAGTGACCCCACCAGGAATCGAACCCGGGACCGAGGTCGCTAATAGAAACCTGGATACTGGAAATTTCGCGCTCTGACCTAAGAATATTATACTGTTAAAAATATTGGTACAAAATATATACTTTTAAGTATGTATAAACATTTGAGACAATTGGTATGAAGCTTTAACTGCACTATGTGGTGGAGGCTGCAGTTCCCCCTATAAAATGGACACATCATGAATTTAATATATATATCAGTTGAAAAAGTCATCTAATGATAGTAAAGGAAGACTTACGTGTGTTATTAATGACTCGACTATTCGACACTGGTGAGACATATCCGTAACCATCGTGACCATATCAGCAGCTCGTACCAAAGTTGGACCAAATACAATGGCTAAATTTCTCGCTTCCATTTTGTTTACGTCACTGTGTTCAACCACTTTTTTCAGATGGAACATCAAATACTTCAATGTCTCAAAATGATGCTCGGGAAGACTATGAACCTGGAAAAGGGAGAAAAAGAAAATTAAGTAAGAACATGTCTCTTACGACATTCGCTGCGGGTTTTGGAGACAAAAGAAGCTGCGGTAGTAAAAGTATATTTTCACAATAACTTTCATAATTCTATACATTTTATAATTAATTAGTTTCAATATTGTACACTCTACACATAGCTTAAAGTTATAACAAAATAAATAAGATAATCGACAATACTTCACATTTCAGATCTTCAGAATTGTATCACCGAGTTACCAAAACCTAGCCACCTTTCTTTAATTTCTCTCTTCCTGTTTTTCGTAGATGACCCGGTTATCGTCTTTTTCGTAGACTACCACAGCCCGAAGTTCTTAAGTCAACCAGCCAGTGATTTGAAATTTAGGATCTATCGTGAACACAGTGCTGGTGTGCCATCGTGTGTGGTCATTGCTGGTTTTCTCTTTCTTTGAGGGCTCTCCAAACGTTCTAATCACACTGTTTGAATACTGCAGTGCTAAAACAATCACCTATCTCCGTACTGACCACATCCAACACTGCTACCTTCGGTGATTTCACGGGAACCGTAAAACAATGAGCCTAGGGCGTTGAAACTGTGATTGCATGCGAATATGAAATAACCTCCATGAACCACAACTGATTCGTGAAGAAATCAAATCACTTTAGTATATGAAAATTCATTTGTTTGTTTCCATTCACATTGGAATATCGTATAATTAACGAAAAACGCGGGAAGAGTTATCCAATCTTTAGTTAATGATACGTGGGATATAAGAAACTAACGTTACAATGCCGGTATTTCTGGAGTTTAGTCTGTTGTAGAGAAATGAGGCGTGTGCACTAATTTTAATACATGGTGTTGGCAACTGTGCAATTTCAGCAACTCATCACCTACAGCGCTAGTTGTAAATAAACACAAATGGCGACTCGTTTGGTAAACTGACCTTGCGAAAAAATCCGCTTAATTTTCGATTTCTGTCGGAGAAACATATAACTGCGGCTGAAATTCCCTGGCAGCTGGTAGAGGTGTACGAAGAGACTGTAATGTCTCATCAGCACGTAGCAAAATGGTGTCGAAAGTTTGAGGCTGGTAAAGAAAACGTCACCAACGAGGAGTGCAGTGGCCGACAGCATCAACAGACTTGAACACAGCTCGCGTCCACCCTTCCTACAGCACGGATCTCACTCCAAGTGACTTCCACTTGTTCCTGCACTTGAAGAAGAACCTAGGACGTCGTCGCTTCGTTTCAGACAAGGAGGTGAAACACTTCGTGACAACGTGGATGAATACGCAAGGACGGATTTTTATCAGGAGGAAATCTTCAAACTCATCCCACGATGTGACAAGTGCCTCAACTGATATGAAAACTACGTATCCTATCGGTTGGCTGTATTGGTTGTATGAATATATACACGTTTCACTGTAGGCTTTGTAACCTTATTTTCCGATCACCCCTTGTAATAATAATCAAAATCCCACTGGTTTCACTGATAATATTAATTTATATTAGAATACCAAACTTACCAATTTCTTTAGAGTTGTTATCCTTTTGTTGGGGTCATCTATCTTGTCAGCATCGATAAATAAGGGATATAGATCAGTAGTTAAAACAGAATCCGGGAGCTTTCGAAAGAAGGACTTTAATAAACTAGATATGACATTTACATCATTCCATCGTGTATCCTGAAAAAAAGAAAAATCAGTTATTAATTATTAGTTAGCAATTTTATTTTATTTTTTAAATACAAGTATAAATAAACACAGAGATTTCTATTACTTTGTTAATAAGAGACACTCATTAATGTGTACAGACTACAACGACTTATCAAAATGATAGTCGTAAACCTGGTTCGTTTGCTGAGGTAAAAATTCGAAGTGGTAGTATTTCTTTGACATTAAAAATATTAGCTTCGATATTTAAATACCATTAATCTCACCTTTTTAATAAAACTGACAACGTCTATAACCGATGTTAAACTGGTTTATTATTTGATAAAACTTATAATATCCTTTTCTTAAAACTGTTAAGTACACAAATTCACTGACTAGGTAACCTTAAAACATATCCATATCAACAACTATCCCATAATAATCACTTACATATATTAAAAACATTCTTCTTTTGTTAATAAGAAATGAACATTCTACTAAGTATAGTGCATATGTATGAGTACTTTCTGCCCAAGGTACAGGTAAATATTACACAAACCAAAGTATTTTGTTGTATAAAATGTCGCTCGACAAAGGGACTGAATATAAAAGTCATGAGTAGGCTTGGCTTTTATCTTCAAGAACCACTGGTCCGTTAATATTAATGTTCTTTACATTGCTTATGCCCATCATATTTTAATCGCACCTTGTATATCTATTCATTACATTTCACATATACATTAAACAAATCTTACACTTCATCAATACCTATATTTAACAATAAAGTTTTAACACAAATTAATATAATGAAAACAATTTTTGTGCTTGATTAATCATGAATTAAATTACAATCCTTCACGTTAATAAGAAAGAATTCAAGTCATTGAAAAATTATCGTTGATGAATGAAAATCAAAGAAAATATAATTGAACAAAAATCAAAAATTAAACACAATCTACGTTTGAATAAGCACATGTAAGTGAATAAATCTATTTTACAGAAACAAAAGACACCCTTTTGTTATTATATAAATACATTTTTATTATTGTTATTATTATTTTTCATTCCTATTTATTTGAGCAAGAATGTCAGGTGCTACTAATTCTTTCACTAGATGCATCCATTTTTCCTTTGTATACGGAGTAGGTTTCCAAACCTTTAACTCATCTATATTGCGAAGTCCAATTGACATCCCCGTTTTAGCGTTCAACAATTCGAAAACTTTAGGATTTATTTCCTTAAAACATAAATAAGGACCTGAGAAAATGTCACAAAATTTGTAAATCTTCTTTAATAACATATTACTTTGCGGATGTTGTTTAACAAAAACTAAGTCATTGACTTTGATCCGATATTTTCCTTCCTGTAAAGACTCTACTTGCGAATTACGTTTCAAAAACTTGTTATGTCTTCGGATCTTTACCATATTCACTAGATTGGATGAATCTATAATTGTCGAATCTTCCAATTTGACATCAAAATGTTGTTCCACAGGGAAAATCAAATCAGAGCCATTATGAACATTAGCAGGAGACACACCTAAAGTGTCTGATATAGAATGGTTCAAAAGGTACGTAATTTGGTTGACATGCTTAATCCATTCAGCATGTTTATCCTTACAAAAGTGCCGAAACAACATACCAAAATTGCGATGTACATTTTCTACCACGGAGCTACTTGGATGGTACGGAGTCACAAAATGAATTTTAATGTTGGCCTTGTTCATGGCTTTGAGAAACACATCACTTTTGAATTGTGAACCGTTATCGCATAATATATGCTCGATAGGGCCACAATGTGGAATATATACATTCAGAATTTTATTCACGATAGCAGCGGAGGTTGCTTTACGCAAGGGATAGGCTACCACATATCGTGAAAAGATGTCCATAGTTGTTAACAAATAAACTTCTCCAGTAGCTGCTCTGGGTAACGGTCCATATAAATCAATCGATAGAAATGAATGTGGTCTCTCAGGTGTTATTGAGAGCATTGGTTTTTGTATAGCCTGATAATTATGCTTAATTTGCATACACTCAATGCAGTCATTGATATAACTTTTGACTTGAGCTCTCATTCCCTTCCAGTAAAAAGATTTATTAACCAAGGCACATACCTTCACATACCCAAAATGTCCGAAATCATCATGGTAGGCCTTTAGTATACGTGCTGTTAACGTAGGTGGAATGCAAATTTTGTTCCTAGATTTGAATTTGAAATCTTTAATAAGTAAAATCCCGTTGTTTAATTTAAATCTGGAATTCCAGTGTTTGGGACAACTACATCCCTCGCCACATGAAGATAAATGTTCCATGATTTGTTTATATTCATGATACTTCATTTGATGTTCTCTTAAATCTTCTATCGAAATGGTAGCTATTTCATCCTGTAAGATCTTAAATTCGTTAATGGACAAAATATGTTGCTCTTCTCCAGGAAACAGACGTGATAAGGTATCTACGGGTCCATTATCTACCCCTTTAATGTGTTGTACTTCGAAATCATAAGCTTGAAGATCTAACGACCAGCGAAGTAATCTGTTATTATATCCTTGTACGCTATTGAGGTATCGCAATGAATTATGGTCGGTAAGTACTATAAAATGACATCCGCTAAGATATGGAGCGAATTTTTGTATTGCAAAACGTATAGCCAAAAGTTCAATTTCTGTCGTGGTGTATCCCTTTTCAGCTTTCTTTAGAGTACGACTAGCGCAATGTATAACAGCTGGTTCCTGAATGGTTGGGTTAGGTTGCCAGAGTACTGCAGAGATTCCAAGCTGAGAACCGTCACACTGTACATAGAAAGGAACGTCGTATCTGGGGTGGTTCAAATGGATGTTTCGTTTTACGCACTCCTTCAACTTATTAAAACTGTGTTCTTGAATAGGACCCCATTGCCATGGTACCCCTTTCTTTATGATCATAAATAAAGGCTGGGCTATCTCAGCGAATCGCGGGATGGCTTTGCGAAACCAATTGAAGAGTCCTAATATTTGTCGTGTCTGTTTCACATTTACTGGCGCAGGTAGATCTTCTATGGCTTGAACTTTAGATTGACTGAATTGTAAACCAGAGGCATCAATTTGGTACCCAAGAAATTCTATAGAATTCTGCAGAAATTTGGATTTCTGTAGATTGATAGTAAGGCCTGAACTTTCCAATCTGTCTAAAACTATATCTAAGTACTTCAGGTATTCATGTGGATTTTTCCCCATGATTAAGATGTCATCAGCATACGTTATCACGTTGCTACGTAAGTCTTGACCTAGAACTTGGTTCAAGCAGGATGCTAATGCTGCACTACCATTGATAAGCCCAAAGACTACACGATTGTATTCGTACAAGTGACCTTCAAAACTAAATGCTGTATATGGTTTTGAATCTTCATGTAACTCGACCTGATTATACGCCATCACTAGATCTAGATTTCCGAATACAGTGTTCCCTTGTAAAGAAGCTAGTATTTCTTCTACTGGAGGATACCTCACTTGTTCCAGATCAATGTGACTGTTAGTACGTCTCAAATCTAATACCACACGTAGAGAACCATTTTTCTTTGGAACAACATGTAGTGGGTTAAGGTGTACGCTTCTTGAAGGCCTAATGATCCCATCTCTTAACATATTTGCTATTTGCTGTCGTACATTCTCCCTGTATCTATATGGAATTATATAGGGCTTGGTTACTATGGGTTTATCTGTTTTAACTTTAAAAGAATAAACAAAATCCTTGCAGCATCCAGGACGTTCTGAAAAGACATTTCTATGTTTATATAAGATGTTCTTAAAGTCGGCTATTACTGTATTATCAGCAAAATCAAGGCTGCTTTCGAGAGATTTAACATGTTCAGAAAATAATACATCGTCCTTTATATTCATCAAAATTTGTTTGTCTTCCAATTGTGGATCATTTAATTTATCACTTTTTGCACTAATAGAAACATTATTCACTATAGGAGACATATCATTATATTGACAAGCAAGATTATCTGATTTTGGAAGCAGTTTCTGAACAATTTCCTGAGGTATACCCGGTATCGTCAACGTTTGGTTTTTAAAATCAAGCATGACACGTAATTGGGATAATAAATCTAAGCCCATAATTAATTTCTCGTTAAGATCCTTTATTACCAGAATAGGGATTGATATTTCAAAATCTTGAATAGATATTGTCACACGAGTAATTCCTGCTACTCTCTTTTTATGTTTACCGGTAAAATCAACTATAATAAGATTCTCAGCCTTTTGTAGCTTAGGATTCGAATAATTACTAGTAATTGCTTTCCATAATGAATACGATAATAGAGAGGCATTTGCTCCTGTATCAAGTAGAGCTTCGGTACTTAACCCATTGACTTTAATAGGTATTTTAGCTGTACTATATGACTTTAAAAATACAAAATTTTCTTCAATATTAAAACCATCATTAACAGTATCATCTTCAAACCAACAACGATTTACAACCGGTATAAATTGGTACTGACACCTATTAATTGCTATTTCCGAATAATTATTTACAGTGACGTCATGTGAAAGATCATTTTCATAATTAGCATGAACATGTAAATTGGAAGATAAATGTTCGTAAGAATTATCGCTTAAATTTTTAGATAAATGTTCATGAGAATCCACAGCTGACATGGGTTTAACCCCTACCACATCAGCAGCAATTAGTTTAAATTCATACTCGTGTATGGTTCCAATAAGGTACACTGTACAGCACAATCGTGATTATGTCCCGTATTATTGTTCTGTACAGAAATTACTTCAATGCCTGTATCTTGATGCGAAGTGCCATCTCTTGTCCTTCCATTACGTCTATCCGCGTAGTTCGCTGTATTTCTGGAATTTCGCCATACATTACGTCGATTTTTAAATCTATTTTGACTATATGGTCTAACATACGAATTGCTACTATTAATTAGGTTAGGCGGATTCCCTACATAACCTTGCCTATTGTGCTCATTTTGATTGCTAGAGTATACTCGGCTTAGGTTAGGTTCTGTATTATTCACACTCCGAATATTTAAATTCCGAACAGGCACCAAATGATCTGAATTATTCTTATTTTTACCTATTCCTGATTGTGGATTCATGGCATGGTATTGAGTTTCGTAGCATTGGACAAGCATCAATAAATGGCTGAAACTCATACACTGTGTGGAAAATAAGATCTGTTGCAATTTAAATGGAAGCAAATTTCGAATCGATGCTATTATTCTCGATTCCGATTGCAAAGGATTAACGACCTTTAATTCGTTGTAGACATTTACAACAAACTCTACAACAGATTTGTGCAATCGAGGATTGAAGTGTTGATTTCTAAGGGTGGCATCTCTATTTGCCAGCAAAAAGTCATTTTCATAATTAGCGATCAATGCCGCTTTGAATTCCTCATATGTACTAATGTGATCACGTATTGCCTTAAACCATAAGGAACAAGGTGGGAGTAATACATGGGGTATTAATTTCATATATTGGGATCGATCGATGCACATTATATTGCATTCGTCTTGGAATTTCTCTAAGAAAGAAGTAGCATTCTCATTACACTTACCACTGAATTTGCTCATAGCTCTAATTTCACTCATTTTAACACTTAATTTTACCTTCTTTTTCTCATTCCTTGTTCTTGTTGAGTGATAGTTCCTATCCGTGACGTGCTGTGTCGTGACACCATCTATGTTTCGCTCATCAGTACTCTTCGGACAACTTTCTTCTAGTATAATATCCTCATCGGACCCCGGCGAAGGCGAGTTCATCTCTGGTGAGTGGGACAACTCAAAGCGATCACTACCCAAGTTATTACGGTAAATGTTATCTTTAGCCTGTAACGTTCTAATCTCTTCTTGAATAGTAGCTAACAACTGTGTATTTACACGTATGTTATTAGAGTTGTTGCTGACCTGGATCTTTTGCTGCTTAAGGGAAGATTCTATTACTTCTAAATCTTTTTTTACAGCACAGATTTCTTGATTTTGGTGATTGTGCTTTTCCTGACAATCATCGGATATTCTTTTTAACTTTTCCTCGAACTGTGAGGATAGGTCGTTCACCACCTGGACAATTGTTTGTTTCGTTTCATCTGATTTCTGTTCTATCCGTTCTATCCGTCTACTTAATTCTTCATATTGCTTGTTAGCTTCGTCAAACTTCAGTTCTATCTTCTGTTCCATGATCTGGTTAGCTTCGTCAAACTTCTGTTCCATTCGTCTACTTAATTCTTCATTTCGCTTGTTAGCTTCGTCAGACTTTTGATCTATGGTCTGCTTTAATTCTTCATTTTGTTTGTTAGCTTCGTTGAACTTCTGTTCCATGGTCTGCTTTAATTCTTCATATTGCTTGTTAGCTTCGTCAAACTTCTGTTCCATACGTCTACTTAATTCTTCATTTTGCTTGTTAGCTTCGTCAGACTTCTGCTCTATGGTCTGCTTTATCTCGGTAGACATCTGCATTATTTGTCGCTGTAAAGCTAACAAGAGTCGATCCTCTGATGACAAACCTGGTGTTACACTAGTTTCACCTTGGTCACTAGTATTTGATTCCTGCTGCATTGTTTCGTTGTCCATTTTTCTTATGATTACTTTACCACTTCGCAATATGGTTAAGTTCGTATTCATTAACTGTAATATAAAAGTAAATTCAACCTTACTCTTCTTCTTCGGGAATTGAATTTACAGATTCCCGGGTGAGGTAAACCAAATTTTTACAACGACTTATCAAAATGATAGTCGTAAACCTGGTTCGTTTGCTGAGGTAAAAATTCGAAGTGGTAGTATTTCTTTGACATTAAAAATATTAGCTTCGATATTTAAATACCATTAATCTCACCTTTTTAATAAAACTGACAACGTCTATAACCGATGTTAAACTGGTTTATTATTTGATAAAACTTATAATATCCTTTTCTTAAAACTGTTAAGTACACAAATTCACTGACTAGGTAACCTTAAAACATATCCATATCAACAACTATCCCATAATAATCACTTACATATATTAAAAACATTCTTCTTTTGTTAATAAGAAATGAACACTCTACTAAGTATAGTGCATATGTATGAGTACTTTCTGCCCAAGGTACAGGTAAATATTACACAAACCAAAGTATTTTGTTGTAAGACAATGCTACTGAGGGACAAAACGCAGCTGTTTTACCACTTATAATTCTGCCATCCAGCAAAACTCTTGTAATGAAGTTAACTTGTCTACACGAAAACGTTCCCCACTGCGTCCTCTAGCGTTGCAAAAGCTACTCACGGTCAAAAGCTGCGTCATACGCTATGACAGAAAAGTGAATCACACTAAGAAAATGGTTTCCACAAGCGGCAAAACAGCTGTTTTTTCGTTGATTTAAATCCAATCTTACCATAATAATGAAGTAATATGTCGCATTGGTATTATTATCAATATTTATAAACTTGTAGAATCTTCACAAATATCTACATTGAGTATTTCTGTGTGACATAACTTCATTCCAGAAACTGATAGCTATTGGAACTGTAACAGTCCCATTAAAAAATTAATTAATGTATTATTTTCTGGCAAAGTTCGACACAGACTTATGACACACAGCAAGAGGGAACCTATACAGTATACATATAAAAGCTTTCAACTGGCGCCGTTGCTGTTGTCAGTAAAGTGCAAAAGTCAAGTAGTATCGGTTTCTCTTTGCCAGAACTTCCGGAATTAAATACTACAATCCGGAACATATACTTCTGTATAACAAATACGTGTAAAACTAATAGTTCTCCACATACAATAAGATATGAGAGAAAATTTAAAAGAAATCTATACCAACCTATAAATTCATTGTATCAAATCCTTTTACCTACATATTCAGTTAAAGATAGTACTGCAGTCACAGTCGTCATCTGCAAATATTCTATAAATTCCAACTATATACGAACCGAATTCCATGATGCTTGTACACAGTTGTATTATTTAGCGTAAAATTTTTGTCTGAAGCATTGTACTATTATCCCAAAAACTTCAGTCCAGAAAAGAATCGCTGTTTTTACCTTTACTTCCGACTGACCAAATTACTGGCGCGCCTTGAAACATTTTACAGTTTTAGAACTATACGCAAAGAGGTATGTGAAGCAAGAATTTCAAAATGTTCTTTGCGTGTACTTGCATTTCCTTAAGGGTCTTCACTACAGCAAAATTAAACTACCGCTAATTTTAAAGTTTTTCTGTAATATCTTCAAAACAAATAAAAATATTCGAAAAGCAGAAACGTAGTGAATTAGACAATACGATTTTGCATGTGATACCGTTATCACAACTCATCTATCTGCTTTCGATTTGCAACTGTAGATAGATTTAGCATTTTTTGCGGATTCTGTAAATAGCGGATAGGTGAATTGTGGTAAAGGTATCACATGCAAAATTGTATTGTCTAGTTCACTACGTTTCTACTTTTCGAATATTTTTATTTGTTTTGAAGATATTACAGAAAAACTTTAAAATTAGCGGTAGTTTAATTTCGCTGTAGTGAAGACCCTTAACTTATAGTAGTTATTGAAAGCCATAACTACCTAATATGGGGAGTACATACAAAGAAAGAACATGAAAAGGCATTTACATAGTTTTCTGTATTCTCATGACTGTCACATGTATCATATGATAGTGAAACAAAATGACTGGTGCCCGCTTGAAATTTAAGGAATGGAAGTTAAGTTTCAAAGTGGTAATTCGAGTTTGAAACTGTCGCTAAAATTCAAAGCAAATGGGGGCGTGATTTTGAAACAGAACCTCTATACGTTTGATCCATTACTTTCTTTCGTTAAAGTGCCTATGCATTTTTTAAATGAACTCTGAAATGAATAACATATCTTCTACCAAAGATATATATGGATGAATAACTCTATTAAAGGGGTAAGGATCATAACTCAACCTCGAATATTTCTTTATATTTATTTATTTATTTGCCAAAGTTCCACATACAGCAAGGCAGCCATTTTACACAAACTATATAACATAGAATATGATGTAAAATAAGTAGAAGTGTCATGTCTATACCACATGATGTAATTTGGTTTGTTTGGCGTGATATTTTCTCAATTACTATTCTAACTAGAAGTAGTAAATTTCTACCACTTTCCGTTTTAGAAGAGAGCTTTGAGTGGAGATGGAATATACTTGAAACGCTTACTGATTGCACAAAACCACTTCTCGATATTGACTGCCGTTTTTTCGATAATGATCAACGTTAAAAAACCGGAAGTTGTTGATATCTATTACTTCCAGTTTTAATAGAGAGTTAAGAGAGAAAATGATACCTACTCTTAAAACGTTAAATCGATTCCAAAAACCCGCTTATCGCTATATCTTACTGTTTCCGATCTAGTAGATCGATGTTGAAACCAGAAGTTTTAGTGTATTTCCATCACTTCCGGTTTTAGTAGAGAGCTAAAGATGGAGATAAAATGTATTCTTCGGACGCTTAATTGGTTGCAGGAAACCGCTTCTCGCTATTTAAAAGTTTTTGCTCTGTAGTGATCAACGTTAAAACTGGAAATGGTTGATTTCTACCATTTCCGGTTTGAATATCACCTCCGTCAACAAACTCGCTACTTAACTTTTGACCCTTTAAATTCTGGCCAAAACTGATGATGATGAATAACGTAGTTCTTGAGATATCTTGTCTCCCGGATGGACACACGGACAGAGTAAATATATAAGGGAGTTTTGGTAAAACAAGACCTCTTAATTATTGGAAGAAAATTTAAAAGAACTCCACACGTACCTGTAAATTCATTGCATCGAACCCTTTATTTACACATTCCGTTAAAGCTGCTACCGCAGCCGTGTTTCCAGGTATCCTATAAATTCCAACTATATCCAAACCTCTGGCTTCCACGATGCTTGTACACAGTTGTACTATCAGGGGCACATACTCGGAGAATGACGACTGAAAAACACAAGCAAAACACACTATAAATATAACATATCACATCAAAGTCATTATTCAAACTGAAATTCAAGTGGTACAGTTTGTTACCTAGGTGTTTACAATTAAGGTTGATTTAAAGGGACAAGTTTTGCCGATAGATGTCACTACTGTCTTCGTATATCTCTCATATATTTTTTACCTTTCACGAAAATTCACGATTTCTCTTACATATTTCAGCCTAGAGATTTCAATTTTTTAAAGAAGGAACTTCATAACCTATCGAAGGCAACAACCCGTGCCGATTTTTTATTTAGAATTTTCTTCATTGTTGAAATGGCTTGATTGTTGAAATGGATATCGAAAGCTTTAAAAATATAACTGTTTCAACAATGAAGAAAATTCTAAATAAAAAATCGGCACGGTTTGTTGCCTTCGATAGGTTATGAATTTCCTTCTCTAAAAATTTGAAGTCACTAGGCTGAAATTTGTAAGAGAAATTGTGAATTTTCATGAAAGGTAAAAAATACATAAGAGAAATATGAAGACTGTAGTGACATCTATCGGTAAAGCCTGTCCCTTTACACCAACCTTAAACTATTATAAAGAGGCACTTCTGACGTAGCTTACTACAATGGTTGGTCGGTAAAGGACATCACCTCTTCTGAATTCGCATACGTACTTTGAACAGTTGTATTATTTTTACACTGATGTTACAAATTAAATATTATTTGATATACTTTTAGGACTAAATCAGTTGAGAATGCTCCAAGAGCATTGCTAGAACGGACTTAAAAAGAATTAATATTTCTTATTAACTTCTACAGATTTTATGCCAATTGTTCTATGTACTTTATTATTATACTTATTAAACAATTCTTGTAACATATCTATCCATTTATGATTTCCTTGAGTACCAAATTTTTTCCACATATTTTATTTAAGAGTTCTGTTTAAATGTTCTAAAATATGTTGCTTTACGAAGACATATTCTCAGAATTGAAAAGTTTGCAAAATATCATTTCTCTATGACTTATGGTTTCCGAGATATGGCTCCTTAAATTTCCAGTGGGGAACAGTCGCCAATTGGCCATTGGCACCGGTTACTATTTGGAATTAAAATGTTCACCATGCTCTTAGGTATTGAT
This sequence comes from Thermobia domestica, assembly GCF_964235325.1. Classification (NCBI taxonomy): domain Eukaryota; kingdom Metazoa; phylum Arthropoda; class Insecta; order Zygentoma; family Lepismatidae; genus Thermobia; species Thermobia domestica. The sequence continues at coordinate 7,534,117 of NC_137468.1, forward strand.
TAACACTAATATGTTCTCTCTATGGCTTGCGGTTCTCGAGGTACGGCTCCTTAAATCTACCCACAAACCGAAACATTTTTTGGCCAATATCTGGAGAACAGTTACCAGCTGGCAAGTGGCCACCGATTATTAATTGGTACCGAAATGTTTACCATCCTCTTAGGTATTGATCAAGACCAATTTGATTTCTCTATGACTTACAGTTCCCGAGATATGGCTTTTTACATCTCCCGAAATCGGAACATTTTTTGGCCAATATCTCGGAAACGACAAAAGTATCGCGAAAAATTCCATCACTTGTTTCAAATAGTTTTTGATGCTCTATCGAATGGAGGACTCAAAATGAAAATGACAAATAACAGACACACACACACACAGAGAAAGAAAGAAAGAGAGAGAAAGAAAGAGAGAAAGAGAAAGAAAGAAAGAGAAAGAAAGAGAGAAAGAGAAAGAAAGAAAGAGAGAAAGAAAGAGAGAGAAAGAAAAAGAGAGAAAGAAAGAGAGAGAGAAAGAAAGAGAAAGAAAGAAAGAGAGAAAGAGAGAGAGAAAGAGAGAAAGAGAGAGAGAGAAAGAGAGAAAGAAAGAGAGAGAGAAAGAGAGAGAAAGAAAGAAAGAAAGAGAGAAAGAAAAAGAGAGAAAAAAAAGAAAGAAAGAGAGAAAGAAAGAGAGAGAGAGAGAAAGAAAGAGAGAAAGAAAGATAAAGAAAGAAAGAGAAAGAAAGAGAGAAAGAAAGAAAGAGAGAAAGAAAGAGAGAAAGAAAAAGAAAGAGAGAAAGAAAGAGAGAAAGAAAGAGAGAGAGAAAGAAAGAAAGAGAGAAAGAAAGAGAGAGAGAAAGAAAGAAAGAGAGAAAGAAAGAGAAAGAAAGAAAGAGAAAGAAAGAGAGAAAGAAAGAGAGAAAGAAAGAAAGAAAGAAAGAAAGAAAGAAAGAAAGAAAGAAAGAAAGAAAAAGAAAGAGAGAAAGAAAGAAAGAAAGAAAAAGAAAGAGAGAAAGAAAGAAAGAAAGAAAGAAAAGAAAGAGAGAAAGAAAGAAAGAAAGAAAAAGAAAGAGAGAAAGAAAGAAAGAAAGAAAGAAAAGAAAGAGAGAAAGAAAGAAAGAAAGAAAAAGAAAGAGAGAAAGAAAGAAAGAAAAGAAAGAGAGAAAGAAAGAAAGAAAGAGAGAAAGAAAGAAAGAGAGAAAGAAAGAAATAAAGAAAGAAACAAAGATAGCTAGCTAACTAGCTAGCTAGATAGATAGATAGAGATAGAGAGAGAGAGAGAGAGAGAGAGAGAATTCTGTAACGAACTTTTTAATTTCGTTGATAACATGTAGAGAAGACAGAAATTCAAAATTTAACTATAAAAAGGTTATTCCTATGAAGAAGCTCACAGAAGCAAAAGAGACCGAAATATTAGCAATAAACACGCGAGTTTCGTTTCATAGATGGAATTACAGTAGGCCTCCAAACTATTCGAATTCAATTCTCAAACTTAAAGTAGAATATCTATAACTAGTGGTTGCAATAAAGTAATAGTGTCAAAGATAGAACCTGTTTCTCGGACGCTGAATCCGTATTAAAAACCAATTAAGCCTACTCCATATCCCTTACTATTTTGTTCTATGGCAATAAATGTTGAAGTCGGAATTCGTTAATTTGAATCACTTCCGCTTTGAATAGGGAGTTAAAAGGAGGAAACGACTTATTCTTTGGATGCTGAATTGATTGCAAAAAAGCTTCTCGACATTTCTTTCCGTTTTTGCTGTATAGAAATCAATTTGAAACCGGAAGTACTAGTATATTTCAATCACTTCCGGTTCCGGTGGAGTGTTGCGGATTGTGATCATACGTTCTCTTGAGATCCTGAATCGACTGCAGAAAATAACTTGTCGCTAACTATTACCACTTTTGTTCTGCCGGGATAAATGTTAAAAGACTGGATGTAGTTAACCTTATAGTGCATGATTTTTTGTATTTAAGTGAAATAATATACAGTAATATTAAGTATATAATAAGACACTTCTAATTAATATCCGAATAGAAAAATGTCCTAAAGTAATTTTTCGTGCTAAAATATAAAAATACTTTGTATCACTTGTGATACATTATGCATCAACAGTTCATGTTCCTCTCTTGTACAAAATCAAATTATAGCATACGTAAAAACAATAGGAAACTTACTTCATGAACTTGGAATTTTTGCCACTTCGAAACTATTCTTTATCCTTCAGAATAGACGACCCATAAACTCTTCTATTCTCATTTCGCTAAGCACGCGCACGACTTCTTTCTCTCTGTACTGAAGCAACATTTTCCTGACCGGATATATGGTGAACTATGTGCTCAGGAGAAATATCAAATATGATACAATACGTATTTGTGATACAGCTCACGACCTGAATACTAATACTAGCTATAATTTATGTTGTATCAAATGTGATATAATATGCATTGTAGGGTTAATTTGAACTACTTCCAGTTTATATAGAAAGCTAACTGAGGAGATCGAACCAATTTGGAACGCTTAATTGACTGCAGAAAACGCTTTTCGATATCTCAAAATTTCAACCACTTCCGATTTCGGTAGAGTATTGCGAGATGTCGTGATTGTTCTCTTGACACCCTAACTCGACTGTAGAAAACCGCTTGTCACTGTTATCATTTGTATTCTATGGTGATAAATGTTGAAACCGGAAATGGCCAATTGGAACCATTTTCGGTTTGAATAGAGGGTTAACGAAGGAGATGGAACCCATTCTTGAGACGCTGAATCAATTTCAGAATATCGCTTCTTGATAACTCTTACTTTTTTTCTCTGATAACTGTCGACAGACGAACGGACGGACAAAGCCGTTCTATAAGTCTTCCAACACTAACGTAAAATATTGTTTGAAAGTCTAGAAGTGGACTACGCAACTAAAAGTAAATTATTTATTTATTCATAACTATGTTTACGTTCAGTATATGTAGAGTAGATACCGGCACACAAATGTATACAGTGTTGTGTTAAGACAAGCCTAAAAGCGAAGTGACTTCTTACCACTGGGCAGTCTTCTAAAGGTATACCAATAGTGGCGCCTTCAGGGTGTGGAGCATTCGGAGAACTTGGCGAACTTCCTTGCATTTTTCTCAGCTGCTTCACCACACGACCCTTCCAGGTTTTGGATTTCGGAGATGGAAGTTGATCTGTAACAATAAATAAATAAATAAATAGATAAATAAATAAATAAATAAATAAATGAACATTTAAAATTTACTAAATATTAAAATATATATTAATTTTAATGTCCCACAATATTGTTTGACACTAAAACAAGCGCATACTAGGGCCAATACACGGTCCACGGTTTGTGCAAAGAGTTTGACCGTGTATGGTGCTGTATGAACTGTTTGTGCAAACACGTGGACCGTGTATGGGTATGTTTGTGCAAACACGAGCTTTATTTCCGAGTAAGAGGCTTAGTGTACAGACGCTTATTTCTTGCGCTATGGCGTCAATGAATATGAATCAAGAATTCTGGAGAGAATTTATTCAACTTTATCGAAATTTACGTGAACTGTGAAAGGTAAAGAATGAAGATTATAAAAACAGGAATCTGAAAAATGCGGTATATGAGAAATTGATGGCTAAAATGAAGAAAAAATTAGAAGGCAGATAGAGAGTCAGTGAGGAATAAAATCAGTTTTCCAGTATTTCACCACATGTAGTTGAATCCATTCGTAAATAATTTTTATAGTCCACAGTCGAACTTATCTCAAGTTCGGATATTACCTACGTAAATTTTGATGACTAAACTTAGACCGTTTCTTGAACCACTCTTTCATCCACATCCTCTTCTTTCGTTTTGGTTTCGCAGGTCTTTCCGCTTTCAAAGCACAAGCAATTACTATCGCTAAACGAGCTGCTTCAGTGGGCATGTTTACGCAATCAAACTCAAAATTGAACTGAAGATTGTGCAAACAGTTGAACCATGTATGGCCGAATGTTTGCGCAAACACAGTGTTTGCACAAACCGTGGATCGTCTATGGGCCCCTTACGATATATGTGCAAAGAAATGATGACAATATTCTATATTATTATTCTTGTTTAATGAAGAACAAAATGCCCACCAAACATGAGACATATCAGCAGTCGATAGCTCTCATTAAGCTGAACAAAATGAAACAGATGAATGTAAATCCTCATGCGTACTTTTCGAGATTTGTAAATCTAAAGGTTGATACTGTACGACAACCACGCCATCTATTAACATACACTGAAGTATACCCTCGTCATGCTTTTTATTATGACACTAGCGAGACGACAATACACAATAATGGGTAATGAGTAGACATCGGATTTTTATGCTTTTAAAATTCATGAAATATACATGCAACTATGCTGATAAATGTGCTAAAATATGCACTTAATATGCACTAACGATGCAATAAAAGAGAGCATTTTCAAACATGAGCTGAAAAGTTGTGACATAAGTTTTGTAGGTGAAATATAATATTGAAAGTGCACTTTACCCTTCGGAGACTCCTCTCCAGAATTTATTTTTAAGACAGTTACGGTTTATATACTCCTAACCTTTTAAAACACGCACAAATCATGAGATTAAAATACACACAGTGATATGAGAACACGATCTCTAGTTTTTCTTCACATTTGTATTTTAGAGTGCATCTACTTTACACGAGATTCACTTTTCTACACGTTTCAAAAAAAAAAAAAAAAAAAAAAAAAAAAAAAAAAAAAAACTCCCCGTAGTTAGCCTTGCAATATATCACAAGATGCTTCTCTTTATTTTATGGTGTCAGTTTGTGACATTTGTAGCTATAAAATAACCTGTTAACATCAATACATGTTACAAGAAAATATTTATACAGAGGAGCAATTTTAGCATCTATCGTATAATTTCTGGCAAGTTGAAATCCAACCCTTGAAGGTATTTTTCCCACAGCTTCAATTGTTCTGTAATAACGTCGAGTTTCTAATAATAACGCCCGTCAATTTCTTTACCACAGAGCGCCAGAATTTACCAGGAACTGACTGGAGCTCGTGTTGAAGTTTCTCAGCTGGAATTAGGCATTCATTCAGCAGCATCCCTCGCGTTTTATGTTTCTGAATTAATGCCGACACGATATTACAATGTCTTTATCATTATCAGATTTCTCTTAACATCTTGACAATTGTAATTACGTCTCTGTTCTGCTGATCGGTTGCTAGCATTATTGGTTCTCCATAAACTAGACATTCTTCCATCCTCCTACACTGTAAAAAATGAGGTGTTGAAACAACACAAAATGACTACCACTTTAGGGTGTTAATTGTGTGTTAATTCAGCATCAAGCACATCGCCTTCCGAGCATATCAGAAATAACTCGTTACTACCTGAGAGAATTTGCATTGGTATTTATCGTTTAATATGAGCAAAGCATTGCGAAATATATTTGACACTTGTGCCAAGTAATGAATAATGTTCTGTTTCCTGTTATCGATCACAATAATATTGTTGTAAACCTGTGAATCGTCTGACAACAGTTACATAAGCAACAGTTGTGCTATCTTCTGTTTATACGTGCTAAGACACAAGAATAACAAATAAAGAAAATAGATGGGAGCACTGCTATCTGTGTAACTGTTGTCAGATGATTAACAGGTTTACAACAATATTATTGTGACCGATTACAGAAAACATAGAATGTTACTTACCATAAATGCGAAATGTATTTCGCACAGCTTTACTCATACCAAACAGTAAAAAACGATGCAAGTACTCACAGCCAGTAACGAGGTATTTTTGATATGCTCTGAAGGCGATGTCTTGGTGTTAAATTGACACACAAGTAACACGCTAATGTGGTAGTCATTTTGTGTTGTTTCAAACACATCATTTTTTGCTGTGTATTCAAAAAGTCATTCTACTGCATAAGCATTGAAAATGCAAAACTAAATGTATTTAATGCTATAAGCATACATCTGAAGTAAAAACGTATAGAATATGCATAATATGCTCTAACTTTGAAATATGCATTTATATGCACTATAAAACTTGAAATTTGAGATGTATTATTGTTGTTAGGAACTTTAACAGAGATACATATAAGCAAACAAAATATGCATTTGCATAAAAATTCGATGTCTAGTAACGAGATACAGCCTAACATTATAAAATTCAAGTAAATTTTTGAGTTTAACGTCCCACGATTACGCCTTTGAGGTTAAGGGAAACGGATGATTAAGGCAAGTCAGGGTGTCTACTAAAATTCCAAAATGAAATTTCGTGACTTTTCGTGACCTTTTCTTTACCAAATCATAAAATTTTGAATTCAAAAACTAATAACAGTAGCCCTACCTATATTCTTTAGCACTTATCCAGGCTGTTTCCTGGAGCGATAAAAACTTGATGTCTTCTCACAGTTGAATAAACTGGTTAGATGCGTAGTGATTTCGGCGATGTGATGCAATTTCCATCGCCACTGCTCAATGATGCCAGCTAAAGGACAATCTTAAGAGAGCGAATAAAAGTGCGAACTAGGCCGAATTTTCATGCATGCTATTGAACCGTGCTTTGCTTGCAATTTGGTAATGTCTAAACTCGACCATAGACATTTTTGGCGGTGAATTTTGACGTTTTATAGAACAAAATTTTAAATTCTCTACTTATATTTGTACAGATAAAAAAAATCGTGACCCAAAAGGTAAATTTCGTGACTTTTTCTTGACTTTCGTGACCGTTTTCTGATTTCGTGACTTTTTCATGACTTTCGTGACCGTTTTCTGATTTCGTGACTTTTTCATGACTTTCGTGACCGATAGACACTCTGCAAGTGAACGATGATGGAAGAATTGGTGGAGTGAGAATGTGGAAGGAAAAGAATACCCCGAGAAAAACCAACGGCCACGATATGTTCACCACAAACTTACTTAGTCGGGGATCGAACCAGGGACCCCACGCACCAGAGGTAGGCGCTCTACCACTGAGCCGCCACAAAAAAAGTCACAAACTAAATACAACTTTCTTGCAAGGCTGTCTATAATATTTATTATAAATTAATTAGTAATGTTACAGTTTCGGAAGTATATCACTTCCTTCTTCAGACTACATTATAGACAGCCTTGTAAGAAAGTTGTATTTAGTTTGTGGACACAAGGCCTTATCATTAAAAAAAAAAAAAATCAGTATCTCACTCATATTCTCGTTTCTCTGTATATCTCATATAGAGTGAACAAATCCGATTTTTATAAAAACCGGACACTGATATCCAACATTTCTGTTTTCTCTAAAAACAGTTCGTGTTTTCACCAAAGGTAATCTCGATTTTTACATCGGAACTGGTTTCGGTTTACTTCAAAAGCTGATTTGATTTTTCACAAGAACAGTTTTCCATTAGCTCCAATATTTTTTTTTATTATTATTTATTGAAACCAGTGTAATTTTTGCCGAAGTTGGTATCTGTTCTTGTACTTTTAGTACTCATTTCCAAAGAAATTAACGAAGTAGTACAAAATTTTGATCTAAAACCAAACCGGTTTGATAGAAAACCAAACCGGTTTTAAAACGAACCGATTTTTGATATAAAACTGAAGCTGTTTAGGAACATCGAAACTGATTTTTTAATATAAAACCGAACCTGTTTTGGAACATCGAAACCGGTTTGCTAGAAAAAAAGAACCGGTTTTGAATTTTTTTTTTAAGTTTCCAGAAAGCGATTTCAATTTTCCAAAAATCAAAACTCGACAAACAGGTTTTTGAGCCCATCACTAATCTTGTATAGCTTGACAGTAATGACTTGGTGTCTAAAATATCGAAATTGTAGGACGTTATAAACTACAACTACACTACACTGACATCCATTTACAACAATTAAAAAAAAATGACAATGAATGATTTCTAGCTATTGTTTTCTCCATTTCGATATTTAACTATAATTCAAATTGATCTAGCGATGAAGTCATTATTTCGGGCTATACCTTCTCATCTATCAGTGACCGCTACATTACATGATAAACCAATATTCAAGATTTACCTGACTGACTAGGTTTCCGTGTTTTGTTGACAGGTGACTGTCCCGTGGGTGATCTGGTGCGGAAGGACGTAAGTTTTCGGATGCCTTTATTGGCTGGAAGAGGAGATAATCTGCTTCCATGTGAGTCATGCGCAGGGGAGATCTGTTTCTTCAGTTCAGCACCACTCTTTGGTTCTTCCTGGAAAACATCATCGGAATACTGTGCTTACATTAATCAGCTCTCACAACATAACATAACAAAGACAATATAATAAATGTTAAACCAAAAAAATTACAACACAGAAAAGGGTGAGAAATCCTGGGGGGAAGAGTAGAGAAATTCCTCCCCACTTAATGTCTTCGGAATAAAATTTCCTCCAGTACTAAGTTACTGGATGTGTGTGTGTGTGTGTGAATAAAGTGATCGCATTGTAAAAAGTATGCAAATTAATTACACTGCTTCATACGTAATTAACATCTTTAATATGATATTGGATGAACTAGTGGTGCGGGGAGGGACAGAAAAGAACTAGAGTTAACTATCCTTAACTCCACATAGTATAATAATTATGGATGTTGAAATACTCTATGTCGAAGCATTCCAGTCCTAATATTTATTTTTACACCTTTTTTTCAGTATTACGCCCCGATTACTAATAATTTTTTACCATTCGAGCGTACCTGCTAATTTTCAAAATACATAAATTATCACCAGCTCAATGTATCAAGAAAAGGTATAACAGCTCTTGATTAACAACAAAAGACCAACCTCTTTTTCCGTTCTGCTCTGTTCACGGAGAGCCCGAATCCACTGCAGCATCTCCGGTGCATCATCCGCTTGCAGCAGAAGCTCGGAACCACTGTATGTGTTGAGACGGAAGACATGCTTTTTCTTCGTGTAATCATCAGCTTCCTTGACAAAACAGTTGCGGACGTCAATTGTTTGCTCCTCCAAATTCATTGGAGTCTGAAAAAATAAAATAAAAAATAACAATTACATAGCATCAACAGATCTGTGCGAAAACTTCATACAAAACCTCTTAAAAACTAAACTAGATATTCCACACAAGTAAATAATTTATAATGCTTTTGTACAAATCGCAGAAACGAACAGCAATATGAAAGTAAGGGGCTCTGAAATTTTGTAAACGTTTAGGGCCTCGAAGGCTCTTAATCCGGCCCTGGTTACAACAAATAATACGTATTTCAGAAGTTATCACACAACACACATTTTTTTAACCTGGAAGGGAGGGACATTCATTTTAAATCCAAGTAATGGGAATGATTGTCAAGCCTATACATCTATTTCATCAAAATCTAATATTTTCACGAAAGGTACACTCATGTCCAAAATGACTGTCGCATATGTATAACTGTCTTCTTGTAAGAATATAATTTGATAATGATTTTGCAGGATACTTTTAATACTGATACTATGTGTATAATCGGCAAATGTATATTTGTGGTAAATTTCATAGGAAAAGAATTATAAATACGAAAATTAGAATGAGTAAAACAAAATGTTGCTATATGGACAAGAAAGTTTTATTTTCGTTTTATTGTTCTTATTTACTGCTCTTGTGACATGAAATTTGTCACATACATTTCTTTGCCGATTAAACACATACTAACATTATAAGAAATACCGAGCGAATTCGTTATCAAATTATATTCGTACAACAATATACTTATAGACATACGACAGTATTTTTGGACATGAGTGTACCTTGGACACTTTTTTTTTTTAAATCTGAGATTGGCAACTTAGTAATCCATAGCACATTAACAGACGAAATTCACCGTTCATTATCGACTGATTTTAATCCTAAGGACAGAGGATTACGGCGGAAAAGCGTCAAGGAAAATATACATAATATTGTATCATAGCAGAATGAGTTTTTATGCACGTTACGTAGAATTCCAAAACAAAATCAGGGAGGAATTAATACCACTATTGTATTTTTTTACTGGTTTCAGTTTCATGCAGAGTGAATGAATAAAGTCTTTAAAAAATGCAGATATATTACACCATCAGTTGTAACGGGAATAATCGAGGAATAAGGATGGGCACGAGCGAAACTCGACTCGACTCGAAGTAGACATCTTTGAGCTCGACTCGAGAACTCAGCTCGAAAAATTTAATCCAACTCGACTCGAATTTGGGTCGAGTTTCGAGTCGAGTGGAGCCAAAACGAGCTAAATCCTGTGTGTAGTTTCAAGTACTATATTCAAGTATCCTACATAGACAATATAATCATCAATGATACTACTTCTACTACTATAATTACTACTAAATAGTCCTTCTATATTATTATTCCAATGACGTGTATAACTATGAAAGATAGGCGGTTTGTATCTAAATACTAGAAACTAGTTGACAACTAGTTCTGACTAGTAGTCTAGAAGTACTCAGGAGACAAAGACACTATTCACGAGATTTTGGGTTTGCGTTCTAGAAGAGCAAGTATTCGGGCTCAAGCCAAAAATTGTTAAAAGTTATAGGGCGCCAGCCAAACATGTTCAAAACTACTCGGCCTGGGTTTAGGGTTGTCAACGGCTCGGCTCACAGTTCATTCACTATCGAGCTGAATCGAGAAGCCGAGTCAACAGTTCACCCAACCGACCTGACTCGAGCCATCGGCTCAATTGAGCCGAGCCGATGGTTCATCGTAACCGAATTGGCTGGAGCTGTTCGCTCAGTTGAACCGAGCCGAGTCGGTTGACATCACCACCCGGATTGTGCTTCTGCTTGGGCTCGACTCTGTAGTCTTAGCCTTGATGATAAGAACTACAGTATATATCCTTCATGACAGGAACTACACAGTTGGTGCTCACGACATTTGAGACTGTCTCGTTATAGAAATCGATTGTCGTCTCGTTATCGAGACGAGACGAAACGAAACGAGATGCGAGTAGTGTCCCGTGTTGTGAGCAACACTAAAAGTATTCCACATTACTTGCTTATATTTCTCATGGCTTTCGCTTTCCAGTCTAAACAGGCTATGATTTCAAAAGGAGTTAAAACGAGCTGAACGAGCGTGCCATGTATCAAACTCGACTCGATTGGAAACTCGACCTCAAAACAGTGACTCGACTCGGAACTCGACTCGAGAAAATTACCTTTGACTCGACTCGAATTCTACTCGAGTTTCGAGTCGAGTCGAGCTTTACATATTTTCAAGTGGGAGGATAATCCATACCACACGTTGGGACTAAATTCGCCGCTCATTTTTGACTAAATTTAATCCAAAGTATTGGAATTATGGATAGCAAAGAAACTGTACATCATGAATTCTAGAAAATGTATTATCGAACTTTAAAAGGAATCAGCCAGGGAGGGGGGGGGGGATAGGAAAGATAAATCAATTTATTTATTCTTTACTGATTTAACTCCCTGCAGCGCGGATGAGTGGGAAGCAAAAAACATTGCGCCAAAATGTAACGTATTTTAACGAAAATTACTGTAAAACATATTTCTCACACACAGAGAGAGGGTGAAGATGAATGCACACTTTCATTCTTGGCAGATCTTAACCCCACGTTTGAAGGATATTCCTCATACCATAAAAAAAGTATACAACAAATGTTGTTGTAATCGAAATTTTAAAAGTGGTTTTTATACTGAAAAACTGTTTTATATGTACACATATAAACTTGTAACATGGGGTGAATTTCACTACCTTTCACCACCCTTAAGCTTGACGGATTGCAACCCCAAACTATAAGGTTATTTCTAAGTGGAAAGAGGGCGCATATCACGTTTCATGAAAATTGGATAAATTTTAAACTTATCGTAGAATCAACGGACGGACAGACAGACAAATGTCAGTCGAGTCGAACGCCAGACGCTTGCTTCAATTAATATTGTTTTTAAAATGTAAGTATACTGGCATAACAGCACATGCTTAAAACAAAACAAAACTTTCCAGTTTGCCCGGAAAGTAATGAGACTAGCCACCGGACGGCGCTCCAGTCGTCAACAGCGCGTCCTCCACGAGCGGGATTGGTAATGGTGGGGTCTTAGCTAAACAACGCTACCTGGATCAGTCGGTTCCGAGCTTGGTAGAAAATGGTGGCTTATCGTGCGAACTATGTTTCAAAACGACGTCGAGAATTTTGGAACCTCAAAATGCAGCGTTCGATTGAGCAACGATACGCCATTAAATTCTGTTTCAAGCTTAACCATGATTAACCGCTTCAAAGACGTTCGCCATAATTAAGCAGGCCTACTAGGACAAAGCCCTGTCAAGAGTCCAGGTATTTCGTTGACATGGAGATTTCAAGCACGGACGGGAAAATATGAAGGACGACGAACGCTCTGAACGCCCTTCGATGAGTCGTGTGGACTAAAGTTTCGTCGAAGTGAAAGAACTTTTGGACGAAGACCGTCGTTTGAGTGTGAGAATGATAGTCGAAGAACTGAATCTACCCAAAACAGTGGTGCAAGAAATTGTTAGTGAAAATTTGAGTATGCGCAAGATTTGTGCAAGGTTACTGTCAAAAGTGGTGGATGACGGATAAAAGAAAAAACGACTTGAGATTCCTCGTGGAGGGTGAACCGGACCTTTTAATAGACAACGTAATACGAGGCGACGAAACATGGGTAAACCAATACAGTCCTGAAACCAAGTGTCAAAATTCGGAGTCCCCGCGCACCCAAAAAGGCAAGGAACATTGTAAAAGATCAAGACAACGTTCATTATCTTCTTTTACAAGAAAGAGGTGGTACACACAGAATTTCTGTTACCGCGGCTTACTACGTAGAAGTCTTCAAAGGCTGCGAAACAATAAAGTTCGACCGGAGATTCCCAAACGCTGGAAGCTCCATTACGATAACGCGCCGAGTCACACCGCGTTCGTTGTGACGCGATTACTGGCTAGAACAGATGTTGCTACATTGCCGCAGCCGCCGTATAGTCCCGACATGAGCCCAGTGGACTTTTTTAAATTCCCTAAACTCAAAAGAAGGTTGAAAAGTCGCTGTGTGGATGATGTTTTGGTCATCTAAGCAGCAATAACGGGTATTCTGAGAAAATTGTTGAAAGCTTACTCCCAGAAGTATACGCTGAGTGCGCTGGCAATAGTGTGTCGATAGCCAAGCAAATACTTCGAAAAATTTTAACATTTACCAATCGGATCAATAAATGTTATTTCTTGGATCCAATCATTACTTTCCGGAAAAAAACCTCCATATTATAAGAGTAAGAGGGGGGGTCGCAGGACATTTTAATAAAAGTGCTTCCCACTTGAAAAGAAGTAAGAGAAACGCTCGAGAAACCCTGAGTCTCAAGAGCTGTATCAGAATTAAAAAGAAACATGGCTACGAAGCGCAACTTTCCTAAAGATCCACTAGTGGCTCGCAACTTACAATACCCATAATTCAGCAGTTGTAAATGTATGGGTCGCGACCCACTGAATGGTCTTGGGTGATGGTGGGTCACGAAATCTTCATGACATACTTTATTTTTATTCAAACTTAATGACTTTTCCAATATTGATAGGTTATCAACAGGAGGTATCAATGGTTAGATCCAACAAGTGACAATGGTCAAATGGCAAATCGAGATAATTACAATTATGAAATTCCAATTACTACATGTTCATCAATCACTTATTATAATTATTAGGTAATTAAGTACACGTGCGTCACTACTATTATCGATATCGACTATCTCAAAATTAGAATCCTTCTTTAGCTTATCATGAAACTTCGTACTATCGTAAGATAAATAACTATTCACTCTAATTACAAATTTATCTGACGATAGGTAAATATTTCATCATATTCTTCAGTCGATGTATCTGGCGTTCAATACAAGTCAATATTTGCCAGCCATTATTAGCCGTAATCAAGCTGATAATTCTAATTTAAAACTCAAATCAAATTCCCTAACATATATTATTAAGAGGTAAATACACTGAGCTGTCGGATGAGGTATCACAGGTTCTCATATCATTATCAGTTTCTTATTATTGTGAGAAAGAACTTTACTCTTAGATCCAAGTGAAAATCAACTACAAAAATTGATATGACATCCTCTCAGATTTGACCACCTTGTGAGCCATATATGGCTCCCACTAAAACTGACCGTGGGGTCCCGTGAGCAAAGGTGTCCAAACTCATGAGGTCGGCGCTCACGAGTTCGGAACTCACGCTCACTCGACCTCAACCTCACGAAGTGAGCGTGAGGTCAGACCGGGGAGGTGAGCGTGAGGTCAGACTGGTGGTGTGAGCGTGAGGTTAGGTCAAAGTAATCACCTCTGCCCGTGAGCCATATATGGCTCACGCGTTGGCTTTTTGTTTGGCACTTATCTGAGGACCTACGAAAAGGATTATGTTTTCATTTTCTTTCTTGATGTTTTGGGTCAAGTGTGTGACTATATTGCATGCCCTTTAGCTTTTCGAATTATACAACCATATCCACGGAAAATATGTGAAAATGTCAACTTGCAAAAAAATTGCAAATGCTACTTGTTTTGGCTTTTATACAGCCGTGGTACTACGCGTCTTAGAATTTAGCACATTTAAGTAATGCGTACCTCGAGACCTCAATATTCAATATTCCATGTTTTTGAACCAGATCTGGCTTCTGGCGGGAAAAAATGTGTGAGCCACATATGGCTCACGGAGCCTCAGATGAACAAATTTTTAAGATATACAACAATGTATTATTAATAAAAAGTGTCAATTTCCTTGTTTTTCATGTGAGCCATTTATGGCTCGTAGGGCTTAGACGTAAATTTGTTCCTCTGCGGCTATAGTTCACGCATTTTTTCCTCGCCAGGAACCAGATCTGGTTCGAAAAAACTTGGAATATTGAATATTGAGGTCTCTAGGTACGTATTATTGAATAGCGCTTCGTGGCCTGGTGGTGACCATAAGGCACACATACGTTGGCGCCATGGTACATCCTCAAAAATGACCATGGGCAATCAAGTGTTAAGCTCAGTATAATATCACAATACTGTTTGTTGCATAGTTAACAACACGAGATTTTAATGTTAATGTGGTAGCTTTTGAATGTCAATTTAATAAACACGTTTGTACAAAAAAAGCTTTGCTTTTTGTGTACATTAAGCAATCTGGGTCAAAAACTGCTACTTTCCATTTAAAACAATGACTTCCAATTTGAATAGACCAGTTTCGGTCTGTTCTAGACGTTCAAAAGATTATTAAATTAGAGAAACAAGATTTGATATGCCATGTTTTCTACCAATACAAACTCCGGTCTTACAATGAAGCATTGTATTTCCATGGATATTGTCACTTGCATAATTCGCACATAAACAAAAACAAGAACTTTCTTTGGAGATCAAGGATAGTAATTTAAAGGAAGAGCAAGTCAAGTCAAATATCTTTACACCTTTTGGTGACAATAACAAATAGCTAACTCAGGAGTGGGAAAACTGCGGTCATAAATTGCGGCTTTTTAAGCCTATTGTGAAAATGCTAATTATATAAGGATATGAAATATAGGAGAAATTTTGAAAAAGTAAATGAATGATAATTTTTCTTACTTAAATTTTTAAATATATTGTAGTGTTACAAAGTTTCATGTGAATTACTAATGTAACTATGTAACTAATAACTTCAAAATAACTAGTACAACAGGTCTATTCAAAACTTTCATATGCGATTTTCTTGGAAAGTGACCATTCTCAATGTGGCCTTTAAAATAAAATAGATTCTCTACCCCTGGATGAATCCTTCATAACGAGGCAACACTGGATCCACTGATAGTCCAGTCGCTAATGTCATTTTGACAGTTTTACTACTTACTAATAAGAACAGTTAATTTAGTTTATAATTGTACTACGAGTGACAATCAGAAAATAAGTATCACCTGCTCAAGCCCCCCTTCCTCCTGAGAAATCGTAAAGCAATGGAGCGAACAAGACATCAGTTTAATGCGAGTCATATCTATACGCAATTTGGTGAGGTACGACCAAGATCTTGCAGATAGCGCTATCGCAGTGCTAGCAGAAAGTTCGGATGTGCAGCCTATTCTGTGCCCAGCAATAGTATGAAGATTGGGACAGTCAGTACTCAGCAGTATTGCGAGACACTAACAAGACTAGAGCGGCTGGCTTTCTCCTTTTGGAGGACAATGTGCGACCGCACTCGGCGGCGATAACGCACAATCATCTTGTCATCTCGGTTCGAGTTCCTTGCCCACACACCATATAATCCCAACCTCGCGCCCAGCGGTTTTCATCTGCTTCCGACATTGAATAAAGCTATCAGCGGAAAGCACTTTGGAAAAAATTAAGAGAAAGTCGTGAAGGAGCTTTTGCGTACGCATAACATACATCTTTTTCATTATTTTTTTTTTATTTTTTTAAATCTTAACGCGTTATGATAAAACTACATATCAACGTCATTGGTTCTTATGTGGACAAATAAAGTATGCCTTGTTCTTCATTTTAGCAGTATAATATTTGTGTTCCATAAATATCTGTCCAAAGCCGTCAGGGAGAAACATTTTCCAACTTACCTTCGTATATATCGCACCATATAATGTATTATCAGAGATATAACACAAGAAATATATAAAATGTAGCCAGTATCCTACCTTAGTCCGATTATACTTTTCGCCAGTTAGACAATTCAATGAGAAGTGCATTGTTTTTGCAGATGGCATTCCCAACAGAAAGAAATACGATGTTTCACTACACAATACAACTTCCACGTGGTCGCACACAAATATATTTAATATACAGATTGTCTTTTGTATAACATGGCATTTAGATTCTTCTTGTACACACAGTCTACTGTCTTTTCGAATGAATATGATATATTTAATTTTTAATTTCAGTCATGTTTGAAATAATATTTATTACATTTCAGTGAAGAACATAAATTAACCAACCAGGACACAAACTAATAAACACACCCACTTTCACTAGTTACTAGTATATACTGTAAGATAGAAACCACTACTGTCAAAGTAATCAGAATTTTAGCAATGATTTTATCTCCTAAGTAAGATAAAACTTATCACTCTCACTGTATTAATTGTATTTTTTTTTAATTTATCAAATACGGACAAAAAAAATTGAACGTAAATCAAGATAGCATAAAACCTACGGCAAGGTCACTGCGTATCTGTTTAGAATTCACAATACACAAGGGAGATTTATTTTTGCATTATGTATGAGATGTCAAACGGAACACCCAAGTCATATTCAACATACAGAATGCTCCGCAAAGAATTAGTAGGTTGTAGCCGTCGCGTGGCCTTAAGTTGTTGTTTGTGTGGGTGTAACCATATTTAAGACTTCCAATCTATACTATAGAGTAGGTATTCCCAATTCCGGAATGTTTACTTTCCAGAATCCCGAAAGTGAAATCGGAAAAAGATCCGGAATTCGGAAAAACGAGGCTTCTTTCGCCATTCCTATCCCAACTTTTATTTCACGTTCACACTTTATATCATCACTAATAATACTAACAAGATATCGACAACTAGTCACCTGTTTTATATTCTCCCTTCCTACGTCTATATTTGACACCGACCCCTTCGTTCCAATCACCATGGCTTTTTGTCTTTCTCGACATTTGCCAAGCTCCTCAAGTTAGGGAAATTAAACTCAATATTAATAAAACAAAATAAATATTTAAAAAAAATGTTTTCTTTAAAAAATAAAATGAAACAAATCGCTCTAGTAAGTAAAAATAACTGTTTTCAAGAAAATTACTTTTTAAAATGGTTCTATTTATTAATGACTAAATAAGAAAAGGAAGGGAGGAAATATCCTAATGTATAATCAATTTAAAAATTCTTCAATTCTCATGTAAATCAAATGACACTAATATGAGAGCGCTCCCCATATTTTTCTTTTCTTGTCATGCATAAATAGAAAACTTTTAAAGTAATATTGTTGAAAACTTTTTTTTTTACTTTTTAATAGATTTGTTTTATTTTATTTTTTTTAGCAAAAGCACGTTTTTTAAAAAATGTTTTTATTTTTATTTTTTTACTTTTAGTACGATTTGTTATTTCCTTATTTTTCTGTAAAGAAATTATATCTTCAAAAATATTTCTTTTTCAAATGTGTAATGAAAAATCGAGAAAATTTGAAATGTTGGTGAACTTGTGAATGTTAACCCCTGTATGTTAGATGATCCCGCTTTACTCAACACCAAAGCGCGTTGCATACGAGATCAATATCTAAGAAATTAAATCTTTCAATTTAACGCTTCATGATTATATGCCCTTTAGACTAAGTGAGACGTATGATTACGGCAAATGAATGATGATAGAAGAATTGGTGGAATGATAATGTGGGAGGAAATGGGAGTACCCCAAGAAAACCCACGGACACAATATTGCCCACCACAAAATTATTTGGCCGGGGATCGAACTTGGGATCCCATGCACCAGAGGTAGCTTTCTACCACTGAACCATCGTGCTTCCTATATCTATCTTTCAAATAAAGATCTAAGTTTAAGAAATATAAAAGTAATAATGGGATATTATATTGTCACCTGCGTATGTCATCGTGCAAAATATTATTGTATGGCGTCGGGAAATCAGTTAAGGTAGTAAGATCTGTTGACACGATTGGAAGTACTGTAAGTTAAGGAGCAGCATGTAAAAATAAGTTGACACATGTCCCAGCATCTTAGAAAATTCCGCTTTCAACGGGACAGGGCCGTGCTATGGAAAATCAGCGACCGGGGGCGAGAGTATACGACGGCGCCCCCATTCTTATATTCCAAACAATTTTTCGTATCTTTTTTCCTTTTTTCTCCCGAATTTGTCGCCCCCTTACTTCGGCGCCCGGGGCCGTCGCCCTTCCCCCCACGGCACGGCCCCGCAACGGGAGACATTTCGGTTAGACTTTAATTCTGCATTCATAAAACTGCGAAAGGGAGAAAAGGATTGAACAGGGTTCAAAATGTTATTTTTGAACACAGCTACCGTCTGGGCTAAAACAGGTTTTCATCACTTTATTTCGACGTAAATATGCATCGTAAAGGGAACGGGGGTGCTTAAATATACAATTTTCAAATATTTGCCATAAACCTATTTTTCCCGTGCAAAGAACAGACATTTCAGCTATTTATTATATAATTTGCTGTTAATGAGATATTAGCCAGTAATAAGAAAATAGAGAAAAGTGTAATGAAATGAATACTGGAAGAAGTCTGTGTTTGTAGGTTTCCTTAAGGAAATTTCCCTCGACTAACAAATATTTTCCCTTTCCTCATCAAATTTTCTCTTGTTTGCTGACTGTCCAATTCCTATGACAGAAGTTATGTGATAAGATTAGTTTAGGTATATTAAAGAAAGTGCCAACCATATTTGTTTCATTTTCTTTTTGCTTCTTTTTTTTTTAAAAAAAAAAATATACACACAAATACACCCAACCAACAATGGATGTAAATTATTCTATTTTGAACACACATTGAAACTATTCCCATTATAAAGGTTTAGTTCTGAAGAAATATGTAAGAATTTATATTGACCACTCAGTCAGTGCGAGAATTTCCCTGGATTTTCACGTTTTATGGACGAATTCCCTTTTTGCTAAATTTATCTACGAATTTTCCCTACATTAGGGAAATTTCCCTTAAACTACGAACACTGGAACAAGCTTACCGCAATGAGGGGGAGGGGGCTGAGTGAATGAGTTTTTCTGATGTTACCCCTCTCTGCAATCTTTCCCACAGCCGAAACTTTGCTGAATTGCTTTCTCGCACCTGAAAACAGTACATTCACACCTATTTTCTTACGTCTGTTTTCCGCTCTTTATTTGATTTTTATAATAATAAACTAACTCACTCTATGGCCTATGGAACCCGGAGGTTCAATGCCGCGTTCACAAAAGCTCTCCACTGACTTCTATCCTTAGCCAACTGGATCCAGTTTCTACTTTATATTCCTATTTCTTCGAGTTCCATCTTAATATTATTCTCCCATCTGCGGCTAGGTCTTCATAATGGTCGTTTTCCCATTGGTCTTCCAGTTAAGACTTTGAAAGCGTTCTTACTTTCCTCCATCCTGGCTACATGACCCGCCCACCTAAGCCTCCTAGATTTGATGACTCCTAACAGTGTTTGGTAAACGGTATAAATTATGTAGCTCCTCGTTATGAAGTTTCCGCCATTCCCCATTCCCGTTCCTCTTCGGTCCGAATATTCGTCTCAGGATCTTGTTCTCAAATACTTTCAGTCTATGCTCTTTCCTCAGATTAAGCGACCATGTTTCGCAACCATACAGAACAACAGGCATGATTATCGTTTTATATATATTTTAAGCTTCAAATTCCTCTACAGAATTCGCGATGACAAAGAGATTTTGAACTAAATAATAAAACGAATTACCTGCTTTTAGTCAACATTTTATTTCTTCGCGAATATGGTTTTCATCTGCTAATATTGATCCTAGGTATTTGAAAGCATCCACTTTATCAAAAGTATTATTTGATATTTTAGCATCCATAATTTGCCGTATTTATAATAATAAATAATAATAATAATGAATAGTACTATATATGGTAGACGATCGATGAAACTCACCGCTCTTGATTAACTTATCACGGTTATAGAACTTAACGAGCTTATTTTCTATTGAAACAATTACACATAATCAGAGCACGTTGTTATTATGTAATTCTGCAATGTCTCCTACGTATAAGCGAGATTACATTTCACGCAAAAGGAAGACCTAGAAAAAACATGCACTTATTTGAACATACAAACGTTTGAATGGAAAACAATGACAAGTTTCTCTGAACAAAAGACACAAGAACTTTCACTTACCCATGATCCGGTTGAGCCCCATCTTCGGAGTTTACGTGATAATCCGTACGATCCAAAAGGCATCGCGACGCACGATGCTAGCATTGTTTCATACACATCCACCCACAATAGCCTCCATATATTGAAGGCACTTGAGTCACACGCAAGGCATGCCACAACGCGTGCGAAGAATAAAAAAATTCACTAAAAGATTTCGCGTTTATTATGATATGTTTGACGACTGTCTGGCGAGTACGAAATCAGAATTTAGATCGCAAGAGAGTTAGGCTAGAAATTCATATTGCGATTTGCTTAATTAAAAAAAAAAAGTACGGACTTTTTAATACATTTTTACATTTAGAAATAAAGCGGGCACTACTTCAATATTGCACAATTAATGAACCATGTTGAACGTCGTGAAAGGATTAACTGCGAGTTAATTTTTTTGCGGAAGAAACAACAGGAAATTCGAAGCCTCTGCTCGATAATGTCAACATCCGCTTGCGATAGCTGTTGTTACACGGTAACATATCAAAAACTAGCAAGAAAAAAAGTAACAATTCGTTGAACACTTTTGCTACAAGCTACTAGGAGTGATAACCACATATTCGCGTATCCCAGGACGGGGTTTGAAAAGATATTTCACTAACTACCAATGTTCTCCAAGTGTCTTTTACCAGAAGCATTGCCGGCAATAAAAATGAAAAAGAACATACACCGAGAGGAGTGGAGGGGAGTCTTCAAGAACAGGTGTACTTCTACGGGATCGTTATTAAAGATCCTGTGTGGTAGGATGTCAAGGTGCACATGAGAACTGAAAAAGCGGGCTAAGACCATCGTTTTCTTCCCATCGCTTCTTGCCTTGTGCTGAATGCAGCTGCTAGTACAACACTTGAAAAATCCTCCAATATGACAATATTCGACACACGTACTACAAGCTCAGATTCACACTGTAACATCAGCCGCCAACTTCTCGAAGAACGTTGAGGTAATACTGCACGCACTGTACGGTCACTCGAATACTACTCGACGACTGCGTTCGTTATTCAGAAGCTTTCCTCACGACAGAAGCTCCACTGACACAGTCGCACCAGGTAGGGAGATTGGTTGACTGGTTAAGAAAACCGGAAAAGGCTCTCATCAAAATAAAAAAAAGGTGGTAGCACCACCTTTTCGCATTTCTATTGTACTTCACTGCAGAACTCTGAATGTAGTAGGAAACACACACACACACAAATACTACAGCATTACTGAGACAACCTTATTATTCTTCCTTATTTCACGACCCGCTACACTCGACATCTCCACTTTCACCGTCATACATCTCAAAGAAACATCACTTTTTTTTTCACTTGCATCATTTTGAAGAAACATTTCAATGACATCGCTCTTATACAATATCAAGACAAGAGATTTATACAAGAAGGATATCAACATTTCAATTGTCTCAGAAAAAAATGAAACGAAATGAAATCTTTAAGTTTTACGTCCCACGGTTATGCCGGTTAGGCTAAAGGAGACGGTGATGAGAGATGAGAAAAATGGTGGAATGAAGAAAGTAGGAGGAAACGGGAGAACCCCGAGAAAACCCGAGCACGGTGTTTGTCAAAGTCTGCAAAGCAAACACGAACGGAACAGTCACATCACGTACTTTACAATTTGCATTCAATATGAAAATTTACAGAAAATTATTAACATCTGAGGAATGTGTCTTATTCGACTCCTCAGTGAGGACTTCTTAACTAAACAAAGCAAAATCCGTCGAAGTAGATTACGGTACTTTTCCCCCCTATTTCTTCTTAACTCAGTCGGTTGGTTACTTGGTTTGGAGTTACGCTTTCAGCACCGAAGCTAGATGAGACGTGGACCTGCAGCTTAACGTGGGATCCAAACCAGGAGCTCACACCAGGAATCGAACTCAGGTGTCCCGCATTGTAGGTACACACGATAACAATATAGCCACAAGAAAGCTTCACAATCATACAAAAAGCACGATGGGATAGTACCTTCATAAATTTCTTCTTACTTTCGAGTGATGGTATGAGAGAATAAGTACGGTGACAGTTTTTTAACGGATCTACACGTTTCATGACCCATCCTCAAAAATAAAAGGGTTTATTTTGGGAATTTCCTTAATACCCCAATAACAGGGAGAATTTTTGAAACTTGCTTCTTACCTCCAAAAATGATAGGGTTCATTTTTCGAATTTCCTTCTTACCCCAAAATAACAGGATTTATTTTTCAAATTTCCTTTTTACCCCCAAAAATAACGGAGTATTTTTGGAATTTCCTTCTTACTCTCCAAAATAACAGGAATTATTTTTCGAATTCCCTTCATACCCCCCAAAATAATACGAACTGTTTTTCGAATTTCCTTCTTACCCCCCAGAATAATAGGAATTACTTTTTGAACTTCCCTCTTACCTCCAAAAGTAACACGAATTATTTTTCGAATTTCCTTCTTCCCCCCCCCCCAAATAACAGTTTTTTTTAAATTTCCTTCTTACTCCAAAAATGACAGGATTTATTTCTGAAATTTCCTTCTTAGCCCCAAAAGTAACAGAAATTATTTTTTCGAATTTCCTTCTTACCCCAAAAGTAACAGAATTTTTTTTTTCGAATTTCCTTCTTACAAATAACAGGAATTACTTTTCGAATTTCCTTCTATCACCAAAAACAACAGGAATAATTTTTCAAATTTCCTTACCCTCAAAAATGACGATTTATTTTTCGAATTTTTTTGCCTCCCCCCTCCACACACAATAAGAGGATTTTTAAAAAAAAAATTCCTTCTTATCCTCAAAAATAAGTGTAGTTTATTGAAGGATGAAAATTAGAAAATAAAACGATTTTCTCGAAAACGGCTCTATTGATTTTGTTTATATTTCGTACATCAATGTTTTATTAACATTATACTGCGGTATAATTCTTTTTTTTTCTTAAAAAAAAAAAGTAGTTTACCACTCTTGTGGTTGAGTTCTTTCTGAGCGATTTTCTTAAACACGATTCAGTCGACATTCTTCATATTTTATAAATAAATGTTTCATTAATAACCTAACAATATGTTATGAGTCATTTATATTGTATATTCAGTATTCGTGCACGTACACTATGCCGTGTAGGCAAAAGGAGACGGTAATGATGAGAAATGAATCAATTGGTGGAATGAAAGAAGGGGAGAATCCCGAGAAAACCAAACAGTATTTGTCAACTACAAAACTCACTTGGCACGAGCTGATATAGAAATAGGAACCCAACAAACCACAAGTGAACGCTCTACCGCTGAGCTACCGCCCCCTCATAAGCAGTAAAAATACATATTAATGTGCATCGTTCTGTTCAACTTATATGCTACACAGTACATACGTGTAAAAAAAATATATATATATATATGAACCTTGCACTTACCTGATGGGAATCCTTCCTGTCCTTCAATATGTACAACGTAGATCCCCGAAGAACTGCCCAAATCTGTTTCCATGAACGATCGGCTGCCCGCTGAAAGACAATAATAATAATAATAATAATAATAATAATAATAATAATAATAATAATAATAATAATAATAATAATAATAATAAAACTTAATGTTTTGAGTCTAAAACCAAGAAAAAATACTACTAATATATGCATAGGTGAAATTTTCAAATTTTCTTCAATAAAATAGACTACACTTCTGCTGTATTACATGTTATGAACTAACAATGTTAATTTGATTCCTAACTAAAAGAAACAGTAATGTGAATACACTAAAACGGTTGTCATGTGGTTGATGTGATATGCAAAGTAAAACTAAAATTAACAGACTGTTACAAAATAGTTGAGGAATACGGGATGAAAACAAGTCGAGATGAAGCAATCTTAGAAGCTCCACTGTGACATACAGCCTCTGTTATCGAGCCGACCCTTTTTCTGGCCGAGCTCGGCCACCAAATATAGCGAGCTTGATTTCTTAGGCGATGGACTACTTGCCCACCAAATTTCGTTCCGATTCGGCCAGTGGTTACCGAGGTATGAACTACTACATACAGGTCGAGCCGAGCCAAACCGAGCCTGAGACGAGATGAGACAGAACTCTTCCAATTGAAACATTTTTCGATATCAGACAGCTTTTCCAACTGAAACCGATACAATTTTAGAGGCGACAACACCTCATCCAAGTAAAACCGGTAAGTTTTCCGAGACGATACAGAACTCTTCCAATCGAAACCAATACATTTTAGAGACGATATAAAACTCTTTCAAATGAAACTGCTACATTTTCGAGACGAAATAGCTCCTCCAATTCAACTGAAATCTATAGTTTCCAGACGAGATACATTAAAACCGATACATTTTTTGAAGATGAAATAGTGCTCTTCGAATTGTAATGGTTACATTTTTCGGGACGAGACAGCTATTCAATTGGTCATTACCTTTTTCGAGACGAGACAGCCAAGGCTTGTCTTATGAGCATCCCTAATACTTCATATGAAGTAAAAATGTGAACATTACGAAGGAACAGTGGAAATTAACTGGAAGCATTCGAGATGTGAGTATGGAGGAAAACGAAGAAAATTAGTTGTGTGGAACGAAACAACAAATTATGGTTTAACAGCGAAAGTTGAGAGGGTAAAAATAGTTCAGGCAGTTAATAAGGGAAAATAAACTGGGAAGACATTGAGAAGACACAGTTTTCTTTTTTTTTTTTTTTTTTTTTAAAAAAAAAAAAGTTTTACGTCTTTATCCAACACCGAGGGTATGAAAGTTGGGATCTATTATTATTGAAGACAACGAACCACGACTGGGGATTAAATATGGTGCAGTTAGCGAGTGCACAGATAATAGAACGGACGCCACCGGCTCCAGTCCGAGAAAATTGACCTGTATTTATGTCCTTTGTCAGCAGTGCGACTATATTGGATGAGTCCTAAAGTACATTTTCCCATTGAGAATCGAACCTGCTACCTCCTGCATCCATGGCATACACTCTAGCTACTAGACTACGAAAAAGGAGTGTGGAAAGAATATGATTGGTGTTGGGGTTAATATATGACATTAATAGAGAATAATTCGTTGTTGAATGTCAGAGATGTGCAAAACCGCAGAAAAAGCGAGATGAAGCGATTTTTTTTTTAAAAAAAGAAAAGATGTTACGACGTATGAGAGAGACTTGACAAAGATTCGTCCGTAGCTAAAAGAGAAGAATGTCACAAAAGTTGTAAAAACATAAAACAATATAAGAGAAACATGTTGTGCTTACCTTTCCATCGACTTGAGAGATCTTGCAATGCAACCATCCTTCCTTTTGGATTTGGTTTTCTTTGTTGTCAACGAGGGTCGAGGTCGGAGAGGGCAGAGCGTGAGAGCCGTCAACAAATGTCCTTCGCAGCTTCTGGGAGCCAGGGCCTTCTTGCGTTGCATCACCAGGGCTGAAAGCAACACCCAAAAACTAAATACCAGCCACGTAATTTTCAACACATTAGATCTCGTTTACTAAAAAAAACAAATGTCACCCATTTCTATTTTAGATGGTGTGGATCAATGTGGTAGCTAACAGACATCTCAGTCTATGTATCACACTAACAGATGTCACTACCTGCGCTGTCATTCAAGTATATCGCTACTGCACGGCGAGGAGCAACCACTTTATACGTATCAACGCTCCTGGGGAAATAGTATAACTCTTAACGCTTCCCAAATAGCTAGTGTTCGCGAGAAGTTTCTATGGCGAGTTCTCTCGGGCGCCTCGGGAGAGATGGCCAATGTTTCATTCTCAAAATTTAATCTTTTCTCTGCGTGGTCGATTTTTTCATTAAAAACGCATTCTATTATGAAAAGTATATTTTCTAGAACCTAATTAATATTTTTTTACCACAAAATTATATAAAAAATCATTCACAGTTTAAGATTGTGAAAAAAAAAAACTATTGTCATCTCATCAGGATTTTTTTTTTTTTTTTGGCTGGAAAAATCGTTAAGGAAGTCAGAATGCCTAATATCAGAGGAATATTAATTAAGTGACATTTGCAAATCTTTGAAATGAAATTAAATCTTTGAGTTTTACGTCCCACGGTTAAAGGAGTCGGTGATTATCAGAAATGAATGAAATGATGGAATGAGGAAAGTGTGAGGAAACGGGAGAACCCCGAGAAAACCCACGAGCACGGTGTGTGTCCACCACAAAGCCCACACATCGCGAGCTGGGATCGAACCAGAGACCCCAAACTCCGTAGGAGAACGCTCTGCCACTGAGCCACCGCACCCCCCATAATTGACATTTGCACGTAAATACATGTGTTAATTAAAGCATAATTACGGAGTTATTCGAGCTTTCGTGTTTTGCGCCTTTTGCAACATGATTTTATGGAGGACGGGATCTACTACTAGGAACTCCCATACTGTATACGACGTTTCCCATCAAACAATGTCACCTCCAAGGCGGCTAGATTACAAGACTATGACGCTGATCCCAGCTTACACAACTATTGTACACACGGCATCCCTAATTCTAAACCTGTTCCTCTAATCCAACTATTAATTTTCAGTTCCTTATTCTTCTTTTTCGAAGGGAAAGAAACTAGTCATCCTACCCTAGCTCTATTTTTTTAATAGTCTCACATAACTACCTTACGATAAGTGGGCTAGAACATTTCCAGGCAGAACACCCAGGGATAGATGTTAATTTTTTTTTTTAAATAATATATTCGTTTCTTCTAATAAGATGTTCGAAAATTTGTTTTTAATAATTATTTTCTTTGAATTTATCGGAACATTTATTGTATAACAAGTATTGGATTGTCTGAATTACAAAAGCACTAGAATGGGTTGGAAAAAATATTTAGCTTAACGTTCCACGATTATGTAAGGGAAAGGATGATTAAGACAAGTGAATGATGGTGGAAGAATTGGTGGAATGAAAATGTAGGAGTATCCGGAAAAACCCACGGACAAGATGTGTCCATCACAAACTTCCTGTCGGGAATCGAACCGGGGACCTCATGCACCTGACGCAAGCGCTGTACCATTAGGCCACCGTACCTTCCTTAGAATGGAATGGAGAAAGGTGCCTAAAATCATTTTGAAAAGATTATGCCAGATGAAAGAGAGAGGTGAGTGTTCTTGCTTCGTATTCGACAGGTTGCGGGTTCGAAGCCCGAACTCTCGTCCTGTCCTGTCTTCAATTTCACCCGTCGAATGTATAGATTGTCCCTTTAACGTACGCCTAGCCAGGTGAATGCAGAGACTGTCCCTTTAACGTACGCCTAGCCACTTTTCAAGTCTTAAATTTTCTTATTTTCATATTATTCTCCAAAAGCAGAATCAGCAAACTTTCTTTTTCTTTTTTCTTTAGAGGTCAGGCAGGACAGAATAAAAACAAAAGCGTTAAGTACATAAACAGTTGAAGAATGCTACATTGTTTTTCCAGCGAGTCTTCCAACTTCTTTGAAATGCTCTGCTACCGTTGGAAGTGTTTCCGCCTCACGAAAAAACACATTGCGTAACAGCTTCCGTTGTTCATGCTGGTAGCCCGTGGGTACCGGTGGCAACTAACATCAGATAAAAATCATAAAAAGTATTTTAACTGTTTAAACTTCCTCCACCACCTCGAGTTAACAGCAACTTCTGATTACCATAACGCAAGACGCGTGTCTGGCGTTTATAGTGACACGCGGCGTATGTACTTTATCCTTTTTGCCTACTTGATCATATGGGACACACTTCTTGTCATAAATACATTAGCATACATGTACTACTTTTATTTGCAACTGCCAAGGTGTTTATACGGTACGGGTTTTAATTTGCTAACGGATAACTCCCAGGAGCTTCAGCTTACAGAGGCCAGGTGATGCACATTCAATTGCGTAAAGTGAGGTCAGAGCATCGAATACAAACGCCACTATCTATTTACTACCTGCAGGGCCGGCGCTAGAAGTTTTGCCGCCCTGGGCGGTTTTTTCACATACCGCACCTTTAATGTTTCCTTGCTCAAATTTTGCGGCCCCTGTTTTCTTTTTTTTTTTTTCAAATTTTACCGCCCATCAGAGGCCGCCCTGGGCGGTGGCACGGCTCGACCCCCCCTCGCGCTGGCTCTGACTACCTGTGAGGTTCAATTACACTGAATAAAACAATGAGCACCAATACCAACAACAATAATGGGCAACCTGGTGAAAGGGAATTCGTCATTGGTCAAGATACCATCCCAATATTCGTTTAGTGAAACTACTGAACATTCTTGGTTGAGGCTGAATTTTGCATTGGTCTGAAGTTTAGCGTTTTTTTCAGCAGCGAGGTTATATATATGAGATGTGAACCCGTAAGTTACCACATGAGCTCCTTCAGGGAATCAAACGCGTTCTTCTACGCCAAGGGCACATACGCTAACCATATAACCAGGGCCGACTCTACCATATGTGAAACATGTGCATTTGCACAGGGTGGGAAGTTTCGAAGAACGGCAAAATCTGTCATAACTATATTATTTAAAATAAATATTTGTTGTTGGAAACATACTTCATGATGATGGTAGTTAAATTTACTAAGCTGACTTTCTATTTGAATACTATATTCATAAATCACGTTTAGGTTGTATTAGTTTAAGGTCACATGGACAGTGCTAAAGCAAATGGCCAAACTAATCCCAGCATAAATTGCTTGATTGTTGTCAAGTACAACTATTGTCCTATTACTACTATTATCCTCAAATTTACCAATTTGCCTCAGAAGCATCATTTATAGAGGAAGGGCGCTATTTGTCTCCCTAAGTTTGAGAAATAAAGAATGAGTCAGAAAAAACCTGGCCACTTTCCTCCCTCCATATTTTCTAGTATATAAGATGAACATTGGCAGCACTGTGCATAAGCAAGGGCAGACTGTCGATCTTACTCACGAATAGATTGTCAGTTGTGAAGTGTGCATACTGTGGTAAAGAACGATGAGTCAGTTAGAAAAACGAAAACTAATTGTGAACAAATACCTCGAAAATCCAGGTATGTCCTTAAATAAATTAAGCAAACTCGTAAAATACCCTCGGTCTACTGTGCAAAATGTAATTAAAAAGTACGCACAAGATTTAACTGTTGAAAGAAAACCTGGCTCAGGTAGAAAACCGGGGACTAGCCAACCGAAGCTGGAGAAAAGGGTTACTGCATTGCTGCGTCAAAATCCTTATTTATCGGAAAGAGCAGTTGCTGGTGTGGTCAAAGCGTCCCAATCTACAGTGCACAGATTTAAGCAAGGAAAAGTTTACGATCTTTCAAAGTCCAAAAGGTACCTAACCGAGACGAAAAGCAAAAAGTGACGGCAAAATCCAGAGCAAGAAAACTCTATGATCAGTACCTTACTCAATATGGATGTTGCATTATGGACGACGAAACCTATTGTGTCGCTGATTTCAGTCAAATTCCCGGAAAGGAGTAGTACGTGGCACTGAAGAGGGGAGATTTGCAGGATAAATTTAAACAACGGAAGGCATCCAAATATCCCAAACAATATTTGATTTGGCAAGCTATTTGTTCATGCGGTAAAAAAAGCAAAGCGTTCATCACAACAGGGACAATTAACGGCGAAATTTATACGAAGGAGTGTTTACAAAAACGCTTGTATCCATTTGTGATGTCATACA
This sequence comes from Thermobia domestica, assembly GCF_964235325.1. Lineage (NCBI taxonomy): Eukaryota > Metazoa > Arthropoda > Insecta > Zygentoma > Lepismatidae > Thermobia > Thermobia domestica. The sequence continues at coordinate 7,564,442 of NC_137468.1, forward strand.
GTAACTCTGTTTTCTTTTGGCCAGATCTTGCTACCTCTCACTACTCTAAAGCAGCCACTGATTGTTATAAAGAAAAGGGTATCGTCGCAGTTCGAAGAGAGGCAAATTCACCAAATTGCCCTGAACTTAGGCCAATTGAAAAATATTGGGCCCACATTAAAAGAACATTGAAAACATCAAAAGGGAAGGCGGCTGACTTGAAAACTTTTCGTCGCAAGTGGACTGCAGCTGCCAATCAAATAACAGAAGAAGATGTGCGAACTCTTATGAAGCGGATTAAGAGTAATGTACGAGCATTTTTCCATAATTAGTTCTTTATAATATATTTTGTGTGTTTATTTTTTTAAACTTTATAGTCAACTAAAATATGCAAACGACCTTTCTTCTTTTCATTTCTTTACCTACTTTTTTGGTCAAAGTTACTGGCCAAGTTTTTTCTGACTCATTCTTTACATGCGTTTTAATAAACTGTATACTAACAGGGTCGGATTTTCTGCGAAGGGGTGCACCAATAACTTACCAGTACATCTGAATTGAATTGGATTTTTTTTAAATGCCTTTAGACACCTTTGGTGTGAATGAGGGAATGCTCTGGAAATGCTGTGTCTATTCTCGGCGAAGCCTTCTTTTAGAAAATTGACAAATTAAACTATCGATTTTGCAAAACTTAGTTTGTTTTAAACCCAAATGGAAACATGAGAGCAGAAATTTTCGGAAAGTGTTGCTATTTTCACTGCTAGCTTCTCACATTAGGTAGTGTATATTTACAGCGCACCCCCCTAAATCCGATCCTGTACTAATATACTAACAAAACACGTGAAACTCATATTGATGGACAATCTTGACTCCCTCCCCCGGAAGGCAAAATCTGTAATGATACTACTGTTCAGCCTCCCAAACTTACTGCTCTCCAGTTTGTACCATTTTCAATTAAAAATTATGCCCCCCTCCTACATATTCTAATGGGCTCAACCTGCTCCCTAAAACCCGCCTGCAGGTGTCATTCCGTAACAGTCTTTGCAAGATTCTATGTACAGCAACGGAACACACACACACACAAATGCGAAAAGTCAAACTGCTATCGCAAACTAAATGGGAAATCTTGCGCTGCGTTGACGCAAACCTATACGGAATGAAACCCTACGTCCGTAAGTCTCATGCTAGTCTTAATGACTAAGTCGAGTGATTTTGATGCGCGTGGTCTGGGTTCGATTTCCGGTGGGAGAATACTGCACGCGCTGTGGTAATTCAAATTTCACCAAGTTTTATTGAGCATCAATGAAGAGATTGGACGCTTAAGTTAATAAATAAGTTTTATGAAACCTTTTTCTTCGTCATTTCTTGCGTCATCGAATTTCCCGTGGCCTAATTCTTCCTTGTTCCGGCGCCGAAATTTCCGTCTACACCCGCCCGCTATTGCGTAGACGTTCTTCGAAGCTTAGCTGGAAAAATGATTATTCACAGTCAAGCGATCAACCCTTGCGTTAACCTTATTCCGGCTGCTCCATTGCATATCCAAATCCTGTAGTACAACAACAATAACCAACGGATGGAGGAGAGACGGTAACTCTATTGTCAGTACCTTATGACATACTGCAGTTTGGAAGATATGGCTTCACCTCACAATAGGGCTTTGATTTTCTTCTTATGACCGCAGGCCTTCTGTCACACCACACCTGCCCCTTGTTAAATCTAGCCTGCAACCGGAAATGTCTTCAGGACGTTCTTATGAAGGTAGCGTGTAACTTAGGACGACTCAAAGAAGCAGATTTTCTTTCAATGTGACGTAAGGAAAATATAATATGATGGTCAAAAAAGGCAGATGGTTATTAACGAACAGACCATACAAATTATGCTTACGTTACCGTAATCTTGGAATTTATGTAGACATCCAAGGTTCATTTTTATCACTTTCACCTCAAAATGCTGATGAATGAGAGGGTAAATGTCACACGCCAGCTTAAGCACATTTCTTATTTTCTTAACGGACAAGCTTTAACCGTCTTTTCTTTTTCTTTCGTTCTTCGTAAATGATTCATTCATGTATGAACAAATACATTCCCAACTTAGGATTTCTTGCACAATATGTTAATTCGTGCGTTCGAAAGGTTAATAAATAATAATAATAAATCTCTCGTAATGAGAACACATTTCGTCCCTCGTTCCGTAACAAGTAATCATCATATTCTCATTACATTTTATACAATGTTCAATTCTTCTTTCTGGACAGACAACAGTCTTTTAATATATGCATGATTTCGCACCGTTCCAGTGATATACAGGGTGTACTAAAAGACACCGCAGGATAGGACTAGAGATAAACAGGTCATCAAAAAGAGACATTGATATTGAAGAAAGTCATCAATGTCTAGTAGAGGTAAAAATGAAATAAAATCTTTTATTTTTACGTCCCACGATTATTCAGGTTAGGCTAAAGAAGACTGTAACGATGAGAAATAAATGCAATGGTGGAATGAATAAAGTGGGAGGAAACGGGAGAACTCCGAGAAAATCCATTAACACGGTGTTTGTCCAACACAATGTTCACTTGGCGCAATATGGGATCGAACCAAGGACACCACGTATCAGAGGTGAATGCTCTACCTCTGAGCCACCGTGCATCTAGTAGGGGTACATAGAATGAAGGAGGTACATAGAATGAGACAACCGGGCAGAGACATTCTTGGAAGGAGGCAGAAATATGGTCCAATACGGAGGCAGCGTTGTCAGAAATAGACAGTCAGGCAGCAACATGCATAGACAGGCACCAACATGACGCATCATGGATGCATTCATGTTCAGAACCACCTGGCGATGCTCGAATGGTATCACAGCCTCGAATGATGTCTTTCACCAGCTCATGAACATTCTCGAGAAGCTATGAATAGACAAGAAAGTTGAGAGATGGCCCCAAACGTAAAATTTCGTCATATTTCCTTCACGAAACGAGTCCTGAATTCTAGTAAACATATCATCGACCACCCTGTATATATCCGGAATGGCGAAGTATCATATATATCAGGGTGCAAAATTTCCGGTCGCCAGGTCGCTATTGGCGACTAGAAATTTAGAACTGTTGACCAGTGTTTAGTAGGAATTGTTTCAGCCTAAAATCCCACAGGGCTTCAGTTTCAGTTTCGCACGAAAATAATTGTCACTCAGTGAGAGAAGTCACGGAATGTGAAGTCTTGACAACGGACACGGAAAGTGAAGTCTTCCCAACGTTGTCATTCGCCCCTCCTTTCATTACTAGATTCAAATTTGCTTCCAATTGTTACATTTTGTGCAGTTTTATCAATGAGTACCGCTTAATGTGAGAGAGGCTTCAGCAGTCTGAACAGAGTTAAGATTGCTTATAGGAATTCACTGAAAACTGACACACTGGATGATTTGCTGACAATTTCCATCAATGACCCTTCACTTAAGGACTATAATCTGAAAACTGCAATCGACAACTGGTATTTCAGTGCATAGAGAGATCTTACACAAACATGAAGTCTTAAGGTAAGATTTTTTTTTTAACATGTATATGAATTGGACAATTCAAAATTGATTATCCTGAATGTAATAGCCTGGTTTTCAAATTTTATGCCCTGATGTAATCTCTTTCTTTGTCACATCGAAGGCGCGGGAGGGTGGGGGGGACTTCTCATAATTTGTACGTGAGAGATACTGGCGACCATCATTATTTTTATATTGGCGAGTGCGTCTGACTGAAATTTTGCGTCCTGATTATAAAGGAATTACTTAAGTTTTGACACAGCTTAGCGCGCCACCTTGTATATAATCATGTGTGTATATCTAATAGTTCTTGAAATAAAATGAAACTTTTCAGTTTATCGTCCTATGTTTAAATCATTTAGGCTAAGGGAGACGGATGAGTAAGGCATGTGAATGTACTCTGAGTAAACCCACGCACATGGTGTTTGTCCACCACAAACTTACTCGACCGGGGATCGTTCTACCACTGAGCCACCATACACCCCTAATAGTACTTGGTACATAGATATAAACATTGAATGTAACTATTTTCTCTCTCAAACAAACATTTTCTATGTGAGCCCTTTATCTTAACAATTGTATAGAAAACAGAATATTACAATCAGCGTACTATGGTGCGCGGAACCTGAAGGTTGGACTTCTGAAATCCAAAGCACTATCATCGTTTGAATATCGGTGGTACTGTGGCAATCTCGAATTTCGATTTTTCCTGGACAGAATTGAAATATATAAATTGAGAAATTTGAACATTACCAATCTCCATAAGACATTTTCGATTTCTTTTTGTTTTTGTATTTTGTTAATTGCAATTTTAAAATGCTCACATTTACAACAACCGTCAACTTACACGGTCTTATGCAAAGTCATTTTGACGAATGATTAGCGTCATACTAAAGGCCTGACTGGTACAGGGAACAAATGTTAGTCGAACTCTTTAGTTTGACACTAATCACACGTCAAAACGACTCCGCATATGGCCCATAGTCTCTAATTTTGTACATTCATGATTTTGTACTTTTGAAAATTAACTACAGTAGCCTATATGTTGTATTTTATCTTGTTTTAAAAATAAACTAACAAAAAAAAATCCATACCAAAATGTAAAATGACTACTAACTAGGGCTGTTCCGATAATCGTGTAATCGGGGGAACAATTCGATAAAATTTCAAAACCGTTTCGTCGATAAAGAATTTTAATTTTATCGAATTATCGAACTTCCGAGACTCTCGAAATGTTCGAGACACTCGAAGTGTTCGACTCTCGAAATGATAGAAACATTCGACGAGTTTGAGACACTCGAACTGTTCGTGAGTCTCGAATTATTTGAAAGCAGCAAATACTGAAAGATCTCGGTATGCTCGCAATTTATCGAGTCGTTTGAATATTTTGAAAAGTTCAGGATTATCGGAGTGTTTAGAAGAAACAATAGAATCGAGGTTATTATATATGTGTATGACCTACATATGAGGCGTATAGTTTCTAAATCCGCCATCTCCTTCATAAAATGTTTCGAGAAAAACAGGAAAAACTGATAACTCAGAGATTATGTGAGATAAAATTTTCTTTTTAGAAAGACTTTCCTGCTTTCTGGACATTCATTATAACTACCAAGTGATAAAAATCTCTCTCATCGTATCGGGCATGGAAAGGAATACCAGTATATCTACTTATCTAATTTTTTTGAAAATTGGAGATGGCGGATTTAGAAACTATACGCCTCATATATGCAGTGTGTTCATTTTAAAAGTTGCCTCTCTTGAAATGAAGTGAAAGAAAAGTTCCTTCTCACGTCTTAGATACTCAGAACTGCGATAATATTCGAACTTTCGATAATACCCGAAACTTCGATAGTACTCGAACTTCGATAATACCCGAAACTTCGATAATTTCAGATACTCGAACGCTTTCGAGTAATCCATGACAATTCGATAAATTTTCACTCTCGAAGTTCGATAGGTCCTCAGCCTTATCGAACACTTTTATTACTAACGAGTTTTAAGCTGAGATGTTGAAACTCATGTTCAACTGCATACTCAACGACTAGCACGTTGGTTTGTACGGTGTGATAGTTTCTCAATTAATATTGAAACTGCAAGAAATAGTATTTACTATATTTCTACCTCTTCAGGTTCTAGTAGAGAGGAAAGACTGGAAGTGGAATTTATTCTTAGGAAGATTAATTGATAACAAGAAACCGCTTCTCGCTATCTATTATCGTTTCTACTTCATATCGATCAACATTAAAAGGGAGGGGGTGATTATTGTCACTTCCGGTTTGAATACAAGGATAAGAGACTTAGAATATCTATTTTCAAACCACTACATCTATTACTAGAAAATTATGCTACCTCTTATCTTGTACGTAGACCAATACTGAAACCGGAAGTTGTAGTGAATTTCCACCACTTCCGGTTTTAGTAGAGTTAAGGATGGAGATGAAAGGTATTCTTGGGATGATTAATCGAATGCAGGAAATTGCTTCTTGTTATCTATTCAACTTTTTGCTCTATAGTAAATCACAGTAAAAAAACGGAAATGGTTGATTTTTACCATTTCCGGTTTGAATATCACCTCCGTCAACGAACTCGATTTTTATATTTTGTCCCTCGGTGTCAAATATAGAAGTAGGAGAAGAGAAAACAGAATAGATTTCGATACCTGAGTTAGTGATAATATGAAGTGTAAACGTGAAATAAAAGCAAGAAAAGAAGTGGCGAAAGAAACATTTACGAGGAAGAAAACATTTTGTGGGACCTTGAATAAAGAGATGAGAAAAAGACCCATAAAATGCTTCGGGTGGAGTATTCTGCTGTGTGGGTTGGAGACATGGACATTACGCAAAAAATATGAAAAACGACTGGAACCTTTCGAAATGTGGTCGTGAAGAAGAATGAAAATATAACTAGGTCGAATGGAAGACGAATGAGAGGATGTTAGAGATGATGGGGGAGAAAAGAACAATTTTAGAAGAAAAACTGGTTGGGACATTGGCTAAAAAGGAACTGTATCATGAGGGACGTGCTAGAACAGCGTTTCCCAACCGGTGTGCCGCGGCACACTGGTGTGCCGCGAGGAAATCCAAACAAAATTATTAATTCTATAGCAATAAATTGCAAGACAGGAAAAAATTGTATATTTGTTATTTCATATTACTATGAACCTCTACTTTGAATGTACAATTTTAAGTTTCATACCGTGTTACTTTTCTGTACATTTTTAATGTGGACAAACGTATTTGTTATCATTGTTATGACCATTATTGCTTCTTTATTGTTGCAGACTATTTCGTAACTTAAAATTAAAAAAAAAAAAAATCATTCAATCCTCTCAGCAAAGCAAACGTGCATACAAATTACCTACTGTGTTTTAAAAGTACAAGAGATTTGTTTGTTCGTTCGTTCTTGAGTGATCTTCCTTCTTAGTGAAAAATCGGATACCACTTTCGAAACAAAGTGTATTTTTTAAAAAAAAAATCTGAGTCCTATATTTCATTGCAATTGTTTTGAAGGTTTAAATTGCAATGAAAAATAAGCATAATGATTTCCACGGGGAAAAAACAATGATCGAGCTTTCTTTGTGAGAAAATCAGTGCCGCGAGAATTCAAGCTACCCCCGTAGTGTGCCGCAAGTTGAAAAAGGTTGGGAAACGCTGTGCTAGAACATATGGTGGTACGAAAGAGGGAGGGCGAAGAAGGTTACAATTAATGGACGATACCAAAACATAAATCGTACGTACAGACAAAGAGGTTAGCGGAAGATTGTGGAGCATAGAGGGTTCTCAGTTGCAGTAAGTGACCTGCCAATGATGGCAGAATACTTATGATGATGATATCCTGTCCAAAACTGATGGTGTTCCATCAAGTACAGTGAAACCTGTCTATGTTGGCCACCATCGGTTCCATCGAAAAGTGGCCAACTTAGACAGGTGGCTAACTTACAGAAAATAAGTGTGATTTGTGTATTTTTAGAATATGATTTCTAGTATTACTTGAATGTAAAATTTTAATAAGCAGTGGCACGACAGCTCCTTATAAATAATGTATATAGAGTAACCATAAAAATATACAGTACTAGAAAATATTACTATCGTATGTAAAAATATTACTATATATGTGCATACCTTTCTCTTCCTGAAAACTAGTCTGGTATCGGTACATTGGATTATTCGGATTGAAAACACAATAATACAAACAACCATGAAATAGAAGCGTATGTACGCAGTTTATTGAAATTGATATTATAGCACACTGAGTTATTCAGATTGAAAACAAGAAAAGCTAAGTTATAAATTGAGAAATTCATATGCAATTTATATTACTTCTTTTCAGTTGTTACTGAATGGTCTTTAATTCTAGACGTATTTGTTTTATTCTTTTTGGCAGATATGCACATTCTAGTATTGTAGTTAACTACCTCTTGTTAATGAGCTAGAAGTGCTTCCCTCGGAGCAAAAGATGTTTTGAGAAAATCTTGAGGGACTTGATATCTCTAACACTCCGCTATCTTTTGACAAGCCGACAGGTGCCAATAGTTGACAATTGAGACTGTTAGTTTTAACCTTGAGAATTTTCCGGAATTACTAAAGCTCCCACTGATGAGAGGAGTTGATATAGCTAATGGTTTTACCAAAAGACAGGGTAAACATATACGTACAACCATTTCCTGAATTCCTGTACGTGCTTTTTCTTATTCACACCTTCCTTCACCACCTCTTTATGAGGGTAGTGTTCTGGCCATTGACCTCCAAGAACAAATCGTGCGAATCTATGCTTCTTTGTGTCCAGTCACAAATACAGAACATCTGCCTCTCATATGGGAATTCGAAAGAGTTAAGAAAAATAACAAAACTGTATTTTGCGTGGCCAAGATACGCAGGTAAATTTATCATTATCATCATAGGGTAAACATTGCTTCAGTGTGGCCAACTTCCAAGATAGACAGGTGGCCAACTTACAGAATATTAAGTAACGACTGTCTTATGGGAAAATGCAGGTTCAAGACGAACTAGGCCAACATAAGCAGGTGGCCAACTTAGAGAGGTGGCCAAGTTGACAGGTTTCACTGTAGTTCTTGATATTTTTTTCTCTCCCGGACAGAGAGACGGGGTAAATATATAACGGAGTTCTGGTAAACAAACTTCTTCAAATTAAGCGGAGAGAGAGGACCCGTGTGAGTTCAAATGAAGTTCACGCAACCAGAATGGACATCTCTGGTTCTAAGTAGAATTTCTTACTCGAATACGTTTCTTTTACATTCGATTTTGATTTTTTTTCGCAGTATTAATTTGAGACTCATTACATAATTTACAGTTAATAATAATGCTTTTTTTCTCCCTTTAGAAATTAAAATCAAATCCTTGCCAAGGCAAATTCGTTTTTTGTTACACCATTATCACACTTCTGTCTTAACTGTGTCTGCACGTGTTCGGCCATTTGTATGATAACTTCATTATAATGCAGATCCAGTGTTGCTAGGCAGATGAACAAAAAAGTCATAGATTCTAGCATAATTTAAAATCTGTCAACACGCAATTATATTTACTTACTAAGCAAACGTAAAAGGATTGAAAGAATGGAATTATCTTCGTTAAAACATTAAAAGATGAACGAAGTTCCTCTTTTGTTCCACTAGAAGATACAGAAACAATCAATATGCCTGTAACTTTTTCCCAAATGGACGTATCTTAAAACTAACTTTACCATTGTCTTCCAGATTAAATTCTAGCCCGAAAGTATGTATCATATTACCCTATTCCCATTTAAAAAACTTGACCTTAATTCAAAATGGCGGATTTCATGATGGCTGTGGTCAAGGTCATGCCTACCATACAACTTCCCCCTAGGCCTTATACGTATCTACATGGCTGTTCTTTCATGAACTCTCCGTTTACACACACACACACACACACACACACACACACACACACACACACACACACACACACACACACACACACACACACACACACACACACACACACAAAAAAAAGTTTTACGTCCCACGTTTATGCCGGTTAGGCTAAAGGAGACGGTGATGATGAGTAATGAATGAGATGGTGGAATGAAGAATGTGGGAGGAAACGGGAGAACCCCGAGAAAACCCACGCACACGATGTTTGTCCACCACAAAGTTCACTTGGCGGGGATCTCCGTTTACAAAGGTTAGTACGGGACTTCTGCAGTAATCTCTATTAACCACATCACAACCTTTAAAAATTATTTAAAAAAATAGAAAACATGCACCATGTCAAAAATTTCTATCATCACAAGTAATGAATACATGTCCGCTATCATTAAAAAAATTTAAAAAAAAAACTGAAATCGGAGCCGGACAATTGGGTGATGTCCCTTGTTAGTATTATATCGACGATAAATCAGTTTAGACAAAAAGGTATGCACTAATTTTATCCCTTCCCCCAAATTGTATACGACGCTGAGCATGAAAAATAAAAAACCTATGGGAGCCATCCAGTACCATAGGGGTTTCTCTTAACCCTTAATAATTTGCATACTAGCTGTGGATAGTTTCTACCATTCACAGAGGAGGATATGAAATACCCCACGAGATTCCTTCCTCGAATAATATTATTTTTATAAAATTTTCAGTGAATATTCACCCCCCTCCACAGACTGTTCCTCCCATCTGATTTACAAACATTTCACAGTAAATGATTCACAGTGAATGGTTAGAAAGTGCACCAGTACTTGAGGGTGCTTTGGATGCCAGCACATGTTCGAAAAAGTTACGAATTTACAATCTCCTTCGGATCAAACGCTATCTCCAGTGAATAGATTGGAAGTAGTTCCAATGCATTGTTCTTAGTTTCAGATGAAACTAAAAGAACTTGACAGAAAATCTAATTAGTTGAAATATTTCAGTCCCCTCTTCAAAATTACTCATGGCACGCAGGTACCCCTCTGTGACCACCCTTGTTCTGTGAAAATGAACCGAAACAAGAGATGTGCGAAGAAATCACAGAAACAGTAGTAAGATTAGGATTTATAAATACAATACTGGACATTTAAAAAGAACACCAAAAAAGGAGAGGCAGCGAACATGTAACTTACGGTATAAATGCGGAATGATTGCACTTACCGATGTGTGCGAGGTATGACAGCGTCACGAAAACCTGCAGCTCAGTAGCGCTGAGTCCATCATGAGCGAATGCAACGGTTGCTATTATAAGCACGACATTTTCGATGTCCTCCTGAAATATAGCAAGTCATGAGTCTGCCACACACTGAAAAAGCTAACTGTAGCTGGGAGTTCTGCTACGCGAAGCGTGTATAAACATGAATTAGACGCGTTCAATCGGAGATCAGGTGAACATACCGGACTCGGAAGAAATGGACCATCGTGTCCATCCGTAAAATGTGGGACATTACGTTTCACATGCAGTCATTCATTATCTTGTTGAAGAAAAGATTCCATGCATGATTTGCGGTAAAGAAATCACAGCTGAATCCAACATTTCATTGTTGGTTGGCCAAAGACACGTCAATGCGTGTTAGACGCGAGCGTACACGAATCTAGTAGCACTTGGTATCATAGATAGCGATGCCAAACATGTGTGACTATTATCCACAACATATGCGTCACCGAGCTTGTTGCCACGGTACTGCCAGTAAGGGTAAGACAATCATGAAGCTGCAAAAAGAAGCAGAATCGTTTGCCAAGAAAATGTCATATCATTCAACTCTCCACTTAAGAAGATCACGGTACAATTGCAGCCGCACATGCCTATCCTGTATAACCAAGTGGAGAAACAGAAATGGACGCGTAAATATTTGCCAATAAGCTATGATGCGTCAAACTATTTGTGGAGAGACTAGTCGCTGTCAATAATCCATATATACAAAAAGTCTGTTATCTCACTCTATCAAGTCTGTTATCGCTTCCACATTCGTACCAATATGGCTTCATTTTGTCCACCATAACTACTAATATCACGGAAGGATAGTCCACAGTCGCAACATGGCAGAATTCTTCAGCGATTAAAGATGGAAACATTCGATTTGCTGCTACATTCGACAATGCGTTGTTCAATCTTCTTGACAAACTTAAGACACGCTATGCCACTACTGTGGTGTCGCTCTCTGGCCTGTCTACGCTTATTCCCAGGGAACGTGGCGCTACGCTGCTAATCACTTTCCTGTTCGTTATCTCTATACCCATTCCGTAAAGTAAGGTTAATCTGATGTCTTATAAAGGTAAGTTCTGTCGCTTTTTTGTGGAGGTCAGTATTCAACTGGCCCTCACACCGTGACTTGAATGCGAACGGAGATAAGGCGAAGATCAGTTGTTGGTGTGGGTATATCCAACATACTACCTGGTTGTGGCAGTTCAGTTACATCCTGAACTTGCGTAAGAACAGAATGAACATGGGACATCCACAGAGCGTTATAAAAGCTTGTATGCTGTACGAGTTCAAACTGGGGTCAAACGCCGCTGCAGCGGGGCGGAAGATATGCCAGGACTTTGGTGATGGTGTCGCGACTACGCAGACAGTGTAGCGGTGATTTAAGGACAGTGACGAAACACTCGAAGACGCACCACGTGCCGGAAGACCAACACATGTACGAAATGAATATCTTCAGGCAGCAATTGAGGCGTACAGTGGCCAGACATGTGAGGAACTGGCACTACAATTTAGTGTGAATGGAGAAACCATTCGGCAGCACCTCCATCAAGTTGGGAAGCACTACAAGTTAGGTCGATGGGCCCCACATGATTTGACTCCGGGCCAGAAGGCAACGCGAGCAAACACCTGTGTTTCTTTGCTCTTTCGTCTGAGGAAGGAGCCATTTCTGGACAGGGTGTTGACATTGGATGCGAAGTGGGTCCTGTACGGAGCTCCATGACGCCGTCAGCATTGGTTAGCATCCCATGAACCGGTTCCAAAACAGTCAAAACCAGCATTGTACCAGAAGAAGGTCCTGCTGTGTGTTTGGTGGACTACTCGCGGCATCGTGCATCGGGAACTGCTACTAGCTGGTCTGAGCATCAATGCAACTGTGTACTGTCAGCAGTTGAGACATGTTCAAGAAAAACTCAAAACTCTGGAGCCAGCATTTCTTAATCACAAAGGGGTCCTTCTGTTACACGACAACGCTAAGCCCCACGCGGCTACGATGACCCGGGACACCACTCTACACCTTGGATGGGGAACACTATTGCATGTGGCATCTCCCTGGACATTGCACCACTCGATTATTACCTGTTCCATTTCTTGAACAATCACCTTAGAGGACACAAGTTCAAATCTCTAGTAGAGGTGCAAAATGCACTTGATACCTTCTTCGCTTCACGGCCCACCAACTTTTACCGCGATGAAATCCATGGCCTTCCAGAACGTTGGCAGAAAGTCGTCGATGCTGATGGGGACTATTTTTGATCTTCCAGGTACGTCTTAGGTGACATATCGATGCTCGAAGGTGGTGGGTGAAAAAGCGACAGAACTTTCTTGGTTATACTTCTTACTGTTTCATGTTTAATGTCCAGCAGTGTATATCATTGAATCTATGTTTGTAATACATATAAAGCTGTCGCTGTTATTGAGCAATAAATTATATATACATATTTTGTTCGATAATCTGTTGTGAAAATTTCCGACTACGACTAGTACAAATTTGCAGTAATACATATTTAAGCATATTCACCTGCCTTTCGGGATTGAATTAGTAATTCTTTGCAAGGGAGAATACAGTATATGGAGAAACGAGAATGGCACACTGAAATCTTGCAATAAGGACAAAAAAGATTATATATATCGGACGACATATAATTATAGCCGAAAATTCAATATTAAGAATGTTAACTCCATAAGAAAGGGTGAGATGAAGAGGATTTTGAATCTACCGGGAGAACATTCCTGTTTCCCGTTTTAAGCTCAGGATCACGAAGGCATATCAATAGGTCACTCTCGACAACTTGCTAAGCGTGGCACGATTACGTAGTCCATCTAATAGCTTGTGTCATGCAATAACGCATGTTCTTTCAGATATTATCATACCAAACAATGTGTGTGATCTTTGAGACGCACTATATTTAAACATATCCCGATTCGGGCCCAAAACATTATGAGGCGAGAATAATTGTTTAATGTTCACTTCAGTATTAAAACTTGAGTTAAGTTTAGCGCTAAGACATAGAAAACTTTTGATTCTGAGAAGTAACCAACTTCCTTGCATTTATACTTAACTAGCTTAAATGCCCGTTCTTTGCAATGTGAAAAGTATTTGAATCCCTCCCTCCGTAAGATACTCATGGGGAATGAATTTTGAGTTAGCCGGCAGTATCACTAATCAAAACCCCAAAAACTATGGATTCAACTGATATAAGTCGTTTTCGATTACTTTTACATACCAACCCCTTCCCCTCACCACCCCATGCCAATGACGAAAACGGCCTATATCAGTGTTGATACCACAATTTTCGGGCTCGCTGAGGTGTATAGTGATACTTCTAATAATGTTGAAGTCTAGGTTCAGCCCCCGTCGGTGAGGGGAGGAAATAAAAAGGGAACAACATGTAAAAAATAACTGAAGACGACCGATTTTAGTGCCCAGTTCACAGCTTTCGGTGTCGCTAAGATGAACAGTGACACGCAGGTTAACTCAAAATTCATTCCCTACGAGTATCCTATGGGAGAAGGGATTCAAACACTTTTCACATTGCGAAGAACGGACATTTAAGCTAGTTTAAGTATAAATGGAAGCAAGTTGGTCTCTGAACCAAAGGTTTTCTGTGTCTTAGCGGGAAACTTAGCACTTACAAGTTTTAATGCAGAAGTGACTAGTAAACAACTAAGAGTCTCGCTTCATAATCAGGACGATCCAAGTTGGGATAATATATTTAAATATAGTATGTCTCAAAAGTCACACATTGTGTGGAATGAGAATATCTGAAAAGATATGCGTCGTTGCACAATATAAGCTCTTAGATGAACTCCTAATCATACTACGCTTACCAAGTTATCCAGCGTGATCTATTGATATGACTATTCTTTAGGGGATATGATTAGCCAAACAAAGGGGTATGATTAGTCAGATGATGTGTTCCCAACATAATTATTTCAGATCTTGTGATCAGTCTGCTCTTTAACTAAAGTAATTAGCGACGCTGAATCAACACTGAAAACTCTGTCGTCCTTCACCGGGAGTCATATCGGGAACTATGTGCACCAAAAAGTCCGCTCGCTAACCATTAAACTATTCGGGACTTAAAGGATACCAAGCAGGAGGTTCAAGTACTGAATATATAGACGAAGATTAAAAATACATATAAAGTGGGTGCTAAATCTCCTTGAAACCACAATCTTCCACTGCAGCGTTGGCAATACCAGCCGTGTGCAGTGGGGCATTGTAATGCAGAATGCAAGCTCAACGCACAGAGACTGATTCAAATGACTGCCTCGAACGAAAGAGACGCAATTAGGCAGTTGAAACTGATACAGTATTTCTTCCATAGATGGCAGTGTGCGCCATGAACGGATTATTGTCAGGCCGGAAATTTTTGGAAATACCCTCGTACATGCACTTTTAAAACTTCCTCATTTATGGAAGCGGTTATTGTACACGCCTTTGGTGTGGAAGATCGGCGTTCGATTCCCGAAAGGAACTCGTGTTTCGGATTCTACGTTAATCAGTAGGTCCACGTCTCATATAGCCTCACTGTTGAATGGGACGTTAAACTCAAAATAAACTTAACGAGACCCGGGTTCGATTCCCGGTGGGAGCTCATGTGGTTCGGATTCCACGTTAATTAGTAGGTCCCGTCTTCTCATATAGCCTTGCTGCTGAAAAGGGTGTTAAAATCATCTCAACTCAACTCAAAATGAACTCAAATCATTTTCTAATGACAACAGTTGTTTTAAAAACTTTTGACTTTCCTATATCCAGTGATGCGGAATGTTTGTCTTATTCAGTTTGTATGAAATAAATTCTTGAAATCTGTCTTTCTTTTCGAAACATGATATATAACAGGTACATCAACTATACTTACGCAGTCTAAAATAGGAACGACGCTTACATTGCAAGGGACAAATATTAAATTAGAAATACAACTCCAGTTTCTCTTTCTGTCAGAGAACAATCTCTAAATATATATTTTAACAAAAACGTATAGTATTATTGGGAAAAACAATTCTTAAATTATAGTAAAATGCTTCTCTTAAGTTTAGAAACATTTACACAGTACACTTAGCTACAGTTAAATGTCTATGAAATAAAGATCTTTTAAATGAATCTATCAAGATTTGTCAAGGACTAGTTGAACATGAAGTAGAAAGGGTTATAAGAGACGAAATATTTGTTTTAAAGAGGAACACCAAGTAACATGAATACGTAATTTATGCGTGCTTTTTCTACACAGTAACAACATGCCAATTTGTGGTTTACATTGAACGATTTAGGGTACAGAGTACGAAGGTAACGCACAATTTCTTCTAAACGTTATTTCCTTAATATCAAGACATTATCATTTCTTCATTCGAAAAGAAGGCTTTTGTGTACCACAAAGATTTTCTTTAACTAATGATTTAACGGATTCATCTCAACGTTCCTCTTCTTCAGTAACATTATTCTGATAATACAGGTCGTAAGGCGGTGTGATATTAAAGGCAAAAGAGGTTCACACTTGTTGTTCATGATTAAGATTCATGGGATTCTATATAGATAGGGGCACGAGTTTTTCGCAGTAAGAATTTGAAAATTTCGCGTTTCGTTTTTAATATTTCGCGTTTTGTCGCATTTTCCAAGTAAAGTTTCGCATTTTGTAGCTCTTGTGGAAAAGATATTTCCTAACATTTTTACAATTGTTCCTTTTATTCATAGATTGCTACAGAAATAAACCATTAATTACCTAAAAACAAAATACACTGAATATTTTATTTGACATTGTAAATTTCACTTATAGAAAATTATGTATTTTTTTTTAATCAAACAAGGCAAATCGGTAACTAAACTTATTACGAATAGGAAAGTTTTGCTGTTGTCTGTTTTATGCGCTTGACCTTGAGTAGTAGAAGACAGAAGGTGTTTGCAATGACGCCAAAGGTTAGCTAATTAAAAAGGCTCCTTCCCATCCAGCTAAGATAGCGATAGATAGTGCGCAACTTGCTCTTTATACCCGTGTCCAAATCACCCGAAATGCACCGTTCATGTCATGTTCTACCGTTCCGTCACCAAAAAACTGACGTTTGTAAATTAATGACAACATATTTTTAAAATTTCGCGTTATTTCGCGTATTGTAAGAAATTTCGCGCAATGCTGCCAATTTCGCGTTTTATCGCGCAACGGAAACCAATGAAAATATACACAGAATATTATAAAACGTCAAGAAACTGGAAATTACTTTATTCTTAGGCATTTCGTTTTATCGCGCATTGCGAAATGCTCGTGCCTCTATATATATAGAGTATTCAAACGTGAACAGAAATGTTTATGCTTTAAACAAATGCATGTTTGATCTTGTTCGGGGTGATTGCTGCTCTTTAATATTTAGACTCATCTGTTGCCAACAATGGTAATTTGGAGATGGAAATAACACCCAGAACGCAAGAGAAATGGCGAAATTGGGAGAAAGTATGTAGAGTTCTGTGTGACTGTCGAATCATGGTAAAGAATAAAAAGGTGATTTACAAAACAGTGGTTAGGTCTGCAAATGATATACGGAGCAGAAACATGACTAATGAAGAAAGCACAGAAAAAGTGATTAAATGTTATCGAAATGGGGGGGGGGAAATGAAATGAATGAAATATTTCAGTTTAACGTCTCACGATTATGCCGGTTAGGTTATAAGAGACAAGTGAATGATGACGGAATGAGAGAGTGGGAAAAAGCAGGAGTAACCCGAGAAAACTCACAAATATGATGTTGTCCACCATAAACTTACTTGGCCAGGGATGTCACCGAAATGAGAATGATACGCTGGATGTACAAAATAGCATGAAAAGACAGAGTGAGGAATACAGAGAATGAGGGAAATAACCAATGTTAAAGCGATATCTACGAAGATTTAAAAGAACAAACGACTATATAGTCAGAAGAATGATGTTAATGGAAGCGGATGGGAAGAAAAGTAGATGGAAACCAATAAAACGGATTAATATGGTTAGGAATGAATTAAGGAAGAAAGGTCTAACAGATAAAGAATTCTGGAACAGGGCTTTATGGAGAAGACTCAACATAAACGTTGATCCCACATAAGTGGAAAAAGATGCGAAAAGAGGAAGCTGTACCTTACAAAATACAATGCAAAGATGGGCAAAATCTGTTTTCATTTACTGACGTCCCTCTAAAATCGCCTTAAATATTAGTGATAAAATTTGGGGTGGAAAAAAAAAAAAAAAAAAAGAGTACAAGAAAAGAATCTACGAATAGATGGTGTGGGAATTGACCCTTTGCCGTTATGATCAGTTTTTCTCACGAGAATCAAATCACAGATCATGAAAGACAACGATTGCTACTCCCATTCTTTTCTACGAAATAATTTACACGATTTTCAGAATATAAGCAATAAAAATAAACAACAAATTAACTTGAATCTTATTCTTTGTGGTACACAAAGCCTTTATTTTGAATCTTACGTGAAGAGAAAGTAGAATTGCATTTCCAAGGAAGAAAGGAACTGATCACAATCAGAACAAAAAAAGCAGCTGACGATCGCGTTGTTAAAAGATTTGTTTTTCAGCCCAACGTGCATTTTGTAGTTAGTGTTGACTGAAGGGAGAATAATTTTGTTTATGGTTAGCTCAGACAGCCACAATGGCTCACCCAATCAAGGGGGCACTTTCTGCGTGCATCCTGGCGTGACGCAGAGCTGCTTCTTCGAACATTTGCCGAAGTTTGTGAATACGACCAGCGTTGAGGAGATCCAGGGGCAAGATCAGCTGTACCCGTCCTAGCCACTTCCTGCAAGTGATTAGGGTCAGACATCTAGCACAAACTTTTAATTCGAAGGTATATCCCAACGTCAAGGAACAGGAAAACACACATACACATATTTATATGTACACACAATTTATATACAGACAATGAAAATCGCAAATTGAAATTAAGTTAAAGTATTTGATGAGTAGAAATGAATTGACAACATGTGTTTGACAAGTACTTTAATTTGTGTAAAACTAAGTCTAACATTACTTCAATACGTAATTTTCAAATGCTCCATACACACATTTTTAAAATTGGTAGTTATGAATCTATAACTCAAAATTTGAAAACTGCTATCTCTATTCAGCAGATTTAAAAAATCCTTATTACTGCATGATTTGATCTAACTTTACAAAAAGTCATTTTTTGGATCAAAAGATCCAATATATTTCAAACAAAAATTTTCTTGTAGGCCATATCCGGAGAACTACATACCGTGTAGCCAAACCTCAAGTATCAGTTAACTCAGTATGATATCCTCATTCCGTAGAAAATAGGAAAACTCGATCTAGGGGTCATTCAAAAGCTTTGTGGCCCCTGATCCAATTAGCCCAAAAGATCCAATATATTTCAATAAATAAATAAATAAATAAAAAATGTACGCCTTATATCTGGAGCTACATATAGTGTAGCCAAACCCAAACTATCAATTCACTCAGTATGTTGTGCTTATCTGTAGAAAATATGAAAACTCGATCTAGGGGCCATTCAAAAATTTTGTGGCCCCTGATCTAAAAACTATGGTTAAGATCGCAATTTTTGATCCATTTTTTATTTTCCAGACCCAGAAAATTGTTGCTTTTCTTTCTTTCTTTAACTACCTATCACCTGTTATATTGTGTGATTTGACTTCAGAATTATGCGAGTGATTTCAGAGCTAAAGTAATTTCGCTCACTCGAAAATGAATAAAGAGAAAGTGCGTTATACGAAAATGATATGAAGCATTTAGCTCAAATGACATTTTAAAGGATTGATATTCAATTTGTCAATTTACATTTCTTAAAATGAGTAACAAGGAAAATACGAACAAACACCGAAACGTCACCAAATATAATCTACTGTATATCAGTCAGTTCCATACAGAAAACTCATTGATATATTTAATCTTATCTTTTTATATTAATCTCTTTTTATCATTAAGTTGACAAAGGACTTACATTTACTATAAATAGATCGACAGCAGCAGGTTTTTAAAAAGGTTTATATATTGGTTATATAGGATTTATCTTTTAGATGAAAATCCAAAAGTCACTTGTTACACATCTGCATTTCTACTCATCATCAGTTATACAGGGTGTTTCAAAACAACACCGAGAATGTTTGGAAGGTGATTCCTGATACAAAGATAAGACAAAAAATATAGACCAACCTGGGTGGTGCACAAATGCTTCCTTTCGGAGTTATAGACTGCCGAAAACATGAAAAAAATGAACTTTAAGAGCTCCGTATCTCCAATACTATGGGACCTTCCATACTAGAGTCAAGACTTCACTTAGAAACTAGTATATGCCCTATCCAAATATCCGAGTTTCAGAATTCTAAGCTACACACGCAACAATTCTTATATAGAGAGTTTGGCTACGGGCATATAATCTGAAATACCAACTATCTGTATAAAAAAAATATTGCGGAAGTACCGCAGGATTCTGAAACATGGATATTTGGATAGGCACACACACTAGTTCTTAAGTGAAGTCTTGACCCGACTACGGTAGGTCCCATAGTATTGGAGATATGGACCTCTTCAAGTTCATTTTTTCATGTTTTCGGCAGTCTATAACTCCGAAAGGAAGCATTTGTGCACCCGGGTTGGTCTATACTTTTTGCCTTATCTTGGTGTTTGGAATCACCTCCCAAACGTTGTCTGTGTTGTTTTGAAACACCTTGTATATACGTATGTTTCGTAAAACACAAAGCAGCACACACACACACATAATTTTTACAAATATATACAAAAATAATTCTTATTAACTTTATATCACGGTCAAGTGAAAATAATAACAATTCATCATGTAGTATTTAAAAATGTACGAAATATTTCATAAATACAAACTCTATCAATAGTTTCAATTATATTTACGTAAATTTGTTGGACTAATATAAAGAAAAAAAATGTGGAAAGAAAGGAGAAAGTGAAACGTGGATTTGATTTAATTACATTAAATAACGAAATTACGTAACGAAACAGTAGGATGCATATGGGGCCGTTCACATATTACGTAACGATATTTTTGACCAATTTCCACCCCCTTTCTCCTCCTTGTCACACGCCGTAACACAAGGCCGAACACCTCCCCCTGTTGTCACATAACGCTTTTTGATTTTTGT
This sequence comes from Thermobia domestica, assembly GCF_964235325.1. Classification (NCBI taxonomy): domain Eukaryota; kingdom Metazoa; phylum Arthropoda; class Insecta; order Zygentoma; family Lepismatidae; genus Thermobia; species Thermobia domestica. The sequence continues at coordinate 7,585,208 of NC_137468.1, forward strand.
TTTTTTCACTAATTTTGCTTATTTTGGCTTTTTTGTGTCAGATAACCTAATTTTAATGGCATAACTTTTTATTACAAAATACTTAAATTTGTAGTGTATTTTTTGCCAACAAATCATATTACAAAATGGTAGTACCATAATAATATTTTAACTTCAGAAGTTTTTTTTTTAATTAATCAGTCTTAATTCTTCCATATTACATATTGTTGTTTTCCCTAGGAGATCGTACCCATTTAGGTCATCTATAATTGGCAAGGAGGAAGTATTGCCGGAAGATGCAGGTGAAACAGGATCCAAAGAACTAACATCGACCTCTACTTCGGAAATCCCGGATGCTTCCTGTATTTGAAGTTCGCCGGTGTCGATGATGCAAAGAACTCATCGACAATAGAGTCGATGTGGCTGCACACATGGGGGAACAGGGGCATTTCGTCTGTGAACACACTTTCAAGCATTTTCTTTGGACTTTGGACTTCAGTTCACCCATTTTAAAGTTCTTTTTGTCCTAAATCGGTGTTAGAATGCGAATAAACTCGATTTCTCCACGAAAATTCAAATCTAAAGAGCGAAAAACTCAGTACGAGATTAATATCCGACGAGTTCTGTTTTTATTTTGGTCTGCAAATCGTGGATTGTTCCATCGCGGACATTATTATTTCACGAAAAAGAGTTTCTTCTATTTCACATGCGAAACTCATTAAAAGAATAGAATGGGTAATGATTCAAATTAAGTTTTGAATCATATTCTCAAAAACAGCAATACGAGTGGGAACACGAGAGCATTCTTTAAGCGGTGGTTACGACCGCTAACAACTAACTCCAGAAAAGCTTCGTGTGCCGTAAATGCAATGCGGCGAAGCCACAAAACGGAGTTTTATCAGGGTGTCTACTAAATGTTCATTTTCAAATTCCAGGTTTTTTCAAGGTTTTCAAGGTTTATTTTTCCTTTTTTTCCAGGTCTATTCAGTAGAGTGACATTTATTGTAACACGTATAAGTTAATGCAATTTTATATAGTTCTTAACAAAAACTGGTTATAATTAGAGAATGCATATGGCAAGTGATAGTTTCTTCAAGTGACAAAGATGAAAAGAAAAAACTGAGTGAAATGTAGTTTTTCAAAACATTTTACACAAGAAAATGTTTAATTAAAATATCTCCTACCAGAAGGCCGGTTGAGAAAAATGTGCAGTAGCTTTACATATCCTAATGTAGGAATACTATACAGGGGTGAACCTTAATTAAACCGACAAACTTAGGGAAATGATTCTCGGCACCCAAACAAGAAAAAACATCCTCTTTAACTCTTCTCCAAGGCGCATAGTTTCCGAGCTAAAAGGTGCCGAAAATGTGGAAAAATGAACTTCCGACGCCTATATTTCCAAAATTATCCAAAGTAGAGAGTGCTGCTTAAAATCTCACAAAGGAAATCATATGTTCAGAACAGATAAGACTTCCTTAAAGAGATATTAAGCTGCATTCTCTACGTTGGATAGGTTTGGAAATATAGGACTCGGAAGTTAATTTTTCCACACTTTCGGCACCTTGTGGCTCCAAAACTATGTACCACAGAGAAAAGTTAAGAGGAATTTTCTTCTTGTTTCGGGCTCGAGAATCGCCTCCCGAAGTTTATCGGTTTAGTTAAGGTTCACCCTGTATAAATTTCCGTCAAAAACAATACTTCAAATAAACTAATATTATAGTAGTAGCACGTGAATGTTGATGAACAATGACAAAAATGACGGGAAAATAGCTTACTCACCGCTAAGTTATGGGATAAAATACTACAAGAGTATTTTACTACAAGCACTCCCCTTTAAAGTACTCTTGTGGTATTTTATGCTAACTACTGGTAGGACTTAGCGGTGAGTAAGCTATTTTCCCGCCATTTTTGTCAAACTAGTATTCGTTTAGAAGTAAAAAGAAAATGATCATATATAATACAAAATTTTTAACGCAAAGTAGTCCATATTGTTAAACGTTACTGCACATTCTTCTTGGATGGGGACTGACCATCAGTTATATTTTATTTAAAAATGTATTGTAACATGAAAGTTTAAAAAACTGAAAATGTTATGGAACCATGCACATTATATGAACAAATATAGAAAACAACTTTCACAGTGAACAGTTTTTGACATTTAACTTCTAGAGTTCAACATCCCTTTTAACTTTTTCGCCTGTTCTTCCAACGCATCTACTTCTGCTTCGGCGTCAGTTAGTATTCTTTTCTTCTTTAATTCCAACTCTTTTATTTTCTTCTTAATATCTTTCTTTTCTCGAGCTGATCTGTCTTCTTTTTTACCGCGGTCTTTCACATACTCATTTCTTCTGTTTGATGCATTCCTCACATACTGGATCATATTCTTTGTGATATTCATATTACGCATGTCACCAGCAACACGCACAACATCCAACACACTTCTCTAGGCAATCAAGCACTCCTCTTGGAGATTTTTAACAATGCACTCTTTGTTAATGGAGAAACTCCTTTCCACTGCTGCGTTGCTATGAAAAAGTACACATATCTTAAGCATGAATGTTTTCAACGCATTGGAGACACCTTCTTTACTTAACAGATCATGGAGAAAAACGTCTGTCATTTTTGTAACTGAAATTTGACAGTTTTCGTCCTGTGTCTTTGTCTGAACAAAATTTTAAATATTCCAAATTCACCATATCAGCATTTAGACAAATATCTCCAGGGCGAGTGTGATACGTGATTCACAAAGGGTTTCGTTGGTCATAGTTTCTGGAGACAAGCAATTTGCGGCTCTTGTGTTTTAAAGGACATTTTAGCATAAGTTTTTTACACAGTTCTTGTAAGAGTCTTCTGCATTCTTTCTTAAAGTTCAATATATATTAACACCCTTCACTCCTTTAAGCGATGTAACCGCAGAAAATCCAACATCAACTAGACTAAGTGGTTTTAAGATGTCCTTATCAAAAACATCTATTGAGGTCAGCTTTTTTTTTTTTTTTTTTTTGTTTTTTGTTTTTTTTTTTTTAAAGGTTTAGCTACTTTTAAGACATCTTTCACGAAGCGGCTTAACAAACTACGAATCAACGTGTTTAGGTCATTCCATAGAAACGGTAGTAATGGACTGTCTGTCTGGTACTTAGTGAGGAATTCTTCTAGTTCAACAGATACGGACTGAAGGAACCCTAATCTAGCAGGCAACAGTACATCAGAGATGTGGGCTTTTACTTTAGAGGAGTGATGTTTCAGGAGGTTTTGTTTTCGCTGCATCAACATAAACTTTTAAGGCAGGAATCATAGTTATGGCACGGTTGATAACTTTAGAATTCTCCACCCACCTAATAGAACAAGATTTAAGAGGGAAAACTCCTGTTCCAGATGCTGCCATGAAATCTGCTCTTCTTGAAGGGAAGTCCTTGAATAAATAGTATAACGCTCTCAAAAACTCTGTCACATTCCAACCAGCTTTGGTATGCGCAGTCTTAAAATCCCTATTAACAATATGTAAAGAGCACGTTCCTGTCTCCAAAAGCTGTGGACCTTCATTTTCTTCACTCAGATAGGGATTCAAATCACTCAGAAATTTCAAATTAACGTTGAGGCCATCAAGAGAAACCTGAAGTAACTTACAAAAATCGAAACCCTTGTTCTTGAAAGTATTTATAAAAGCACTTAACAAATCCTGGCCAGTAGCATGTCCGAAGAATACTGATGTTAAATACCGTGTTAAAACTTTATTTTTTTCACTGTGCCAGAAACGAACTACTAACTCCATTTAATTTTTCTCTAAGATAGTGTTTAGGCTTTCGTCGAACGATACTGCAAAAAATTCACAATTTTGTAGTTCACGAACTATGTCTGTTGGAAATATGGACCCAATCCAAAAGTGATGACATAACCTATTTTGTCTTTGTGTAACTGCATATTTTTAGCGACTTCACACTCAGGAAACATTAAAGGAAACAAATCCGTTGCACTCGCTTGGCTTCTGGCCGATGCACGACTTGTAACTTTGTGCAATGTCCAGATTATTTCTGCTTTCGTCACTTGATTTTTGATAAGATAACTCTTTATTACACCACTAGTTTTTGCTGGGCTTTCATTTTTCCCCTGAACAACTGGAGTAGATGATGTGCCAGTCACTGAACTGGAAGACGCTGTAGATTTTTTTGTACAGGAAGACTCCTTGTTAACATTGCTTGAGAACTTTACGATCGAACATTGTGCATTAAGAGCTTTAACAGCTATTTGATGTTTCTTTCCTTTTTCATGAGATTTCAATGATCCAGCTCCCATATTTGAAATGTCAAAATCAGTTCTGCAGAGTTTACAACCTGCTTTAAATGAATCGTTGGACCTAATAGACCATTTCCACTGGCCTTTCCACGAGTCCTGGAATTTAGTTTTACTTTTCCCCATTTTAATGGCTGAAAAATAAAATGTTAATTGTTAATGTGTAACAGGATTTATTGCAAGACTAGTAAAATGTTAACCTAAATACAAAAAGTGATTCCGTTAAGATGTAGGCAATTTTACTTTTTTCCGGTGATACACCTTTCGGCCACCGGGAATGGTGTTCACTGCGACATCCACGGGCTTGGACTCCTGTTAAAAAGCTTCGGCACAGGAGTATAAGCAGAATGTTGTTCCAGACCTGTCTACTACTCTTGCTACAGAAACATGTAAACCAATGTCTTCACAAAGCAGAAAATAAGCTTGATTCATACTATGCAAATAAGCAGCAAATACAGAGAAAGCTTCTAGCTTGTATGCCAGTATTCCCTCAGTGTAAGATACAAACTTAATAGATCATAAAATTTAACTTTTTCAATTACCTTCTCTCATCATCGGGGACTAATTTAGCTCTTTTTGTAGTTACTGTTATTCACAACGACCATGCCAAACAAATAAAAATCTTATTCAGTCTCTTCTTGTACCCTCAACATACTTTCCAAAAACATTCACCGCCAGCACTCTGCTCACGTCTGTCTTTCTCAACTACGTCTCCACTGAATAAGTTATTATTGGCTTTTAACTGATGCTGTAGTATATAACTTTCTTGCATTTTACAAAAATATATTTATTCCATACCAATCCCAAAAACAATATTTTAAAAACAATTTTAAAACTTCCAGGTTCCTCGTCCAATTCCAGGCTATTTCCAGGTTTCCCAGGTCCAAAAGTAAATTCCAGGCTAATTCCAGGTTTTCAAGGTTTTCCAGGTCAGTAGACACCCTGTTTATTGTATTATAATACACCCAGAGTTCGTCACCAGTCACGCTGGTGCTAGCATCTACGAATCCCTTCTGCACGATTCATTTTGCATAGGGTATATGTTTGCAATTTTCCAAAACAATAGACATAATTATTTATTTATAAAAAAGAAAAACACTGAATTAAATTATTTGTTTAAGGGATTGCATATAAACCTGAGAATAAAAATAAAAATTACAGCAAAAAAGCGTTACGTAACGAAGGCGTAAACTACCTCCTCCTTGTCAATTCGTAACGCTCGGCCAAATATATATATATAAACCTCCCTCCTCCTCGCCGCGTTACGTAATATGTGAACAACCCCTATCAAATAATAATACAACACTCACATTCCATTTGAATAAGGCCAAACATAACCCGTCTTATGCAGAGTCGTTTTGATGTATGGTTAGCGTCATACTAAAGACCTGACTACTGAAGGAAACATACGTTAGTCGAACTCTTTAGTATGGAAATTGGCACTAATCACGAATCAGAACGATTCTGCATAAGGCCCAATGTTTCAATACAAAATTACGACTTATTTAGCAGTTTACTCTTTTCGACGCGTTAATATTTTTGTCGAAATTGCCAACGACCATTAGGCTATTTATTTTGTGTTTTACATAGCGGTGATAATAGTTACACGATCAAGTAATGTAAAATAATTTTGTGTCCTTGCCCATAGATGAGTGATTTTTCAACGTTTATTTACTTTGAGTCTAGACACTGGAAATGATGGGGCAAGTCAAGTTACAAAAGACAGGTCAAGTTATGAAGCAAGTAAAGCAACAAAAAGTTTTATCAACTCTCAACCATTTCTACAAGGAGAAAAATCTGTCAAAAACTTAATCCATCGTGCAATATAGATTTTAAAAGTTATAAAGACGCAAGAATATCGCTGAAACTATTTGCGAATAATCTTTGTACACAGAGATATTTTAGGTGAGTGTTGGACTTCTATTATTATATTAAATAAATAAATATATAAAAAAAAAAAAAAAACACACTTGGCGTACCGGGCCATTTGTGAGCTTAAGCCTGCTCCAGCGCCATCAGCTAGCGAAGGACTGAACTACGTGCAGTCTAGCTGTCCCAAACAGACGCAACAGGAGCTTTTAGATCTAGTGGTCGTCACGTCTTGTTTTCACATGACTCCCCAGTTTGCCTCACGACACTAGCTGCTGGTATCTGAAAACTGAGAAACATCTCCCAGGAATCGAACCCGGGACCACGTGGACATGAGTCCAAAGCTCTAACCTCTACACTATGGTGTTTCCTATTATTATATTAAATAGCGCGTTAAAGTTTCGCGGATATTGAAATGTGAAATGACTTTTCTCCTTAGCTGCAAAAGGTGACAAGTAGAATTTCAAAGGTTGCAACTGCAACTCGAATATTTGTCTATTGACTGCGTTCATATTACTTGTATTCTAAGTATAATAACAATTTTTCAGAACTTCATGGCATAAAATTACGTAATGTCGAGCAGTTAAGTTACCTATATGAGTTGTCGATTGTGATTAGGTCAACAACATTCACTAAGGAGAAATTCTTTCACCACCGCCTCACTGTTTTGCAAACGCCCAAACAAATATTCCAGAATTTTTAATCAATCCGAAACACGTTTTATAAACAGGCATTGATCAGGACACGAAGCAAACACAAAAAGTCATAAATCTTACGAAATAATGAAAATGTAGAAACTATTGACAAACGAACTACTGTATTTGGAGTTGGAATACATTTTACTGGAGACCGTAATGTATTTATATTAAAAGCTGATTATTACTATTATTGACAGTGAAAACCACAAAATTTACTCAGCAAAAACAATCATAACATATAACTACGCAAACGCCAACACCAAAATTAAATGCGAAATCAAACTGAAATTGCCACTTACCTTCTATGAGCATCGTGGTGGACCGAGACTTCATTATCGCTAAGTTCTAAATCGCTGTCGACATGCATTCGATCGCCTAACGTCGCTTTCAGATACGAAACTCGTCGAACTACTCGTTCGGCTTCGTCGTCTGAAATAGAATAAATAAGTAAATAAATATTCATTAATCAAAATCAGATATTTAAGTTCATTAATTCTAATAATAAATGGGAAAAGTTTCAGCCTGTACGTCACGCTAACCCCAATAATAAATAGTCACACTAATAAACGTTGTGAGTTGTGCTATCGCTTGCCTGCCTGACACTAATAAATGTCTCTATCCGCGCTATAGCTTGCTTGCCTGATGTTAATAAACATGGCTAATTCCGCTATTTCTTGCCTGCCTGACGCTAATAAATGTGGCTACTTGTGCTATTTTTTGTCTGCCTGACGCTAATAAACGTAGCTACCTGCACTATCGTTTGCCTGCTTGGCACTGATAAATGTGGCTACCTGTGCTATTTCTTGCCTGTCTAACGCTAATAAACGTAGCTACCTGCGCTATCGCTTGCCTGCCTGACGTTAATAAATGTGACTACCTGCGCTATCGCTTGCCTGCTTGGCACTGATAAATGTGGCTACCTGTGCTATTTCTTGCCTGCCTGACGCTAATAAATGTCGCTACTCGCGCTAATAAATATAGTTACCTCCGCTACCTCTTGCCTGCCTGACACTATTAAATGTCATTCGTTATCTGTGATATTGCTTGCCTGTTGGACACTAATAAATATGTCTGTCTGCACTATCACTTGAGTGTCTGACCCTAAATGTGGCTACCTGTGCTATTTCTTGCCTGCCTGACGTTAATTAATATGGCATCCCGCCCTATCGCTTGCCTCCCTGATGTTAATAAATGTGGCTACCTGCGCTATCGCTTGCCTGCATGACGCTAATAAATGTGGCTACCTGCGCTATCGCTTGTCTCCCTGATGCTAATAAATGTCGCTACCCGCACTATAGCCAGCCTGTCTGACGCTAATAAATGTGGCTACCTGCGCTATCGCTTGCCTACCTGATGCTAAATGTGGCTACCTGCGTTATCGCTTGCCTGCCTGACGCTAATAAAATGTGGCTACCTGCGTTATCGCTTGCCTGCCTGACGCTAATAAAATGTGGCTACCTCCGTTATCGCTTGCCTGCCTGACGCTAATAAATGTGGTTATCTGTGCTATTTCTTGTCTGCCTAACTATAATAAATGTGGCTACCTGCGCTATTTCTTGCCTGCCTGACGCTAATAAATGTGGCTACCTACGCTATCGCTTGCATGCCTGGCGCTAAATGTGGCTACCTGCCCTATTGCTTGCCTGCCTGACTGATAAATGTGGCTACTTGCGCTATCGCTTGCTTGTTTGACACTAATAAATACGGCTACCTGCGCTATTTCTTGCCTGCCTGACGCTAATAAATATGGCTACCTGCGCTATGCTTGCCTGACTGACGCTAATAAATGTGGCTACCTGTGCTGTTTCTTGCCTGCCTGACGCTAATAAATATGGCTACCTGCGCTATCGCTTGCCTGCCTGACGCTAATAAATGTGGCTACCTGTGCTATTTGTTGCCTCCTGACGATAATAAATGTGGCTACCTGTGCTATCACTTGCCTGTCTGACACAGATAAATGTGGCTACTGCGCTTTTTCTTGCCTGCCTGATGCTAAATATGGTTACCTGCGATATTTTTTGCCTGCCTGATGCTAATTAATGTAGCTACCTGCGCTATCGCTTGCCTCCCTGATGCTAATAAATGTCGCTACCTGCACTATAGCTTGCCTACCTCACGCTTATAAATGTGCCTACCTGCGCTATCGCTTCCCTGCCTGATGCTAATAAATATAACCACCTGTGCTATAGCTTACTTGCCCGACGCTAATGTCACTACGTGCGCTATCGCTTGCTGGCCTGATGCTAATAAATGTCACTACTCTCGCTATCGCTTGCCTCCCTGATGCTAATAAATGTCGCTTCCCGCACTATAACTTGCCTGCCTGACGCTAATAAATGTGGACCTGCGTTATTTCTTGCCTGCCAAACGCTAATAAATGTTACTACCTGCGCTATCGCTTCCCTGCCTGATGCTAATAAATATCACTACTTGCGCAATTTCTTGCCTGCTTGACGCTAATAAATTTCACTACCCGCGCCATCGATTGCCTCCCTGACAAGGGTGCCGATTTCTCTGTAAATGGGGGGGGGCACTCAGACGAAGAAGGTATATATGTATGAGGATCTTAAGACAAATTGCATTCAAATTATGCCAAATATTGTATATTCATAAATACACTAGGGGGGAACAGGAGTTTTGGGGGGTCCGGCCTCCCCCAGGATTGGCTCCCTGATGCTAATAAATGTCGCTTGCTTGCCTGACGCTAATAAATGTTACCTGCGCTATCGCTTGCCTGTCTGATGCTAATAAATGTAACTACCTGCGCTATTTCTTGCCTGCCTGACGCTAATTAATGTCACTACCCGCGCCATTGCTTGCCTCCCTGATGCTAATAAATGTCGTTACCCGCACTACAGCTTGCCTGCCTGTCGCTAATAAATGTTCCCTGCGTTAACGCTTGCCTGTCTGATGCTAATGATTGTCGCTACCGGCACTATAGCTTGCCTATGTAACAAAGTCATTGAATAACTGCATAAATATGGAGTTTGGGGAAGGTGGTAGGCAGACTCAAAACGGAAATAAATTTGTTAAATGTACGCAACTAGAGCTTTTAATTAAACACGATCTTAACGTATAGTGTAAAGCGGGCCAACGTAACAAATAGTTGAAAGTATATCTTTATGGTCAGGCGTAGCTTGTACTTTCTGCAGCAAAAAACCTGCAACATGAGCATTTAAGTTTATGGTGAAACGACGAAGTCTTTTTCTCCAAAATAAGAGTGTAGGGGAGGACGCCGAGGTTTCTTCTGGCGTGATTCGTGCCACTTGGACGTTATGTTGATTCTCTGGGCTGTTAGGCATAGTTTCACAATAAACTTACATACTCATGTTACAGGTTTTTTGCTGCGGACTGTACATTGCTGATGCAGCACAACTGGGCATTATGGCGTAGAGTAGATATCGTAAGTCGATGTAAAGTAAACCAATGTCTATTTACCCTACATATATACAGTGGCGTAGGGAAGGGGGGGCCCGGAGGGGCCGGGCCGGGCCGCCGAGGACCGACAATGTACTTTGGTACTTTGATGTTTGTAATTTTTTAAAATATATTTTTATGTTTGTAATTTTTCTATATGTGTCTATAACGGCACTTGTCCCCCCCCCCAACACACATCCTGGCTACGCTACTGCATATATATACAGTAACGATGCAGAAAGCAAACAATCTGAAATGTAGAGGTCATTTGATTGCAGGAGATGTAATAAAAATGGAAAATGCACACGTATAGTATATTCAAGGAAGGAATATAATATTGGACTATCTTGCAGATTAAAACTGACAATTGAGTATTAGGCTATATTAGTTAGTTGTATTACACTAGCTTTCCTATACTACATTAGCTTTAAATTGCCTGCAAGCTGGCAGCATCTCTTGGCGGTCAGGCACGAAGCAGGGCAGCTAGCGAGAACTATTAGCCTGACTCTGAACTATTACGAATTGGTATGAATGACAGACTGAGGCGTGTTCTATTTACAATGAGTAAGAATATATAAATATTTTCGCCTTGATATTTATGCAACCTGTAACTCTTAACTCATAAACTGGGATGTTTTGTATTATAGTGAGGGGCACAAAAACTAGTTTTTTGGTTTTCGGGTTCTAGGAAAATCAAAACCGGTTTTTGAAACTTTTCAAAAAACCGGTTTCGGTCTTCTCCAAAACCGGTTGGGTTTTTCACCGAAACGGTTTCGGTTTTCTTCAAAACCGGTTCCGGTTTTTGCCAAAATTGGCTCTATTTCTGACCAGAATAGTGTTTCGTTGTTCTCCTTAAACCAATTTCGTTTCCACAAATAGTTTTGTTTTCCAAAAGTTTTCGCCGAAACCGATTTCGGTAAAAAACCGAACCGGTTTGGGAGGAAACCGAAATGTCAGTTTTTCGGATTTCAGTTTTCCTAGAAACTGTTTCCGGTTTTTATAAAACCCGGTTTTGCCCATCCCTAATTATAAATAGGATTGACTGATTTACATATAAGTAAATGTTAGAATTCGAATACATACCAGACTATAGTATTTACGAACAATTACAGAAAGAATTTGGAAGTTTGACGTAACATCCACGATTAAAGTTAAAACTGTTCCCACCATTTAAAATATACAACGTATATTACCAGAGCGCATTGAGAATGTTGCAGCTTTGTACCAGCTACCATGCACGAGCCGCACATATTTGAGCCCAACATTCTATTCAGTAAATGGAAGCAAAATAGGTAAAGGGCGGCGGGTCAATCCATGCAAAGTGGTCGAGAAAAACGAAAAATTGCCGCTAGACCTTTTCAACAAAATTAATTTTTTCATGAATATTTATCCCACATCAGGGTATTTCAAAACCATAATTAATTATTTTTTACAACATCCCATGGCGACGCAATGACTGCCGCCATTTTGCGTTTTTTTTCGATTTTACGCGTTTACGTTGTTTTGAATATCTCAGCATGTATTTGTTCTAACAAATTGAAAATTGCTGGACGTCTCTATCTCGTGCAGAGCTAAAACTTTGATCTCTCAACATTTTTGCCTAAAACCATCTGAAGGGGATGAAATCAGGGCCTACAGTAGCAACATTTTTGGTCACTGAAGACACGTTTGGGAAGAGGAAACAACTGACATAGAGGTCTGAATTTGGGTGTGCATGTAGTCCAGGGTCGTAAGTTAATACACAAAAATTTACAGACCTGTAGCTGCTCCTAAAGGCCTGAAAAAATCGTAAAGTTGGGGAATTATGCCCATTTGGCCTGTTTCATGTCCTATGTCTCCAATAGGTCTGGATAAAAAAAAAAAAAAAATCTGAAATTTTCGAAATAGCTAGTCCTTTAGTATACCATAACACACAACAAAGCGCGTTTTGTGTTTTTGAGCAGAAGGGTGTTAAAGTATTAAGGAATGACGTCATACTCTAGGAGGTGTTTTGCTCGTAAATTCAACTGGATATTTGTTGTTGTGAAGTAAAATAAAGTAGGATGAATGCTTAGTCCAATCAGGGCTTTCAAGCTAGTTTCTTTCCTCTAGTTGTAACACTGTATTATCATACCTACACCCAGGCACTAGCGGATCCAGAAGGATCGTTTGGGAGGGGCTGTTCGCTTCCTGGAAGATGAACGTAGCCTCAAGGTGACCAGAATTCTAATTTGCAAGAAAGGGACGCATATGAATCCGGGGCTGGAGGGGGTGTAAACCTGATTCCCAGATGCCATATTGGGACCCGAACTTGTATTGTTTTTATATGAAAGTGCATGCTTTCTGTAAATGTAAATTAAATACGCATTTTCGTTTTGGAAGCGAGGCGGTTACATGATTCACTTCACATACAGTCACTGCAATATATCAGATGCACTGTCTTGCACAGCACTTGCATAAAAGAAAATTCTGTATTGACGATGGCCTTCATTTTAACGAAAGAGTGTACAATTTGATCTAATAATTTATGTTTTGAATAACAATTGCGGGACAACAGTTGAAAAAAAAAGGCTCGGTCTACGCAAAAGTAGATAACAAAATTATACATGCATTACAAAATTCATCTATCTCTATATTTGTGGGGTCCACGAAACATAGTATAATTATAGCTATGCCTACAACAACAATACAACTAGGCCTATATGATACTAGCCTTCGCCCAGGTGGGGCTTTGCCCTGAGACCTCCAATTTGCTCGGCATACAGCCTCGCACAATATAGCAAATTCTCACTGGCGCAAATCCGGGGGGATGAGGAGGACGCCTCTCCAATCTTGGAACTGGGTGGACTGCCCCCCAATAATCCGATTTGAAATGTATCTTTTGGGGAGAAATGTGATGATTTGTGTCCGATTGACACAAAAGAGAGTGAGATGAAATTGATGTCCCCCCCAGAATAAGCCTCAAGTATGCCTGCCTCCAATGTTAGAACCCTCCACAGCATTGTTTTGCAACTTCATAAATATTTTGAATATTGCTTTTAAAAAAAATATGGGAACGGTCTTACCCGTTTCCCCCAATGTTGAAGACAGATTTGCGCCGCTGCAAATGCTCCTACGTGATACTGTGGCACAATATTTCGCGTTCTTCCTTCTGTGTTTTTCATATACAATTGAACTGAGCTAAAACTCTATCACGAAATTCAAATACCTCGTAAGACATTTTAGTGACCCACCTCCACCTCTTTTCCTTCCCTTCTACGTTAAGTGGCAAACAAACCCGCTCAAATACATTTTGAACTATTTTAAATAAAAAATCAAATTACCAACTTTCATATTTCTAACCATAAGGGATCCTGAGATATGGACATCTTATAATATTTCCCGTCTCTTTTCTTCCCTTTTCGATAAAATATCAAAAGCGCTGAAATATGTGTTGAATTATTTTAAGTGGGAAGTCCATATACGAAATTCCATGTTTCTAACTTTCAAAAATTCTTAGATATTGATATCTTACTATAATAATTGCAATCCGCGTCCCTTTTCCTCCCACTTCTTGTTTTCTCCATTTTACTAAAGTATCAAAAACCGTCGACACGCTTGAAAAATTATTTTAAATAAGAAATCCAAATACCAAATTTCAAGTCTCTAACGGAAGGATTTGGAGAGATGGCCATCTTAATAAAATAATTTCCACACCATTCCCCCTAACCAGTGGTGCCCCCCTTATGTCCATGACGCACCCCCCCAATTGTCTATCCGTAGGTGTTCTTCCATGAAAAAATCTTCTTTTCGATTAATTTTTACACTCCCTCAAACATATTTATATAGATTTTTACCCCCCAAATATTTCAATGACGCAGTTTGCGTCATAGCCCCCCCCTCTGTGGGCACCCCTGCCCTAACTACTGTTCGAATTTCAAGTTCTAGCTTAAGCGGTTTGGCCTGTGCGATGATAAGTTATTCACTTAGGACTTCGTCTTTTATATATGAATTACAATAACAGCTTGTTTCATTTCCCAAGAAAAGATTAAATGCCATTAAAAGTCACAATGAATCCCTGGTCTCTTCCTAATGTTTCCGCATTGAATCCCAAAAATCACGGCTCTCTTTGTTGATCTAGTAGCTAGCGAACGTATCTTTGATCTTTAATGTATGAAGTTCTGTGGTCAGTGCCGTGCCGTGGAAAATCAGCGCCTGGGGCGAGAGTATACGACGGCGCACCCGTACATATAAGTGAGGTTGATAGACTAGCCACGAAGCGCCACCATGGTTGGCGCGAGGCATAAGAAAATTTTCCAAAATAAACCCTGCTTTTCTTTGTTTTTGAGCACATTTTTATTACTTCTCTTCCTTCCATTTTATATATGTGCACAAGTATAAATCTGACCTCGGTGAAATTAAATAGGCTATTAGATTGAAAAATACTGATGTTGATGATACTGATGTTATATATACTGTCCGGACAGTATATATAAGTGATGACCAACTCCCAGCAGCCAGAAGGAGTGGAAGTCTGATGAAGAACAGTTATTGTGTTGAAACTGTTACGTGATACTGTTTGTTTTACATATTATCACATAGCCTTGCTCAGTGTGTTATTGTGTATTAGTACAAAATGGAAACAAGGCCTGATAGAATAGTTACTGATGTTGATCTAAAATATTCCAAGTAAGTTTTCCCCTCTTTTTTTCCTTCTTTTCTAACCGAATTTTGCGCCCCCTTACTTCGGCACCAGGGACTGTCGCCCTGCTAGCCCCCCAACGGCACGGCACTGTCTGTGGTTTGATTCCGGGTGAGTGAGAATCGAACGCACTGCAGTGGTTCAGATCCAACTTTAAACTCTAGTTATGTAAAGCATGGCTTTTGATAAACGACATAAATACATATCAATCAATCAACCAAAAGAAAGGTCTCAGATTCAGAGAGCTTTCGGTAAGAAGCGAAGATTCTGTTTATCTTTATTCAAGGTGAAGGTACTTGAAGTTTCGGGACCCGAATTCCATTTCCATATCCTTTTTCTAGGACACAATCTTAAAATATACCTTTTTAGTGCAAAGTTTTACCCTCCTTCCTACAGCTGTTCGTCCAACGTGTGAATCATATTCTCGCTCCTTTGGGGCTTATGGTGACCGCCTCAAGGAACTAGGGACAGAAGTAGTCACACTTCAAATATGTCTGTATTAAGTACTATTAAGTACTCACATTTTGATTTGACTGTGGTAGGCCTGTCCTACAGTTTAGATAGGTCGGGAAAAGACCTTCCCAATGGTAAATGCTGGAAGTAAATTTTTAAAAACCTTTGGAGGGGGCGGTCGCCCCCTCCGCCCTCCCCGTGGATCCGCCAGTGCACCCGGGTGTGTAGGTATGATAATACACACTCGTAAAGAATGCCGCTATGAGCAGAACGCGAGGAAAGTCAAAATGCACACTTGACAAAAAGTTCGTAAGTATTCATTGCTGTTCGCTATATCAATGATATTCAATCATGATTATTCTTGTTTTAACTGTCAATTCATGCAGGAGACTGTTGTCCTTTCGTTTGATCTACATTTTCAAATCAGTATTTACAGCAAGTAAGTGTTCACTAACGGAGGGAAAGGGAGTACCCCGAGAAAACCCACGGACACAATGTTGTCCATCACAAACGCACTTGGCCGGGGATTGAACCAGGGTCCCCACGCATAAGAGATAAGCACTCTACCACTGAGTCACGGAGCCCCTTAATAATTAAACATGCATCAAAAAGGGATGAGGATGGGTTTACTAATATAGCCACACGAGACATTCGTATTTCGTACGAGACTTCGAGCTGAGTTGAGACGTTTCTTATAACTAGAGACCGGATGTTTAGGCATTAAAATCCTGGAAAATAGGCAGGCAAATAGGCATTTAACATTTATAATATAGGCAGTAAAATAGGCACTTAAAATTAAAAAATAGGCAGTAAAACAGGCATTAAAATGTAACTCGAAATAATAAAGATAAATACTCAATACAATTAAAAAGTACTTGTAAATTCAAATCATAGATAATGTTCGAAGAATACAGAAACATACCTGTTTGTTAATATCTTCTTTACTATATATATAAAACGAAACTTGACAGGTATTCCATATATATATTTGGTAAATACATTTTCTATAGCCTTTATCAGTACACATAAAAGTCCAAATTTTATACACTTTATCAGTACACACACCAGTCGAAAGTTTTACAGCATTGTCAGTACACATAGCAGTCCAAAGTTTTATGACATCTTATCACTACAAACAGCACTTATACAGGATGTATCAAAACAACACCGACAACGTTTGGAAGGTGGTTCCTGACACCAAGATAAGATAAAAAGTATAGACCAACCGGGATGCACAAATGCTTCCTTTCGGAGTTATAGGCTGCTAAAACATGAAAAAATAAATGAACTTTATAGATCCATAACGGTACTAACGCAACAATTTTTATAGGGGGAATTTGCCTACGGGCGTATAATTTGAAGTACTCATAAACTACCTCTATAAAAATTGTTGCGGAAGTATCGCAGGATTTTGAAACATGGATATTTGATAGGGCACTTTACTAGTTCCTAAGTAAAGTCTTGATCCGACTACGGTAGGTCCCATAGTATTGGAGCTATGAACCTTTAATTATTATTATTATTATTATTATTATTATTTTTTTTTTTTTTTATGTTTTCGGTAGCCTATGACTCCGAAAGGAAACATTTGTACAACCAGGTTGGTCCATACTTTTATCTTGGTGTCAGAAATCATCTCTCAAACATTGTCGGTATTGTTTTGAAACACCAGGTATTTCTCGAAAGGGGAAAAACCCTTTCTTGAAATACTAAGTTATGTATATTTTCCCCAATAAGTCTTAATTTGAAGAAAATGCATAGAATAGGCAACATTAGGCACTAAAGCAATTATTTAGGCAGGAATGGGCGAAATAGGCAAAATAAAATGGGCTTAAATTGAAACTATAACCACCCTATAAACTTTAAAACGTTATTTTTGATCATACTTTTAATATTAAAAAATAGGCATTTTGCCTAACATCCGGTCTCTACTTATAACAAAAGATGCAAAAGTAAGAACGCAAAATATTGCCCTTGGTGATACAGAGCACTTGCTAGTGTTAAAAAGCATCCTATAGGTTCCATAAGTAAACATCTGTTTGAAATTTTATTTTACCATTCATACATTTCACCTTAAAAATCTTGAGTTTTTATTTACTTTTTTTAAAAAGAATAAACCTTACATTCCGTATTATCATGTATACAGTCTCATTACCACTTAAGCGACATTGACACACGAGTATTTGGCCTATTTGAAGAGGCGAAAGTTGTGTCACAGAAAAGGTCAAAGAATCCAACCGAAGGCGAGGCGAAGGAAAAAAGTACAGGGAATTTCTCTCCTGAATGACCGTGTTCTCCGCCGGAATTAAAAGAAAGGAAAAAAAAAAAGACGTAGCGTCTGTCTCTTGTTTTCTCACAGCACTTTGCGTGTTTAAAGTGTGAAACTTCCGGCCAAATGATGTTTTTATCAACAGTTTAGCCTTCAGATCTTTTGATATTACGTGATAATCATAACGGAAGGAAAACGAGGTTTCATTGCGTTTTGATGTTAATGGATTAAATCTTGTTATTTTCAGCTTAAAAGAAACTCAAGTTTATACACTGTTTGTATATTATTTTTTTTAATATTTATTAGCACTAAGATTGAAATAAAATTAATATCTTCTTTTGTAAGAAAAGAGGAAATCGGGAAAATATTATTTTATTATTTAGCTTTTGCCCTGTATGTATGAATGTAATGTTATGACTTCGAGTTTAAGAAACATTACAATTAACAATGAGATTTACCTTATTTTTCTAAGAAACTAAAACGAGGTTTAGAAAACAATGTTCTCGCACAACCACTGAGAGGACAAAAGTTGGGTGGCAGGATTGTGAAGATAAAGCACGTAAATAATTACAAAATTAAGCATTCATAAAGAATACAATTTTGTATTATGTTCTTAAAATTTATTTATCAGCTTGTATGTTTCTGCTGGATGTGTACAGAGTCCGGCGAAAAAGACCTTCCGTATTTGGAGAGGGCGCTATGTAAGTTGTGGTGGGGATACAGAGACGGAGGGGGTATCGATTGATAGCGCTATAGGTGCCATTTTCAGTAGTCGCAATGGCGTGGCGCGGTGACCATAGCGCGTTTGTTGTGGAGGAATATATTCGTAGCGGTGGTTCTGTGATTACTACCCAGTGGGCATTTCGCATTCGGTTTCAACTTGGCTGACATGATTCCGTTCCGGATAGAAAAACTATTCAAGCTTGGGCATCAAATTTTAGAGCAACAGGATCTGCACTGAGAAAATAAATCGCCTAGCCGATCTCGGACCGTAACAACGCCGGAAAATGTGGCGCGTGTGAGGGCGTTCATCAAGCACAATCTCCAAAGCACTCAGCACTTAAACAGTTCGGCCACGATCTTTTTTTCTTTCTTTTTGGAAGTCTAAAAGAAAGTCCTTGACGATTCGATTTTCTACTCAGTTCTCTAAATTTTGGGTAGGGGCCTGATAGCTAAGTTGTAGAATGCTCACCTCTGGTGCAAGGAATCCCTGGTTCGATTCTAGTCCATGCCAGTTTATGGTGAACAACATTGTGTCCGTAGGTTTTCTCATTTTCTCCCACATTATTATTCCACAAATTAGTTCATCATATTCACTTTCATTAATCAACTCCCTTAGCCTAAAAGACTTCAATTCATGGGACAGAAAATTTTGGAACTCATGACAGACTGACTAACGCACTGATCATGAAATGAAATGAAATCTTTCGGTTTTGCGTCCCACGATTCCGCCGTGTAGGCTAAAGGAAATGGTGATGATGAGAAATGAATAAAATGGTGGAATGAAGAAGTGCGAAGACCCCGAGAAAACCTACGCACAGGGTGCTGGTCTACCATGATGTCCACATGGCGTGGGCGGGGATCGAACCAGGAACCCCACACACCTGAGGTGAACGCTCTGCCACTGAGCCACCGCGGCCCCGCACCTAATCATGCCTAGGAAATATAAATTACATTAAAACCACACCAAAGAAGTATAAACTGCTCACCTAGCACAGCTTTTTGTCGACGTACCACTGCAGGCACCACACTGGTAGATGTGGTGGTGTTAGTATCGCTTGAAGAAGCTGTAGTTGTAGTGAACGTGTTACTTCCATTTGTGCTTGTCACACTACTAACAGGCACTGTTAAAAAAAAAGTTAAAAAATACTCAATAAAATGTTTAAAAATACACGAAAAACCGAGCTCTCACTTGTCAGTTAGAGATAGAGAAGGAAAAAAGAAAATTTAGTAGCAATTAAGTAGTACAAAAATACATTAATTTATACGAATTCCACAAAATCAAACAGTTTTTTTATGCAATGAACTGAAATCTTAAATTACAGGGAATGATGATACATACAGGTAAAATAACAGGTAGAACATCTTATTGGGATTTTCCTAGGAACACTGCTGTAACTTAGATCGAAACTGCGTACGGTACAATTTCTGCAGTTCAGATACGCATCCAAAGCGAAACTTGAATGAAACCAACAGTAAGGCTGCTATCTTTTGGCACGCGTCAAGCGAGATACCAGACAACACGCCGAAATGTGCACATGGAGCAATTTATTAATGACAGAAGAAAATACATAAATTCATAAATTAAAATTCGAATAAAAACTTAACCCAGAGGCACATGAAACAGAAAACTTGTAGCGTCATTTTCTCGGCGGTTACTTGAAAAGAAGATATGAACTTTTTGAACCGGAAGAATAACATCGACGGTTATTTTCCTGCTACCAACGAAAAAACAAAAAACGACAGAACCATATCGATATCTCGATAGTCATAGGAACACATTGTGCGTCGAAATGTACAAATTTTGCAAAAATTTCTGTCGCATATTTTGTAACTGTTTTGGATAATTTGTCGTCCCGCCATATAATGCGTCCCTATCTGTTCCATATTTTGTAAATGTTTTGGATAATTCCGCGTCCCATCATATAATGCGTCCCCATCTGCCCCATATTTTGTGCTTCGGATAATTTGGCGTCCCGTCATATAATGCGTCCCTATTTGTCCCATATTTTGTAAGTGTTTTGAATAATTCCGCATCCCTATCTGTCCCATATTTTGTGTTTTGGATAATTTGGCGTCCCGTCATATAATGCGTCCCTATCTGTCTCATATTTTATAAGTGTTTTGGGTGATTTAGCGTCCCAACATGTAATAAGCCCCTCTTAGAAATAATGGATTCTTCTTACGCGTGATTCGTGACGTTGAAAATTTCCTTAAAATTCGGGATGCCTCGTCTAATTCCGGACAGGTGGTAATACTCAAACACCTATAGATTACGGGTAGGTAACAGTCGATTCTTCGTAACAATGTAGGGAATACAATAACGTTGTTATCTTTTTTACTCACCTAGTTATTTAATACAAAACTTTGTTAGTATTAAACTGCAAAATGGTAAGAATTACAATGCATTTATAAGTTACTCAACGGCTCTATGGAAATTAGTTTTATAAATATATTATTTTGAGATCGGATTATTCTTTTTGATATCTTTGTATTTCGTACGTAATCTGTATGTAACATATGCAAGTTCCTTTTGTCTATGATTGTAAAGCACCTGTTTCTCTAACTATTTGACGAAGGGTCGTATCTCAAAATCTTACTTTTTCAAACATAATGAAAGTGATATAATTTCACAGAGGAGGAAAGAGTTAAAAATGCAATAATTGATCATATATTCCACTTAACTATTATATGGAATAGCTGACGAATTATTACATATTCAACTGTTTTCCTGTATACGTAAATATTATTCCTTTCTTTATGTCTGAAAATGTGAGATTTTGAGATACGACCTTTCGTCAAATATTTGATGAAATGTACCTTTGTTGTTACTGCCAAAACCTACGTGCAAATAAGAATGAACACGTGATAACTGTGCTGTGCTTGAAAATCTACGAAAACAAATCTACCCCATTTTCCTTTTAATTTTATTTACAGGAAACACTGAGCTTAAGATACACAATACTTTCTTAGCGGGAAGCGTTCACTGGTCCGCAACTAGGTACAGAAGAAAAGCCGTAACAATGGCTAAATAGTAAATAAGAAAGCCTGTATGCAGAAAAAAAAAAAAACTCTAACCTGGAGATACGCCACTAAAAGCAGCTACCAACTGCCTGATGTCAGCTTTTAACCTGTTCACATCAGGAATATCTGCAGGGCTTGGTGTTTCAGGATCTGACGGGTGGATGGGAGTGGAAGCTAATGGTACAGGTGAAGAAGATGCTGCTGGGCGAATAGGGTTAAGGATTGTTAATTGAGTAGGTCGGAGGGGTTTCGTTGGGGTTTCAGCGTCCAAACGATTTGACACCGGGCTTTGGTTCTCCTTGGATTCAGTCACATCAATTTTGTCACCGTGATCTGCAGAGGGATGAAGCAACCCAAACTTAACAAGCAAATAAAACAAAAAGCAAGAAAAAAAATAATAATGAAAGAACACTGCATGCAGCAATACATATATACAAACATACACAAAGCGTACAACAAAAAAGATACATATATTTAAAAAAAGTGCATACGGTGCGAGCTATATTTTACGTGAATCAGCAAGGTGAAGTATAATTAATTTTATTGTAGATTCTTTTCAGTTGCGTATACAAGTGAACTTGAAGATACGAAATAAAAAATGACTTATCATGCATACACAATGTACTAGAAAAAAACAGAAAAGCAAATTATTATTAATGCCCCTCTTCCCTTATTTCCTCATATTTTATCCTTTAGGCCGCCAACGGCATACATGTGTCCCATAAAAACAATCCAAGTACCATTCATTTATTTAAATTCTAAAACACACGCTGTCGTCTTATCGTTTCAGTGACAAGAAGAACTGTTTAGTTTCTAAAACTGTCTGCAGATATCAGGAGTTCGCAGATCAAAGATCATACTACAATCCTTACATTTACCCCCCCCCCAAAAAAAAAAAAAAATAACCGTTAAGGTTGTAACCACGAAATGACATCTTAGCTTTTAAGTCCACTGATTCATTTAAGGATTTTCGTTTACATAAAGAATTTCTAATTATTTTTATAAGAGCGAATATAAAAAAAATATTGCTTTTGAGTACGTAAGTTCATTTATGAGAAAATAAAATATTCCATATGTATTTCCACAGTAACGACGTTCGTCAGATTTATTAAAGTGAAAATGAAAGTATAGCCGAATTCTCTTTTTGCAAAACCTTATCCTATTTCCAAAATTACGGTTGATGATTTTCAGCCGAAAGAGTGACTACATTGAGTTTACTTTCAAAGAACGTAATGAGGATAGACCGTTTCATTTGTTTTCTGAAAAATCAGCAATTACATTTTCCAGCGTTCTAGTTATTGTGTGCAATAGTTGAATTCTCGGTGATCGGGACTGTCACCACCTTCCAAGCCTTTTTGTGAGAGTAAATTTATAATTTTGTTTTTATTTTAACAATTTTCTACAATTGACGCGAAACAATTTCTACTATTCGATATATTGTTTATTTTTTGTAGTTTAGCCCCCTTTTTAGCACCAAGGCTACAGGAGGCGTGGACCAACAGTTGAAGGTGAAATCCTAACCACCAAAGGCGCAAGTATTAGCCAACAGACCTGCAGAGAGGACCATTCGAGATATTATATATATATATATATATATATATATATATATATATATATATATATATATATATATATATATAAAGCAAAATGCATTTATGTATTCTTGTATGTGTGCATCTGTTCGTGTATGTGTGCACGATACCTCTTTAAAAGGTTCCGAACTTTAATCAAACGTGATCTAAGTCTTCTTTCAGATTTACCATTCATTCATACTGTTTCGGGGGTTCAAACTGGTAATAATAACTATTAGTCATATAATAATAATAACTATAATCATCTGACAACAGTTAGCTGTGCTTCCATCTGTTTTCTTTATTTGTTATTCTTGTGTCTTAGCATATATGAACATAAGATGGCAGAACTGTTGCCTATGTAACTGTTGTCAGACAATTCACAGGTTTACAACAATATTATGGTGACCGATTACAGAAAACATAGAACATTATCTGTTACTTGGCATAAGTGCCAAAGATATTTTGCAAAGCTTTGCTCATATTAAACGATAAATACCAACGCAAATTCTCTCAGGTAGTAACTAGTTATTTCTGATATGCTCGGAAGGCGATATCTTGGTGCTGAATTAACACACAAGTAACACGCTAAAGTGGTAGTCATTTTGTGTTATTTCAACATCTCATTTTTTGCTGTGTAGCTTTGCTATTTTAAATAACTCAAGCTAGAAAACAAGTCACTAAACAAAGCAACGTTTATTTTAAAATAATAACTGTGTGATAGTTTCGCCAACTAACTGAATACTTGAAGATAATATTTTCAGTTATTTGGCGAAACTATCACACAGTTATTATTTTAAAATAAACGTTGCTTTGTTTAGTGATTTGTTTCCTAGCTTAAATAATTTTGTATTTTCACAACACCGCCGTAAAATTATGGAAAATTTAAATATTCTAGAGAATGTATCATGAGCTAATGTGATTTCTGCTTTAGAGACAGATATGACTGTTATACATTTCCAGGGTGTCTACTAAAATTCCAAAATGAAATTTCGTGACTTTTTCGTGACCTTTTCTTTGCCAAATCATAAAATTTCCTAACATTTTCAAGAGCGAATTTGGGTACGAATTAGGCCGAATTTTCATGCATGCGATAGAAACGTACTTTGCTTGCGATCTGGCAGCGTCTAAAGCCGACTATAGACATTTTTTGTGGTGAATTTTGACGTTTTATAGAACAAAATTTTCCAATCTGTACTCACATTTGTACAGTTTAAAAAAATCGTGACCCAATTGCTAAATTTCGTGACTTTCATGACCGTTTTCTGATTTCGTGACTTTTTCGTGACTTTCGTGACCGATAGACACCCTGATTTCATTATTTACAGTGGCTTCTGTCTGTCTACTGCTTTGAAAATTTTAATATTGAATTGTTGAGCCTATAGCTCAATTAGTAATAAGAATGACTGTGTTTTCAGGATTATTTTTCGACTTTTGGTTTTCAAAATTAGCTGCAGGCGAATACAAGTAACTGAACAATAATTTTATGAACCAAAATCATTTAATTACTGTAGTATGCTCTTGGGTACATAGTTGAACACTCAAAGTTAGGCAGAGGATAATATTTTGAGTTCAAGATTCCTTTTACTCTTTCACAATGAACACCATTGTCGGTTACGTTCTGATAATAACTTGAAGACTTTGGGAATTTCCCGGTTATCAAAAATATTTTGGTGAAATCCTGAACCTATTATTGAAATTTCAACGATGACAAAGGTGCCGTTTACTCGTCAAGTCCTGCCAAACTAAAAGTACTACAAAATTTACCATTTCTTTTGCTTGTTTATTCATAAGTGAAAGGAGATAATGAAATACAACTTACCACAATCATAGATAATGTTATCTTAAAACAGAAAATATGAACCTGAAAAATTTTCAGTGTTGTCACTCATAGAAATTACAGTGTTGCCAGAATAACATCTCCCCCAAAATCTAAGGTAAGACAGCGATTAGAGGAACGAACTCAACTGCATTTGTTTACGTATTATGTTGTCTTGCAATCCTGTGAATTACTTTTTAAATCATAGGCTAGTTGTATTTAGTTTGTAATGAACAAAATAGTTATAATATACAGTTATTAAAATTAAATAATAATGTTATTTAAAAAGTAGTTCACAGAATTTCAAGACAACATGATGCGTAATTAAATGCAGTTGAGTTAGTTCCTCTAGTCGTTGTCTTAACTTAAGATTTTAGGGGGAAATGCTATTCTGGCAACACTAATTTCTATGAACAGCAACACTGAAAATTATTCACGTTCATATTTTCTGTTGTAGAATAACATTATCTATGATTGTGGTAAATTACATTTCATTATCTCCTTTCACTCATGAATAAACAACCAAAAGAAAAATGGTAAATTTTATATTATTTTAAGTAAGTCAGGCTCTTAAGGAACTAAATAATCTGTGCTTCATGAATGTCATTCTAGATAAATAAATACATAAATGAAAAACTAAACAAAAACACTACAGTTATATGATTATTAAACTGTATTATTTCAATGAGAGTAGATAATGTATTTGATGAAAATGCTGTAATAAGGCCGAAGATGTAAAACACGTTTGGTAAAATGTTTATTCAAAGTCTTGTGTATCTGAATAAGAATTCACGCAAACCTAAGACATCAATTTTAAATTTAGGATCACTGGTACAAAGTAACTTACACAAAATGAAGAAGACAGGAAAATGAAATCTTATTTGTACTCAGGTACGACATGCAGAAGAATTTCCCTACACCGATTCCCACCAACTCTTATGCACACTCTAGTCTGTCTTTCTGCACTTTGCTCCCAACTGTTTCTCACTAAATAAGAGTTATCAATAACCACATTTATATACAATATATTTACTTTCTAGAAAAGAATTTCTTCATTACAACTTTTATGAAATAATGGTCAAAACATCTCATGACCACAATTCTTCTTAAACACACATCAGAAAAGTTGAAAGAAAGTGGAAAGATTACATACAGAATTTTAAGTATTTATCAGAGACTGCTTCCATTATTGGGACAGAAGTATGCCATCAAACTAAGGAAGTTCTTATCAAGTACTATATGTTTTGTTTTAATTAATTCGTTATAATTCAAGAAGTATTTACGTTATAATAATGACATGCAGTCAGTTACGCGTCCAAAACATGTTTAAACTACGCGAAAGTTATATCCATCAGAGATGTTTTCTATTATACGTCTCGCAACAGTGCATAGGCGAGGAACCAGGCAGAATGTCACGGACTTTTTGAAACACCACTCCTCGGTCATACACACCGAATACCTGCTTCACTGCTTTTGCACTGCTTTACTTTGGTGAGTCCATTCTTATTTATTTCCTTAATGTTTTCATTACTTTTTTTTTTTTTTTTTTTTGTATTTATATCCTCCGTGAACAAGGTTCTAGGAGTCGATAATGCTTACGCTGATGGCATATGTTTGCCCCAACAGTAAAGACAGCCCTTTAATGATGTACCTCATTTCAAAGTATTATTTACTTCAAGCAATTTGAACATAATAGAACACAAAATATAATAAAAATATATTTACTTTTTTTTAAAAAAATCTGCATCTTTACGTTGTATTAACATGTCACATAACAAATAATTTCTCTAATACCAACTTGCATGCAACAACTTGGGATGCACAAACATTTCATGCCACTTATGCGGATACTTTATTACAATTTTTATTTACAAGGCACATAATACTGTATATACAACTATCGGTTTCACAACATAATGCATTTGAAGTTCATATGGTCTATAACATCAGCATTATCACATGCGTATAAACTAAATATTTATAGAAGATTCATTCATACTCGTCTTAAACTGATATTAAGTATACATATCAGGATATTCAAGGACAGGCCCTAAGGAATATTCCAGGATAGGATATTTACATAAAATAATAACAAATCCAAAGTGTACTGTATTAAACATCAAGTAGTTCTATCAAATTCCATGCTAAAAATCCAGTACTACTTGGAGGTTGCTGTTCGATGCCGAAGAACGTTTTAATACGTTGTTTAACATATTTTAAAAATAATAATACTTAACATACAGTAAGCTGAAGCCCGAAGGAAGTTGTATATTCATGAGATATTCTTTTGAAACTAACTTAAGCAACGAACTCAATGCGTTTTCATAATAGAACTAAGAATACCATAGTTACTGGACTAAAAATTAATTACTACAGTTGATACTATCAACAAAAATGGCAATAACATCACGTGTTGGGAATGCCCTGTCCCGAATTTCGGAAAATTTCTCAAAGTATTCTACTATCCTGTGAAAGTCATGTCATACAATTAACACTTGTATACATTACAAAGATATAAATTAAAATTGATTATTTACATAAAAACATGGGAGCTTAATAATTGTATTTAAAGATTATACAAATTGTAGAAACGTGATAAAAGGAATATTGTTTCAGAGGATTTGAAAAAAATGTAGTTTACAGCGAAAATGAGACAAAATATTGAATCAACATAATCTACGCTGACTATGATTACAACTGTTCAACTGGCTGTAGTGTGGATAAGTAGCAAACTGGACGAAACGATACGAATCAATAGATTGAGTTATAAAGGAATAAATATGTGACGTACCCTTGTAACCGCCGTATACTTGACAGAAATAACAAATAAGTATCTTCTATTGGAGGTGACTACTGAATGCTAAAACTGATTCCAGCCTCGATTCAACAGCCCCCCAAGGTATTGCTAGATCTTCATAATGAATTTGAAACAAAACATGTTTCATGTTTAGTATTTGATCCGAAAACATTAAAACATACTCTGAAACCAGACAGATCAAGAAGAAGTTTTCTTATGTTATATTTGACAACATGATCCACAGCAGAGATAAAAAAAAAAAAAAAAAAAAAAATCTATTTATACAGTTAGAACGAGTGAGTTGGAATATGGGTTTTTATTCTTGAACAGCAATGCAGCTTTAATAAATATGATGTGCCTACAAATTCGACGATCCAACTCCGAGATATGATTCCTTCTATTAAATGAAAGAAACATTTTCTAATCAAATGTATCGAAAAACGTCTCTTTCCAGTTATAAACAGTCGAAAATGCGAAATATCAAGTTTTGAAACGCTCTAGCTTCTTCAAAACTGAGACCTATCACAAGCGGCTCAAGAAATTACAGAGGAACCTGGTATGCGCTCTATTTAAATATCCATGTTTCTGCCGTCCTCTGGTACCGGCGAAACGAATTGTATAAAGGATTAGGGTAGCAGGATATAATTTTAAGCACTAATAAAGCATTCGTTTCATCGATACCGGAAGATTCCTGGATTAACATCGTGTGAGGTTGCGGTGGCTCCGTGGTAGAGCGTTTATTTCTGATGCCAAGGGTCTCTGGTTAGATCTCAGACCGAGTCAGGTGGGCTCTGAGGTGGACAAACACTGTGCGCGTGGCTTTTCTCGGAATTTTCCCGTTTCGTCCTACGTTTCGATCTTTTTACCGTTTTGATCATCATCGTCGTAGACGTCTCCCTTGACCTCGGTGCATAAACGTGGGACATTAAACTTTAAAACAGAATCCTGTTGCTGCGCTGTGTGAATCATGCCATCAAATGCACCAAACCTATTTAAAAAAGTATTTACAAACAAAGTACACTGTCAAGACAGAACATATTGTTCTTAACATGAAGTAAATAAAACATGCTGTTATGCCAAACACATACACAAGCATATTCATGCAATACAATTACATGTTCTAAAACTATTTTAAAACACAAATAAAGGCCTCCCCTAATGAGGAACTGATCACAGATCCACGAAGCTCGGTATTACAGATTTATACAGAATTAATTATGTCATAGGTTCTAATGGAGTGTATATATATATATACACACACTTGCGTCTCAACTTTTTACTCTTTTCTGCTCTAAGGTAATTAAGTCTATTTAAAAAGAAAGATATAAAAAGTTTGCTAAAATCGACCAATAAACTCGCTCTTTTCCGCAACGTGATTTGTTACGGCGTGATAAAATACGACTGCTTCTTGGTAGCATACTGTTATCGTGTCCTCCTCCTATCTTAGAACATGTCAAGATTACAGAGAGTACCAATACTTATTGTTTGGTATGGTTTTCTTCAGAAAAAACAACACGAATATCCTAAATCAACTTTAGTTTGTTGTATAACTAAAATGCAAAATTCTGTAATGACCATCGCAAATGTAACCCGTTCATATACAATCAAAACATATTTTATGGAAGCTAAATTTTAGCAAGATCTTCCAAGTATTATGCTTATGATTATGTCAGCATAAACCCTGCTCTACATATTCAGTTTCCTTAAGTTCAAATGGAAATATAGTATGCAAAAACTACGGAAATTTAACGGAGAATATCACTTGTCTGGTATTTAATCTATTTTCCTTGTCAACAAGATCCAGGAACTGTCTAAATTTTCGTGTTTAAATCCTAGATTTTCACCAGGTCTTTTACATTTACTCTATTATTATCTCCTCTGTCTATTACAGATTCCCTCTGGTGTTGTGATCGGGCTTAGCCAAGATCATTTCTTCTCGAGTATGTTGCAGTCATTGAGAAGCTTCCTTACTATTCTCCTGATCATTGCAGCCTTTTTTCTCACATAATTATCTCTAAATCACACAGGCTTCTGTAATTTAGAGATAAGTATTTGTGTGTGTGTGTGTGTGTATATGTTGAATGTGTGGTTTGCTCTGTTCTGTTTCAAAGTGATTCGTGTTAAGTCCTGTGGTACATATTAGGAGTGGAACTATGGTTACAGTTTCTTGTTTTCCGCATGTCTTGATTCAGTTGCTGGGTCAGTGTACTCCCCTCTCTTTTCTTCAGGTTGTTATTTGATGATATTGCAATATCTATTACAAAGGCTGATTATTTTCTGTTCTTGTGTACTGATATAATAACCGATCCGTTGCATGTCATAGTTTATCTGTCCCTGTATAGTCTGAAGCTTTTGTTTTCCACCACAGGATGGGAATTAGATTTGTAATGTAATAGCTTTTCTGATATCAGGTAGCATTGGATTGCTATGGTTTGGTGTATAATTTCTGATATAATAATTTCTATTGTTTCAGTTTTGTCTTGCTATCTTCCACACTTTCCTGTTTTTGCAATTTCATCTTTCAGAATGCGCTTTCTGCAGTTTAGCGTTGGTACGATTTTGTCTTGGATTGCTACTATATGTCGTCCTCTTTCAATGAACAGGTTGTTCATATTACTATTATTAGTACTGAGACTTGCAATAAGAAATTATATCTTCACGATCTTTTTTTGAATGAATAAATAAATAAATAAATAAATAAATAAATAAATAAATATGAACTGGTACAATCCGCGGCAAAAAACTTGCAACATGAGAATGTAAGTTTATTGTGAAACTACGCCTAACAGCACAGGGAATGAACATAACGTCTAAGTGGCATGAATCACGCCAGGATAAACCTCAGCCTCCTCCCGTGCACACTTATTTTGGAGCAAAAGACTTCGTCATTTCACAATAAACTTATATGCTCATGTTGCAGGTTTTTTGCCGCGGATTGTACAAATGCACACTGTCGTGAAATTTCATATATTTCCTTCCAGAAGGTCAGTTGAAAAAAATGTACAGCAACTCCGTGATAACATTTCCATTCATGGCCAATGACCCACTCCATAATTCTCTAATTTTTATTACTGATATCTCCCAAAGAAAGTGGCACTTTTAAATTATCTGAATGAACCGGATCTCTGATATTCCCAATTCTTGGTACGGCTTTGGTTTAAGCGTGTTTTAAAAAGTTCCAACAATTTTTTTTTTCTTGATACTATAAATTTTCAAGGACGCTGTCCGGAATAAAGAAATTCCGGAACAAATACAAGTAAGAAATTACTTTCCAGGAAAAAACAGTGAAAATATGAACGCGCAATACTAAAAGCTTAAATTGAGAGAGATTTAGCTAAACGCTTTATCACTTAGTGACAACAAGTAGAAAGACTAATACTGAAAACAAGGAACTAGCCGTGAAGCGTATAATACTGTCCAATTACGACATGGCACCCAGCTGCAGATTTTCCAACTATTTTCCTGTTCTTTCATTTTACTTTCCTTACAACTTCTTCCCCCTCACCATTTGATGAAGATTTTAGCGAAAGTATTTATAGTTTTCTCCTTACGCTGTTTTATTGCAAATAAAAAATGTTGTTTTATATACATATTACTCTAATTTAACAAACTTCCGCATTCACACAATGCATGCTGATTTCAAGCATTTACAATTAATTTAATACAAGACACAGAAGCTATTACTACTAACATGGCACCAAGATTTTCTTTTAGATAGTAGCACCCGGGGGTATTCAAATAAAGCAACCTGTACAGACTTCCGCATTATTGCTTCGGTTAACCACATACCTCCAACTGGTGATCGAACAGCTGCTAAATATGAGTCTTGTCTCATAGCACGTCGTCGAATAGGCTCGTCTCGCGACCAAGTCGATGGAGTAACTAGTGTAGTCCAGGATTCGAGAGAGTTTGAACGAGATCGAGCACGGTATCGAGGCTCTGGGGGTGGTTCTATAGAAGGACAAATAAACAGCACCACAGGTTACATTACAGCATTAAATACAGCCCAACTAATAATGCTTGTTACAGTAATGGGTTCTGGTCATTCAGCAGTTATCACGACCAGAGAGCTGAAAATTATAATGTTCAGTTTGACACTGTTATTCTGCTATACTACAATGCGTTCATTCGAAAGAGAAGAAAGACTACAATTTGAAAATTAATTGTACTATAACAGCTTAAATGTTAGTTGAAATGACTGGGAAAAAAATACTAAGTTGAAATGACTGAAAAAAAACAAGAATTACTAACAAAATAACAAAACAATGACAAACAAGATTTAAAATAGAGATGGGTTCGATACTTGCAAGGCATTAACAATACTGATTTATACATTGGCCTCGATACTTTCACATCCCAAATATAATTTTATTGATATTAGCACAGCGAACGAAATAAATTAAAACAAAATATTTGTGTATACCACTCATGTTGAGGGCTAAAACTGATATTATTTCCAGAGAGGATTAGGAATGTTTTATCAAGTGTATTAGTTATAAATGTACAGTTATTGCTCAATCAGTACCAGTAAATCAAGGGATTTAGAATTTAGATTTCTGGGCTTTCGGCATCTATGGCCATTTAGCCCGTCGCGTATGAGAGATGACGTCCCTCGGCGAGCACACTACCTGGGAAAAGGGAAGGAAGAAAGGATTTGGGGAGAAAGGAAGCGGCATCGGACCTGTAAGTTAGGTACCACCCCAGCATTTGCCTGGTGTGAATGAGGAAAACCCAGGAAAACCTCATTCAAGATGGCTGTCCTGAAAAAGTTTTTTACACTTTTTTTCGACTGAGTGCCCCGACCGGAAATTGAACGCATCGACCAGTAAATCAATGTTTAGGATCGGTACTGAGAAGCTGTGATATCGACCCATCTCTAAAATGTAACCTTCTTGACTAATGAAAAAAACAGAATATATAACCAATTAAAGAAATAAATACACAAATAAAGTAACACTAAATTAAAAAACAAACAAAAACTCAAAACTTTTTTTAAATAATTAATTAAGTTGTGAGTTACACCAGCCAATTTAGAACATAAAAATAATGACATTTCTTTTTTTGCCATCAAGCGTTAGAAAATTATTCTGAAAATTTACTGTCCGTAACTGATGGAAATTCCTCATATCATGCAAAGTAAATCTACACTATCTTTTTAGAACAAATTACATATACCCACGCTTTGACAGCAGTCGACATTAATGTTGTTATTATCATTTTAAGCACACAAACAACCATGCATATTATAGATATTTCTTCACACGCTTCTTTCCCAAATAGTCATAAGTTAGCATAGTTGTAGTAGTATTAACAGTAGTAATTATTAATCACTACACACAATTCGCACACTGAAGTGCAGGACGAAAGGCGACATAAGCATATATAAATATATATAAAGAAGCCCACTTGCCAATACCTGTAGACTGGTTGATTTCTGACAAAAAATCCTGCGGTGGCTCGCAGTGTAATCTCTTACTACCTATGGGAATCAGTCGGTTCCCAGAGAGGGCTGGCAACGGTGTTGCACTTCCTATAGTAAGATCATTACGTATTTATACACTAATTAACATTACACACAAGATGTACCAAGTATATTTAAAGTAAAAAAGTGTAATAGTAGGCACAATATAATTTCGATTAAGGCACGTGACAAATATCCTATTGTTTCTTAGTTTTTTTTCATACACTAGCGATAAATTCATTCTCGTATGTGAGTGTCGACTTCTATATCCACTTAAGAAAAATCGCACCCAAACATGTATGTGTTTGACGAAATATTTGTATAAAAAATATTTTGTATGTAGTATCTTCGTGACCAAATTTTTAAAACTGTAAACACTCAACCTTTTTAAATTAAGTACTTTCTGCACAAATTGTAGCTCTCCAAACTAAAGTAAGTTTCTCTATAATAGTCTTTTGCTACTGAGTGTGGTCTGTGACGTCGAAGTTTATTGCTTAAGTAGTACACCACACAGAGACGAAAAGGAGGAGACAGAAATCTGACGTCGAACAAAATATATCGTCGAATAAGAATATCGATAGTGTGATTAATAAATTGACAAGTACACTACTCATAGATACATGATTACGAGTACACTGCCAAGACCTGCTTATCAGGATCACGCTAGTAGGCATTATACGATTGTAATGTTATTAGGATCACGCTAGAGGGCTTTTCTAGATTGTAAATGTTATTAAGATCACGTTAGTGGGTCTTGTAAGATTCTAATGCTATTAGGAGCATGTTAAGGTGCATTGTAAGATTGTAATGTAACTAGGATCACGCTAATGGGCATTACAAGATTGTAATGTTATTAGGATCACACTAGTGTGCATTATAATATTGTAATATTATTAAGATCACGCTAGTGGGCATTATAAGATTGTAATGTTATTAAGATCACGTTAGTGGGTCTTGTAAGATTGTAATGCTATTAGGAGCATGCTAGAGGACATTATAAGATTGTAATGTTATCAGCTAAGGTACATTGTAAGATTGTAATGTTATTAGGATCACGCTAATAGGCATTGTAAGATTGTAATATTATTAGGATCACGCTAGTGGGCATTATAAGATTGTAATGTTATTAGGATCACACTAGGGAGCATTATAAGATTGTAATATTATTGGATCACCCTAGGGGGTCTTGTACGATTGCAGTGCTATTAGGATCACACTAGTGGGAATTATAAGATTGTAATGTTATTAGGATCACGCTAGTGGGAATTATAAGATTGTAATGTTATTAGGATCACGCTAGTGGGAATTATAAGATTGTAATGTTATTAGGATCACGCTAGTAGGCATTATAAGACTGTAATGTTATTAGGAAGACGCTAGTAGACCTTATAAGATTGTAATGTTATTTAGATCACGTTAGTGGGCCTTATAAGACTTTACTGTAAGTAAGTCTGTCCGATAATACTTCGCACGATAACTCTCGAACAGAAGCAGAATTCTGTTTTTGTGCAATAGACAGCTAGAACGATTATCTCGAACGAATTTGTTAAGTGAGCCAATTCGGTAACATCTTCACGGATAACGGTGGGTATTCATATTTCCTGTATTCATAAATAAAAATATACGTTTCGCGTAATGCTAGTATGCAACCCTGGAAACATTACAAAAATAGGGTTGCATAAGCGTCTATTTAGATATTGTACTTACTATAAACGCAAGCCTATTCATAAATATGCATTTCACGTGATCCTATTTACTGCCTTTAGCCGAGTTTATTCCTTTATCCTTTCTCATTCCCTCCCCTCCTTTGCTCTGGTGTTTCTCTTTGCTATTTCTCAGACCGTAAAAGAATGATAGTACGTCATACAACGACTGCTCTACAACATAATAGGCTTATTTTGACACTTCCACAGCTTACGATTTTACTTTCATTGTCGCGAAAATAGGCTAATAATAAAAAGACCAATTTATTATACTTTTTTAAAAAATAAACACCAATAATAAAAAATATATTACGAAATTTCGTAACGTGCACATGCACATACATGGTATGATCATGCACAACTTAAAAATAAAATTTCAGAAAACAATAAAAACCAAAAAATGACAAAAAAAATCTTTTGTCTCAATAAATGTTTCTTTATCATAAATATTTATAGTACCTTCCTCGTACACTTGTAATTTCCTTCAAGTTATTCAGCATTTATGAAAGGAATCTGTTTTATGTGACTGAAAATAGATATTAGTTCCCACCTACTTTTCATAAAATCAACTAAGTTTTTAATCATTTATATTTTCTAGTAGGTAAACACTGGTTTTATCAATTTCATTCAAATCAATCCTGTTATTGTTCAATGTGCATATATATCTTCTTAAAAACTATGTCTTACAAAATAACAATTACTATCTTTATTAATTTTCCTGATAAAGAAATCTTAACTGTATACTATGTGGATTCTAAGGTTTGTAATATAGGGTGGAAACTGAAGAGGTGTCACACAGAACGCATACTGGAATACTTGTTAACCTTTCGCTTCTAATGATACACACATGCGCCACAACTTTGCAACGATGTCATCCTGGCTTCTTTCCATGGTTTCCTGCTAGTTCATAGATGTATGCTATGAACTATGCTTGATTTAGCTTCTATGCTTAATTTATACATCTGCTAATAGGTAGTACTACAGTGGTTGCTTTTCAAGTTGTACCCTGGATCATACAGGATTCATTCCACACTTAAAAAGGCATAACAGAACAAAAAGGAGCGAATTCCAGCACGGACACTCTCGACAATCTTTTTGTAACCGACCTTTTGTATCCCATCTTTTTGTTCAAGGACCCATTGTATACGCTGTTCACACCAACTTTTTAATATATAGCCCACTACTTTATACAAAGGAAATTTGTTTCCTTTTTTAATTAATGGGAACTTTGAAGGTTTGATTTCACTAATTTTCTTCGGTAAATCTATTTAACTGACTCTTACTCCATGAAAATGAATATATAATAAATTTAGTAGTCTAACGTTAGATCAACTTTAATCTTAGTAATGTACAGGGTATTTCTAAATGACTATCGAATTTTAATTAAGTGTATGTTTTCTTTCATATACAATACGCAAATGAAACACACTTTTAGAGCAAAGATAACTCAAACTTTTTTTTTTCTACTTTGCAGATGGAAATTTTTATAACTCCGTCGTAGCACGGTGCTAATTATAAAGATGGTGTCGACTCCTAAGCGTAAAGAATTCTATAGGCACGGCGCTAAAAAAAAAAAAAAAAAAAAAAAAAAAAAAAAAAAAAAAAAGTTGTTTGAGTTGTAATATCTTTGTTCAACACCAAACTGGAAACAGATTGCCATTTGGCGATCGAGGTTCAGATGAGACTTGCACTCACTACCCTCAATGAAGCTCGGAGGTTTGCGCTCATTATACTCAATAGGGCTAAAACTCGCTCAGGTTCATTACCTCATTCAGCTCGCGCTTCCTCGAACTCAGGTTCTGGCCAGCTATCCACTTACAGCGCTCACATTCAATTATTGTGCCCGAAAGCCAGAGTTTGGATATCTCTGGTTAGGAGAATGGACCTATAGATTAACGGGGAATCAAGGTCATGCATATTTCACCAAACGCGTGAACAAAAACAACGAAATTTTTCAGTTTAACGTCCCACGATTATGCCTGTTCGGCTAAGCGAGACGGATGATTAAGGCAAGTGAATGATGGTGGAATGAAAATGTGGAAAGAAACGGCAGTATCCCGACAAATCCCATGGATACGATGTTGTCCACCACAAACTTACTTGGCCGGAAATAGAACCAGGGACTCCACGTACGAGAACTAAATATGAGAAAGCTAATCACCTAGACACGATTGTTCACTAGAAATGAGCATTATATTATTCAGTAACTGTAGCCTCTAGCGTTTCAAATAATTTCACGAATCTGCCTCTGAATACTCAAATGTTAGCGGTTGTCCTTTATCAAAAGAAGCTGTGTTTATTCCCACTTATATCTGAGAACTGAATTCAAACAAATAAAATGATATTGTATCTGAATTTTAATTCCTCTCAACTATATCACGTACACATAAAGGAGATAAATGATAAATAAAAGCAATCAATAATACAATTATTTGAATGATAAAGTGGGAGAAAGAACAAGATAGCAGAGGACATGAGTTGTCCATCAAATACTCGGATGGCCCAAGACTAAATATATCTGTTGGTACTAGAGATCAACACTTAAGAGCCTGACATACTTAAAAAAAACTTTTGATTTTTTTTTTATTATTATTCATAAGTGAAAGGAGATAATGAAATGCAACTGGCCACAATCATAGAAAACGTTATTCTACAACAAAAAAATATGAACCTGAAGAATTTTCAATGCTGCCATCATAGAAATTACAGTGTTGTCAGAATAACATTTCCCCAAAAATCTAAGGGAAGACAGCGACTAGAAGAACGAACTCACCTGCATTTGATCATGTTTTGGTATCCTGCACATACTTTTCAAATAACATTGTTATTTAATTTTAATAAATGTATATTAAAACTATGTTGTTTATTACAAACAAAATACAACTATTATTTAAAAAAAAACAGTTCACAGGATACCAAAACAACATAATACAGGGTTTTCATAAAGTATGGACGGATTTAATTCGCTTATAATTTACATAAAAATGCTCATATTGAAATCAAATAAAGTGCAAACGGTAGCGGAAGGATTAAATTTTTATCTGTAATCTGTACCAGCTCAGTCCGTCCACGGTTGTCTGTGGAATTCCGAGTTCCATGGACCGTCTAGGAATCGACTTCTGTGGGCTGTTGATTATGCTTTCCCTTACCCTGCTCACTGTTGCAGGCGATGTTGGCGGCCTCCCATTTCGAGGACGGTCTAAGACGCTTCTTGTCTCTAAGAACTTACCATGCCACTATCAGATTGCATGCTAAGTCAGTCAACAGTCAACATTGAAACAACAATGGATGGAATTTGGTAAGAAACTGACCCTTGCCCTCCCTCTCCCTCTCTCAACGTGTTCAGAGTTGCCGCTTATCTAACAGTGTTGCCAACTAAAAACGTAATCCTTCCGCTACCGTTTGCACTTTATTTGATTTCATTATGAGCATTTTTATGAAAATTATAAGCCAATTAAATCCGTCCAGACTTTATGAAAACCCTGTACGTAATCACATGCCGTTGAGTTTGTTCCTCTAGTCGCTGTTTTAACTTAGATTTTGGGGTAAATGTTATTCTTGCAACACTGTAATTTCTATGATGGCATCACTGAAAATTCTTCAGGTGCAGATTTTTTCTTTAGAATAACACTATCTATGATTGTGGTAAGTTGCATTTTACTGTCTCCTTTCCCTTATGAATAAACAAGCAAAAGAAAGATAGTAAATTTTGTATTACTATTGTGCTCATTTCTAAACACAAATTACATATATGAATAAAAGGTAAAAACAGATAAGTTCAGTAGTTACACAAAATCCGAAGATTTTCACGGTGAAAGTAGTTATCAAACGTCAAAGAAGAACAAATCATGTTGTGCGAATTTTACCCACTCACTTTTAAGTGAACTCATGCCTCATGCAACTGTGCAAGAAGATAAAGATAAAAAAAAAAAAAAAAAAAAAAAAAAAAAAAAATGCAAAAGTAAGACATTTTGGGGGATGGGTTCAATAGTCAAAACACAGACGCCATTCAACTCTACCTGCTATTCTGGAATGTGGTAGAAACGTTAAAACGTTATACGTGGCATTTACGCTAAAAGAGCGAAGAACTTTAGGAGAATACATCTCTACGCTACTCGAATAGTATCTAGCAGATGTGTGCCTCTGTCTGATGAAAAGAGGCAGTTCTGGAATTGAACATACAAGAAAATAACAGTGAAATGAATGTAGAATAGGCGCAAAAAATACCTGCATTACTCAAAATAAGATGGAATAGTCACATTGGGTGTTTTGTAATATAATGCTAAACGCTAATGATAAAAAAAAAGAAAAACAAATGAACATCTAAACGTTTTACAAAAGAGGTATACAAACACTAAAAAGCTCACTACAATGAGGGAAATGTATGTTTACCACGCAATTAACAATTTCTCCATAGCAAGTATGTTACACCACAGATAGGTAGGGAAAAAAGAAATGGCATATGACTTCCTGGCACATCCGTAGAAGTTGTTCCATGAATCGGCACAAAAAATAAAATAAAAACTAGTACAGGAAAATGTCTACATCGCGGTAGGCTAAGGCGATACCTGTTGATTTTCGAGCCTCCCTACGTAACAGTCGAAAGAAGTGCTGGGTGTGATAATTTTCTTTACCGAGACGCACTACCATAAGTGAAACCTTAGAGAATATGTTAATTAAATCTCATATCCCATTTCTCCTGTTGTTCACAAGAAAGTACATTTCTCTAGTTGGTTTGAAGTATAGAAATCATAATCATTTAAATAACCTGGACAACAGTGATACTAACGCCCAGAAATATCCATACTGCCACACAATATCATCACCTCCAGAATATACAGGATGTTCAGAAACTTAAAAAACTTTGGAAAATTATTCCTCACATGAAAATATGAAACAAATAATAGACTAAATAGGGTGTACAAATGGATAATTTCGGAAATTACTGCTAAGAGACTGTTTTGACCAGATTGCGTTATGCACACACATGATTACAGATTATTCTGTCCAAAAATTGCTGGATTACGTTACGCACACACACAATTACAGACTACCCTGCCCATAAATTGTATTGTTTAACCGATGCAAAATTTACAGTTTTGGTGATATTTAGTTCAATTAACCAGTAGGCTCCATCTCTACGACATAACAGATTAAAAAATGTTAAATCAATAATTCTTGGATTATACAATACAAACTGTTATATATATGAAAATGCGTTTGGTAACGTAAGTACGAAACTATACGAATTAGACAGTAATTGTGTAAGTTTATTATATTTTTTCTTTGAACACTAGGTTTACAAATATCTTAATTACCTGACATTTCTGTCGACTAGGTTCTGCTAATTTTCATGATAAATATATACACATTGGACAGTCTAGTGTCACATCATCATATGACATATACAGGTATCAAGTTTTTAACCATTTAGGAGCAGATATGATACGTCAGTTGTATACGAAGGTACAAATACGCGTGCATATAATTCAATACGTTTATAACTTAGGATAAAAATCAAATTCACAATTCCCATGCCAGGATAGCACTTACGGATACGCAAACATATTTTGCGTTTACCACTTGAGAAACCGCAACAAACATAATATAAATGGGCGAAAATTTTTGCTAGTTGATGTACAATTAACATATCTGGACCATACCTAATTCTGTGGTACCATGCATGAACCTAATAACCCATTGACATTGTTTTGAGTACCGGTACTTCTGGTTATGAAGTTATATACGGGGCAAAGCATTTTAAGACTCTAATCTGAATCTAACAGA
This sequence comes from Thermobia domestica, assembly GCF_964235325.1. Lineage (NCBI taxonomy): Eukaryota > Metazoa > Arthropoda > Insecta > Zygentoma > Lepismatidae > Thermobia > Thermobia domestica. The sequence continues at coordinate 7,625,728 of NC_137468.1, forward strand.
TACTAATTTCAATCAGCTGAACGCTGGTCTGATTGATGATAAGTGAATGGGGACATCATCAGCTCCGAGAGGTATTTGTTCCCGTCACGAAAACATCAACGGTAGATAAATCCTTTTTTAATTAATTAATTGAAACAAATAAATAAATAAAAATTCTCAAAAAATAACATTTCTAAAGAGTGTACATTCAATAGAAGCGTGATGAAATAATAAAATAATACAACAAACTCTTTTAATTTAGACATCGCCAAAAGCTAAATGAATAAAATAAGAGGGCATATAACAAGAATAGTGATTAAAAGAATACGACTTATTAATACAAAGAAATGTAAGCAAAAGAGTAGTACTCACAGCAAAACAAACAGAATATATTGTAAGTAGCGTTTTCGCAAAACTCTGCTTCCATCTTCAGCTTAAAAACAATTCGACGAGGATTAAAACATGGGGAAGAAATGTTGTAAATAGGTTTAAAAAAAAGTTTAAGGGATTTAAAATATGTGAAGCCTTCTTTACAACAGTGACGAGTGAGTGACCATTGACATGTATTTTTATGTTTGACAGAAGACTTGTGGTTCACATTTTTTAAATCCTGTTAACCATTTTTTTACCTTCCACATTCTTCCCAATGCTTCGAATTACTTTAAGCTGAAGATGGAAGCAGGGTCTTTCGAAAGCGCTACTTACAATGTTTTGTTTCTTTTGCGGTAAGTACTACCCTTTTGCTTACATTTCTTTATAAACATTACCATCGCTCGCAATACTGTGATATTAGGGTGGTCCAAAACCAAATAAATGAATTAAAAAAAAAAAAAAATAAATAAATAAACTTCTTCAAAATAATCCTCCACGAGGCTTATTTTTTCCTCGAGTCATAAGCTACTTACCTGCAAAATTTCAGCCCTATTGCTCAATATTTACAAATCGCTCAACTTTAAAACTTTTTGTTCTTATAGTATTTCCAATGATCTAATACTAGAATTTTTGGGAGGTATACACTGGACCGTTTTCAAAAATATAGCGTATGCCTACCTTCGTATATACTCGTTCATTTCGTAAATGTAAGGTAAATATATGCTGCACTATAAAAATTTTATATGGGTAATGGGTATACACCCCATTACATTCCTGTATACTACATTATAGGAGTCAAAACTTGTGAATTATTAAAAATGGCTGTGGTGATGATGTAGCTGAAAAAGGTTTAAGTCTTATCAAAAGTATAATGAAGCCTTGACGAAAAAACGACGAAGAGAAGCAGTTTAGTCTTCAATTGGTTGAAATCCATCGTAAAAATGTTCCCGCTCCACTGAAGAAAGCGTTTTTGTAACTTGAGAATACAAATACTGACATTTTGTTCTGAAAGGTTTGACAACAATTAACAAAAAAGGCAAAATGGAGCGACCTGTAAATATGACTTAATTGTACTGAAATTTCGTTAGTCATTTCTATAGATCAGAAGGAACCTTGTGAACCCCCGACTATTGTTAGTTTTGTTTTGTGGACCACCCTACTGTGATATTAATTAAAAACCTCTCACAACGTTAACGGTTTCAGTCCCGTGAACAAATGCGAAAATGCCATCACTAAACCTACAGTTATCCTCAAAAACCTGACTACTATTATTAGTCAATCTTCAACGTTTTATGAGGCTTAAGTATTCATTTTACAAGTATGTAGTGAATACTCAGTAGGGCGATTTATTCTTCACAATACCGATGGTTACCGCCATGAATAGGAATGTGAGAGATCGAGTGTCCAATACGCAAACGCGCCAAGATCATTTTATCTTGACAATTAGTAGACGAAGACATCTACTTCTGTGGCAGCGCGTTCGTTTCACAAATGCCGACATGTCCTGGCACCTAACAGACAACACAGTTCTGTTGCTGTAGCTGATGTCCTCTCACTAGAATATAGGTATCTTGCACGAGACCATGTTTACTAAAGATACTCCATATGCTTACGCGGAGGCCTGGTAATCTAACTCATACACTAAATCTCTTAAGACGAGACTTAAAATACACACAAATGAAGGAAGTGTTTACCTTCAATTTTTCAATATTGTTATGGGTTCATGCATCGAGCCTCAGATTTATTTATTTATTTATTTTAGTATATTCAATTTTCCTCGTTCTATTTATAATACTACATAGAACTGTAAAACTTCTATTATATTAAGATTTCTCTGCTATTTTACAGAAATTCTTAATTAGGAAACACCACAGATTATGATATTGATTAAATATGCCACAATTCATTTTTTTTTTTTTCATGTTTTTTGCCTGTTGTTAGCTATTCGTATTACTGACTAAGAGAAACTAAATAATCCTTAGCCTTAAAGAGTTGAAGATTAAAGACTCACCTGCACTATCCAGAGATTTACTTTCTTTGCCTCTTGATTCAAACTCCTTCTTCCTGACCGCCACATTGGGAATACTCTTCTTCGCAGACAATCTGGACAACTCACTTCGATAGAAATTAGTTTTGTTAGCTCCTTCGTCGTCCAGCTGTCCACTTTCAAACTGCTTGGCCACACGCGACACCAACTGCAACGAGGGCATGTGACTGATTTCACCAGCTCGAACGAGATACGAATATGTTTGCGGAGATGTAGGATCCTCTCCATCTGACTCGAAGTTTCTCGCTCGAGGTGACGAATTTGAACCGGCGCTGCCTTGCGCCGGTGAAGAAGGCAAAGAACAAGGCAAGGAGGAGGGCTGAGAATCATCACTAGAAATCGAAGACTGTCTCACAAAAGCACTATTGGCGGGCAAGTTCTCGTGAATCCTACTAAGCGTTGTAACAAACGATTTCCCATGTCGGAAACTACCACTTGGGACAGATCGAAGCGATCCTTGTACCACTCCATCAGATGACGACAAGCTGCTATGTAAACCTTTCCCAGGGACGTTGGTGACTGGGCCGCCATAAATGAACTGGCCTTTCTCAGGGGAAGATTGAAGAATTGGGGCACTATAACATCCAATCTCAGCAGCGTCTGCGTCGTCTCCTAAATCTTTCTCAGAGTCAATAGACTTGACTCTTCGTAGATTCTGATGAGAGGGTCTTGGTTTACTTGTACTAGGGCTCTGGACTTTTGTAGGCGACTGTAGCTGACTAGGGCCATTTTGCAATGGGGGCCATAATGGACGCTGAAACTTTTGGGGATGAGCATAAAATTCTCTTGGGATAGGCTGTGGTTTCGTAACAGGCAACCATATTGGTTGGTTCGGTCTCTTTAGAAACTCTTCTTTCTGCTCAAAGCTCTTCTTAATTCTACTTATCACAGAATCAGCGGCATAGCTTTCACAAGCGTCTGTGGAGCCTAACGTTATCGAGCTATTTCTAGAATCATACGACTGCACACTATCTTTACTGCTGTAGGTTTCTTGGCCACTAGGTGGCAGGGAGATCGATGATTCTCTTCTTCCTCCAACAGTACTATGAGAAAAGCTTGGAACCTGTACGCTATTTACACTACTACTACGCACACTTTCCACACTACTGTACTTTGAACTATGAGTGCTTGCAATGCTGCCATCAGAATTTATAGTAAATGGATACGGGCTTGGTACACTTACAAAGTACTTCCCACCCCGGTCTCCACTTTCAGACTTTTGGATATCCAGAACACCGGGACCCCACACGCTTCGCTCTACGCCATATCGACTTGCACTGCTGGGGCCTCCTTCACTAGACTGCTCACTATAATCACCATGAACAGAACTACTCGCACTCACTAACAACCCTTTTGGTACAGATCCTTCACTTGACCTGCGAACTGCCCCCTCTTGAGGGTGGTACCGAACAATCTGCCATGGATGAGAGGATGGCTCGTCGCTTGATATGTTGCCGATTGTCCGAGCATTGACAGGGTGTACCCCCGAGCTAAAAGTGGTGACGGAAGAGTGACTTGTGGAAGAGAACGGAAATGCGGAAGATGAGCTGATGTCCACAGGCTGATATGGTTTCGGTCTTGGCAAATGGGAGAACTGAAGAGTTGATTTCATATTTTCTGAAGGTCTCAGTCGTTGGGGGCGCTGATTCGTTTCAGGATTATGTGCCGTTTTAGCAAAGTACTGAAAAGAACAAAAACAAAATATATTAATCATTACATTTGGGAGATTGAAACGACAACAATAACTGTTTATAATTTCCGCTGGAGATTAACAACTACTTAAGATATAACTGAGAGCTGATAAGATTAAGTCCGCGCTTATGAAGTACGCTGAAACACGCTTCTTATCCTACTGAACGGAGGCAGACTGGATAGCAGAGCCAATTGTAGCTCTTCAGAAGAGTCACATCAGTAAATATTTAAATATTATCCTTACAGATTACGGCAAGAAAGCTTGCTTAATATCCTAAGTCTTGCATACAAGCTTTCTGAAGCCGCCTTTTCTCAGCTTGTAGCAAATACATTTTTACCAATGTGAATTCCTTCACGAGTCACTATTACAATACCGCAAACAGTGGCGTAAGCACTATACAACATTCAGCGTAAGCTCTAAACTCCGATAAACAAAATATTTGTATCCTTCCGCTTGTCACAAATACGATTGGCTAGTGATGTATCACTCCCACTCAACACGGGGAGGAGCAAATTATACACGTGCATTTTGACAATACTGTCTCATGTTGTCCAAATACTTACAGCAGCAGCAGAAAAGAAAGAGAAAAACTCGAAAGATTAAAAAAAAAAAAAAAAAAAAAAAAAGTATTTGAATTTCGCTGGTAAACAATTGTTGCTTAGTGAGTAAAGGTTGCCTTGTTGGTGTTTCATCACACCACTCGCGGAACCGGGATTTATGCCAGCCATCTTTCAGACTTTAAAAGCAGAAAACCCGTCCACAGTTGAGTTGGCGCCATAATTACTGCGCATGCTTAGTATTTATTTCCATTGTTTCATTAACCACACTCGATTGCAGTATTATTACATAATCTGTATTATATTTTTGTCATTTATAATAATACAGCAGTTTTATATGAAGCTTCATAATAAAAGTAATAATGCAATCACATGAACTATTTTGCGGAGGAGTACAAGCGTCGGTAGGACAACGGCAAATCAGCGAGATTTAGTTTCACGTGGCTTTGTTTATCGCAGTTTAAAGCTTACGCCGAACAATGTTTAGTTCGTCAAGGGCTGTCAAGCTCCAAGTTCATAAAGGGGGTTCAAGCTTCCAAGTTCACATAATTTCACGTGTTGTATACATATTAATATAGTAAATGTTTATTTTTGTATAACATCTTGCTCAACAGCGGCCCTACGTACGCCGTTGACCATAAAAGAGTTATATTTGCAAGAAGATCTAGTGAATTGTCCAAGTTTATATTGATCACATTTGCATTCTTCCCAAACACCTTAGTAAACGCTCAATTCTTATCATCTAGAGGTGTGACTATCTAAAGTACACTACGATGAGACACATTTGGATATTCAGTAGCTACATATTATATAGTCAAAAGAAACTGACAAAAAAGAGCAACTGTCAATTCATTTAGTCCAAAACATATGCTCCCTTTTTGAAAACATACAATTTTGTACAGCATACATTTTCAGTTCAGCTGGATGATATTACGTAATTTTATTGCATAGGGGGAATCATATTGATAACATTAGAAAGCTTACCTAACATACTAATATTTGCATACAGTTTTCTCCTCTAAGCTTTTAGCAATAACATTTAAAGATTTACCGCTGTGACTTTCCTCAAGAACCGCCACTATTTTAATAACGAGCAACCTCATCTTTTTTAAATCAAGTTTTTAATGAGTAGTTTCCCAGGCAGTTAACTTATGAATAAAGTGGCTACGTGAACATACAAATTGAGGCACACACGTACGATACTAAGACAAAACAGTAATACAACTTTTACCGTGACACTAACCTAAAAAATAGGGATATGTGACACGCACAGCTAAACACTATAGGTTACGAAATTCCATACGTACACAAATATATACAAAAGAAACTAATTTATTTTACGTTTTTTTCAATTTTTTTAAATTCTTACACATACACCATCACAAACATTTAAACAAAACACAGTTACCTTCATTAAAATACTACTTTTACCGAACACTATACAAAATACTTAAAAAGAATTGCAAACAAAAATACACTAATGTAAACAAGTATCAAAACAGGAGATTGGTACTGTTATTAACAAATCCAATACACAATTTCCAGTACTACAAACAGTATTAATTATTTTAAAACAATCCCATGTTCAAAACTTCTAGCTGCAGGAGCGAAGTCAAACTGAACGTTGGTAAAAGAACTTGTGGAAGTGCAAAATGGAGAGAACTCTGAAAAAAACCATGGACCATTAAAAGTTCATTTCAGTTAGGCTGCCGAAAATACGAAAAAATGAACTTTAAAGGTGCATAGCTCCAAAACTATTGGACATACCGTAGTCGGGTCAAGCCTATATTTAGGAACTAGCATGTGCCCTATCCAAATATCCATGTTTCAGAATCCTGCGGTACTTCCGTAACAATTTTTATAGAGGAGGTTTGTAAGTACTTCAAATTATAAGACCGTAGTCAAACTCCCTCTCCAAAAATTGTTGTGTGAGTACCTTAGGATTCTGGAACATGTATTTTTAGATAGCCCACATATTAGTTCCTAAGTGAAGTCTAGACCCGACTACGGTAGGTTTCATAGTTTCGGAGCTATAGGACTTTGAAGTTCATTTTTTCATGTTTTTGGCAGCCTATAACTCCGAAAGGAAGCATTTGTGCAGTCGTATTGGTCTCATCTTATCTTGATGTCAGGAATCACCTCCCAAACGTTGTCACTGTTGTTTTCAAACACCCTGCTAGATTAATCCTGCTCCAGCGCCATCTGCTAGCGATCGGCTGAACTACATCCAGCCTAGGGGCGAGCACGTGGTCAGGGCGCTGCGACGCTCTGTCCCTAACAGGCGCATCAGGAGCTTTCTAGACCTAGTGGCTCCCCAGTTTGCCTCAGGACGCTGGGTGGGCGCCGAAAATTAGGAAACATCGGTTGGGACTCGAACCCGTGACGACGCGGACATGAGTCCAACGTTCTAACCACTAGATTACGGTATCCCCTTAATAATAATAATAATAATAATAATAATAATAATAATAATAATAATAATAATAATAATAATAATAATAATAATAAAACAAACCACTTGGCGTAGATTAATCCTGCTCCAGCGCCATCTACTAGCGATTGGCTGAACTATGTCCAGCCTAGCGCCAAGCGCTGCGACGCTCTGTCCCTAAAAGGCGCATCAGGAGCTTTCTAGACCTAGTGGCTCCCCAGTTTGCCTCACGACGCTGGGTGGACGCCGAAAATTGAGGAGCACCGATGTTCCCTAAAAATTCATACTATGGAAGAAATTACTTTGGTGGTGGCAATTCTATGCATGAATTCGTCTCCACAGAAATAAAATATATCAGTCACTCAGACAGCCTGTAGACCAACGGAATGAGAGAGTAATTGCAACAGCAAATCAAAACATTATCACGTAAGAAAAAAAAAAAATGGGAGTTTCAGAATTAGGGCATGATACACAATCGCCAATACCGTAGTAATGCTTTTGACAAATTGCCTGAGATTAGGAATCCAACCCTTCACAGTAGAAGTAAACGCTGTATTAATATGCCGTATAAATTTTATCCCTGTTTGAATTATAGAAGAAGTTGAAGGTTACTTAAATAAATCTACGAATATGAAAGTTCTACCATGTTATACAAAAACTCATACGTAATAACAACTAGACAATAAACAGAAGATTTTTAAATTTTATTGAGAAACCAAATAGAAACTAATTATTCATTAATTAATTAACGAAATGTATAAAAAAAATCTTTTGAAATTCTTTCGCGATAACGCGATAATTTTAAATTTAAAACACACTTGTAAATTTATTGATCCTTTTCAATATGAGGGTACATGAGACGTAAATCTAATTCAGTAACTATCGCCATGCCTTATAGAGCCCGAATGTTCAATATTCCATTCACAAAATCTCTTCACTGACTTGTGTCCTTAGCCAACTGGACTGTTATTATTTTGTATTCCGATTTCTGTGAGATTCATCTTAATATTTTCTTCCCATCTGCGCCTAGGTCTTCCTAATGGTCTCTTTTTACGATTGGGTTTCCCGTTAAAATTTTAAAAGCGTTTCTACTTTCTTCCATTCTGGCTACATGGCCTGCCCACCTGAGCCTCCTAGATTTGATGACCCTAACAATGTTTGGTAAACAGTATACATTATGCAGTTCTTTGTTATGAAGTTTTTGCCATTCTCCATTTCCGTTCATCTTGGGTCCGAATATTCGTGTCAGGATTTTGTTCTCAAATACTTTTAGTCTACGTTCTTCCTCAGAGTAAGCGACCATATTTTGCAACCGTAGAACTCAACAGGCACGATTATGGTTTTACATATTTTAAGCTTCAAATTCCTCGACAGAATTCGCGACGACAAGAGATTTTGAACCGAATAATAACACGAGTTCCTTGCTTTTCGTCGTCACTTAATTTCTTCGTGAATATGGTTTTGGTCTGTTAATTTTGATTCGAGATATTTAAAAGTATCCATTTGTCGGAAGTATTATTTGATACTTGTAACGTATTCATACTTTGCAGTATTATGATCCCGACGAACTTCTATGTATTTAGTTTTCTCTGCATTTCCTTCTATTGTTCTATCATCTTCTATTAAATGTACATTGTCAGCATACGCCATAACCTGCTGAATACCATTCAGCTCTAGACCCTGGTTCGTATCTTTGATTTTGCTTATAGCGTACTCCAAGATAAAGTTGAATAATAATGGCGACAACGCATCTCCTTATTCTTCTGATATTATAATAATAGGAAAGGAAATCATCACTCATTGTTTTTATAACTATAGCAGTTGTAAACTGTGGGAAATTTCAATGCTGTTTCGTGACCTCAAGACATCTATTGTTTACTAGAGATCGCCATTTTACAACTGGGACTCTATTCTCTAATCTCATTGAGGCTTACACTAAATCAGACTCGAACTCGCTCAAGCTCGGGATCCCTATCCTTAATACAGCTTTCGCCAGCTCAATCTCGCGCTCAATAAGGGCTCATGCTTGCTATCCTCAATGGGGTTTGCACTCGCTCGAGCCTAGGCTCGCAATCCTCAATAGGGTTTGCGCTCATTAACTTTATTGAGATCTTATTCATTAAGGATTCAAATTCCTTATCTACAATGGGGTTTGCTATCCTCAATAAGGATTGCGCTCATTAACTTTGAGCTCGTACTCACTAAGGATTCAGATTCCTTATCCTCAATAGGGTTTACACTCGCTCAAGCCTCGGCTCATAATCCTCAATTCATTAACTTCATGAGTTCGCACTAATAAGGATTCAGATTCGCTATTCCCAAAGGAGATTGCACACGTTAATCATGTTGGAGCCTGATATGGCTCGCATTCAAGAGTCAAGCAAGCTATCAACTTATATAGAGCTTATATTGTTCACGCTCATTACTGAGTTCGAGCCCGAGAACTGAAGTATCGAATTTGGACATCTCTAGTGTTTACTATTCTCTCCCCTTTTTTCATATTTATCAAAACCACACACAAAGAAGTAAATATTAAAACCCACTCTAGAACTTACAAAATATTTGTTTATTAAAATATCCTAGAATATCATGCACTTCTACGATGGTATCGATTGATAAGCAATTACGTCTATCACAACGTAACCTAATTTAAAAGATATATGTTTAACCTTGAAAGTTCCCATGTGTTTATTCCAGCAAAAATATTTTCGAAAACTGCTGTTGCCTTTATCCTCAGTCGCTCCAACAACGAAAAAGCTATACACTAAACCATACATTTGTTAAGTCCATAAATAACATTAAATACAGCGTAATTGACAGCACTACGCTAGGATCTATATTAACAGATCGAAACCATATTCACGAAGAAATTAAATGTCGACTAAAAACAGTGAGTTTGTGTTATTATTCAGTTCAAAATCTCTTGTTATCGCGAATTCTGTCGAGGAATTTGAAGCTTAAAATTGATAAAAACGATGATCATGACTCGGTTGTGTATGGTTGCGAAACAAGGTCACTTACTCTGAGGGAAGAATATAAATTGAAAGTATTTGAGAGCAAGATCCTGGGACGAATATTCGGACCTACGAGGAACGGAAATGGGGAAATGGCGGAAACTTCATAACGAGGAACTACATAATTCATACCGTTTATCAAACACTCTTAGGGTCATCAAATCTAGGAGGCTGAGGTGGGTACGTCATGCAGCCAGAATGGAAGGAAGCAGGAACACTTTCAAAGTTTTAATTGGAAGTCCAATCGGAAAACAACCACTAGGAAGACTTAGGAGCAGATGGGAGGACAATATTAAGATGGATCTCGCAGAAATAGGAGTACAAAGTAGAAACTGGATCCAGTCGGCTAAGGATAGAAGTCAATGTAGAGGTTTTGTGAACGCGGCATTGAACCTCCAGGTTCCATAGGCCATAGAGTTAGTTAATTAGTAATTGACATCACAGTGAATAAACTACGAGATGTGTTTCAGTATAAGTCCATAATTAACATTAAATAAAGCTAATTAACTTGAAACTTACAAATTGTGTTTTAGTTATATACTTTTCTACAGTACAATTGAGCGATAAGATGGTACACTGGTCAACATATAATATGCGTTCTATTGTATGTTAATTATAAATCCACAAATATATGAGTTTAGTGTATCCATCGTTTTTCGTACTTGGAGCAGCTGAGATTAAAGCAACAACGACTTTCGAATACATTTTAGCCGGAATAAATATGGCATTATAAGGTTAATTAGTTGGATACGAGTTTATTGTTCCTTTCAGCGGCAAGGCTCTATATAATACATGAATCTACGTGTTAACTGGAATTCAAACCCTATGAGTTCCTGCTGGGAATCGAACCCGGCCTGCAGTAGTAGGTTAAGAAGTATGTACCACTCGGTTGCTAGATTTGATTTAAAAGAATTTATTACCAGTGTCGAAAATTTCTGCAACACCACTACTATCGTATCCTAACTATATATAAAACTACATAAACTCACTCACTCATACACAATAATGAGTACTTCGGTTGACGTAAAAGCTGAAATTTGGCATGAGTGTAGCTTTTCGGGACTAATCCAAAGGAAAATTGCCAAAAGTTTTTTTTTTTTTTTTTTTTTTAGGTCTAAAGGGGAAATGAAGAAATTCCCCATCTTACATAAATGGAACTTTTTTGGGGGGGCATATAATCTGATATTTTAGGTACTTGGAATTGCAACAGAAACTTGAAATTCGGTATGCTTATACGTTTTCGTTAGTTACCTAAATAAATCACCAAAAATAAAAATGTCCAACTTTAAAGCGTTTTTATGGGAAACTGAAAAATCTTTCCTATGTTATTTACATGCGACATCTTCTACACCCCAAAATGTTTAGACACTTCCGGCAGAATTAGAATGATGAAATTTGGCATTATTATAGCTTTCCGGAACTAAGCCACAGGAAAATTGCCAAAAGTGAATATTCTTAGTTTTTAAAAAGTCTAAAGGGGTTATGAAGAAATTCCCATGTTATTTAAATGGGTGTTTTCTTGGGATACAAAATCTTATGTTTTAGATAGTTGAAATAGGAAAATAAACTTGAAACTCGGTGGAATTGTGAGGTGCGATGCCGTAGGCCGAGCAAACGCGGGAGTCTGAGGATGGAGCCCCCCGTTAGTCAAAAGCTACTCTTTCACTATAGACATTTGAAAAACACAGAAAATTAAAAAAAAAAAAAAAATCCACATACTTTTTAAAAAGTAAAAATTAAAGAGCGGGACTAGAAAACTGTTCTTAAAAGACAAGTTCCCTTTCCATTTTTCTTTCTTCACAAAGAATGCCACTAATCACAAACGAACTATCGCAACCTATAGGTTATCTCATTCCTTAATACAACTACTGCTGAAATAACTAATTAATCATAACGCCAAGGTTGTAGCGAAAGTAGTCCTAAATTTTATGAGGTCCAACATTTCTTGGATACCACTGCGAATTCTTAATTCAAGTTGAATCAACAGTAATCGTACTTTCTGTTTAAGAAAATGAGTTCGAATAGTGATTGTTATTCAGTGACTACACGCATATATTTAGGATATTTAGAAAAATCTCATTAAGATTGAAGAACTTTTTCACCTTCATCCTTAAACCATTCCAAACACATTTTATGCTTTTTCTCCCCTTTCAAAGCAACTATTTAACAAAATTCAGAATTTAAATTTTGAGAACATGAAGTTAAAGTAATAGAGTTAAAAAAAAGACAATTCAGTTTTTTTTCTTTTTTTTTAACGGTTTGCTTCAGTCAATATATAGCGTATCATACCAACTGATCAAATTAGGAAATCCGTCACTTCCCTTCCCTTCCCTCCAACTCTTAGACGAAAGTAGATTCTCTTAAGAAAATAAAAAACGAGTGACACATAAGATATATTTCTTAAAAATGCTCGTTTCACCAGAATATCTATCATTTTTCCTTAAGAAGAACACTTTTAGATAAAATCTGAGTTCATCCAAATTGAACTTTATTATTACGATTAGAGCCTGTAGATAATTGACGAAGTAGTTGACACTGGGAAACTATATGGAATGGAAATCAACATCGGAAAATTGGAAGTCATGAGAATATCCCGTGGAAATGCGCCCTTACGGGTCAGAGTAAAACAAAGAGAACTTGAAGAGATCGATCATTTCAAATATCTGGGAAGTTATTTTGACGAAAGATGCATACTGCACCAAACAGATTAGGTCGAGAATTGCCACAGCCAAAAAAGCATTGAACAAGAAAACGTCACTCTTAACCGGCAGGTTTACTATTGAACTATGGAAGAAATTTGTCAAGTGCTTTATATATGGAGTATTGGACTTTATGGTTCAGAGACTTGGACATTACGGAAGTTAGAGAAGAAATATTTTGATCTCGTGGTGTTTGAAGAAAATGGACAAGATAAAATGAACACAAAGAGTAACAAACGAAGATGTTTTAAAACGGATAGGAGAGAAGAGGTCGCTTCTAGCCAGCACCTTTCGTAGAAAGGCCAATTGGATTGGACACATCTCGGGAAGAAATTGTCTTCTTCATACCGCCATAGAACGAAAGATGGAAGGAAAGCGAGGAATAGGAAGAAGAAGAACACAAGTGATCGATGATTTGAAAAATAGAAGAAAATATTGGGAGTTAACAGAAGAAGCTGAAAATCGAGAAAAATGGTAAAAACATTTCCAAACCCAAGCTGAAAATTAAGAAGAAAAGAAAAAGTCCCTCATTAGTCCCAGGACCTGTCAGAAGGCAGAATACTTAATAAGAATAACAGTAATAGAGCCTGTACATTTTGCATAACATCCTTGGTTCCCTAATCCTTCGAAGTTCTCAAAAGCTATTCAAATTCTGTATTTCATCTTATAGTTATCTATTTTTGGGGGGAAAAAGGGGCAAAATGAAACGAAAATAGCTTAAATTTACTTGGAATGGTTTTTCAAGATGTTACAACTACTATGTGACTGTATTTACCAGTTGCAGAATGTCGTCTTCTTTAGGGACTACGAGTAAATGGAGATAGCTGCCGCTTTGCTGAATCAACTGGACTACTTGAGCGTATGTCTTCCCAACGATATTTTCTCCATTCACACATACTATCCGATCTCCTGCAATACATACAGTCAACAGGTCTAGGTGAACTACACTCAAAACTATAAAAGCAGACACAACATATATCAAAGCAAACAAAAAAAATCAAATCAAGCTTATATATTACATAGCAACACTGTAAGACAAGCATAATCAACTTATAAAAGCAATAATTTCAAATTTTAAACACTGCTACTTCTTTAAATACTGTTTCAATTACACAGAGTGTAACAACAAACTATAATTGGTCTTGCATGCATACTATTAATGACAGGTTCCACTACAAAATTATTTTGAAAAGACTAACAACACTACTAAAAATTTTAAGCTGTGTATTCACTATCAAAATACAACCACACACAATAAATTTTATTTATTACTTCACCATGCTTAACTCAAACAATCTTAATATATGCATAATTTATACTTCGAAGGTCATGTATTTTTCATATGTTTCTTCTTGTTACTGAAATACCTTTTCATAACATTAATTAAACTTGACTCCCTTGAATCAACCTGAAATGTAGGTTTAAAAAACGACAAATCTAGTGATCTGTATTTATGAATATACCGTTGTAAAACTTCACAAGCAATGGCTACAAATGAGCTTCTGACGTTCCTCTCTCTGTCTGTTCCAAAGTGTTTACTTTCTTATGATCACTTTTCACTTCAGATCACATCTCCAGAAAATAATCTTGTCCGTAGTTCGTGATGGCCACCATGTTTTCAACTAAAATATCACTCCTTATCGCTCCCCCAAGAAATTTTATATGCTGAAACTACTTGTAATATACGCAGCATTGTTCTGCTAGAAGTCGCAGAAAAAAAATGCTAATTTTCACTATCTACTTCCAGTCTCTATTTAATACTGATATTATGCGAGACGCGTATTGGTGGGGTGCGAACCACATCAGGGTTCCTACTGATCTGGAAAAATCTATTTTTCTGACTTCTCCCTGAACTTTGGCAGGAAATTCCCTGACTTTCATGACAGGTGTCAAGATGACGTTGACATATACATGTAAATAACGGTGAACATTTATATACGAGAATATTTATTCCATAGAGACAAACAATAATCAATTGCTTATACGTACACCCCACTTACCACCCATAAAAATCTGGGCAACGTTTCAAACTGTGATCATTAATGGTTGGCTAAGCTGAAATTGATGTATAATTAATGTTAGAAAAAAATATTTTTTATAAAATTTCCCTGACTTTCCCTAATTTCCAGTCTTTTTCCCTGAGTTTTCCTGACCTGCACCATTTTCCTTGAGCTTTCCCTGACTTCCTTGACCAGTAGGAACCCTGCACATATACACCCACCAGGAATAGACGAATTCCTTCAATACGAATAAGTAACGTTTCGTGCACAAGGTATTAAAGTGGAATATTTATGGAATAAGCTTTCTTTTTAACTGCATACAATTTGATAGGTTGATGGCGCCAAAATTTTTTGATAGCATACTTGAATAATAATAATAATAATAATAATAATAATAATAATAATAATAATAATAATAATAATAATAATAATAATAATAATAATAATAATAATAATAATAATAATAATAATAATAATAATAATAAATTGTGATGTAACAGAAAAAGTGTTTGATAACGAACAAAGCAGCCTACGGTAGCTGGAAGTAAAACACTATAGCCTAGTTTTCACCGATCACTAAATCTTGGCTAAAATCGTGCACATCACATCCTCAAACATGTAAGTATTCATCATAAAACTTTGTAATCGTTTGACCAATCTTAAATATTGGTTCTTCCAAAATAAACCTGTGCGGCAGTATACCGGTAAAATAACATTTGTACTAGACAAGAGCTTGACTTCGCTTGATAGGTATATCGATTCTTTTTATTTTGGTGCCGCAATACCTCCACTTTTCGGAATTTATTCTTAATCTAAAAGTGTCTCACATTGGTATGCTGATTCAATGCGTTTGTAATCAATATATCTGAGGTAAATCCGATGTAAACTACTCATTGAGCTAAACAATACGTTTATTTTTATAAAAATTATTAGCGTGTAACAGTTTCGCCAACTATCCACTTGGCTTCATCAGGCACCGTCATCTGATGATATATAATGTCTCACGATGCCAAATGGATTGTTGGAAAAACTGTTACTTTTTTTTTAAACAATAAACGTATTGTTTTTCTCAGCCAGTAGTTTAAATCGAATTTAAGTCTACTAAAGACAAAGCTTGTACAATGAAAAGATCTGACGTACAGCACACGGAAAAGTGATCTTTATTAAGATGTGAACACAAAGGCGTACCAGCATCTTGGCTGCTAGATCATAATAGTTAAGGTTTAGTACAGTGATTTTTTTTTTTTTTTTTTTTGTAGTATATTATATATTGTTACCGCTAAAGTAAACCAGCACCGACATCACTGTTAACGATGACTACAACTGCTACGAATATATATATATATATATATATATATATATATATATATATATATATATATATATATATATATATATATATATATATATATATATATATATATATGCATTCAGTAACTTTCGATTACCTTCGCCACATTCCACTTACCGGTAGCTAAGCCAGCAACATGGGCGGAACTGTTTTCTTTAACATGTTTGACAAAAATAGTATCCATCGGTTGATCCATTCGTCTGCCATAGTGAAATAGACCCAGTTGACGTTCTCCACGCAATACCTGGAAACACAAACATACTTTATCGTTGCAGAACATAAAAACTAAACACAAACATACTTTATCATTATAGAACTGAGAAATTAAACACAAACATACTTTAACGTTACAGAACTTAAAAACTAAACACGGAGCTCCCTCGTGGCTATGCGGCTGGCGTACGCGCCTTTTTCGTGGGAGATCCGGGTTCGATTCTCGGAGGTTCAGATCCCACGTTAAGCTGTAGGTCCACATCTCATATAGCCTCGCTGCTGAAAAGGACGTTGAAATCAAATCGAATCGAAAAATTAAACACAAAGGTAGCTATTTTATCGTTACAGAAAGGTCTTATACTAAAGTCTAAAGCTTGAAATAAACCAAATCTTTTTAACATTCTACGATTATGCTGCTTAGGCTTAAAAGAGACGGATAAGTGATAGAACTGAGTACTTATAGAAGAACTGGTAGAATGAGAATGCGGGAGAATTTACAGAAAAGATATTGTGCACAAACTAAAATGGACCGGGATCAAACTAAGGACCCCTCACACAAACGCTGATCTCTACCATTGGGCAACCGAGACCGCAAATACCAGCAACTGGAGCATTTTTTTAAAAAATCCCTAACCGTTAAATTGTTTGACACCGCTATTCAAAAGAACTATCCACTTGTCAAAAATAAATTTGAAGATATGCGTACTGCATATATGTATACTGTATAGACAGGAAGCAGCGTTGCCAACATTTCGAAAAAAAATCATCGTAAACTTAAGAAGAATTATGAACTTTCTCGCAAGATTATCGTACATTGTAATAATAATAATAATAATAATAATAATAATAATAATAATAATAAAACCAGATGGCAATAGACGTACTATGAGTTCATGTTGAAAGAAGGAAACGAAGACATGAATTTTTGATGATTATTACACAAGGATATTTTAAAATAGGGAAGAAAACTACAAAAATGGCACAAATATAAAGACCGCAGCGAGAAATCAGGCCTAAAACCTTTCGATGATTGTATTTTCTGACGGAACTTTAAAACTTTTTTGTTTGTAGGTTCTAACCTGAACTTTTGTCATAAAATTGTTTATAAATCTCTGCAAATAAAAATCTACGGAAACATAGTACATTTATGTATTATCGGCACAAGGATTTTCGTGCATCGTACTAGGAGTCCAATTATCGTACAAGTTGGCAACGCTGATAAGGAGGCTCGATTTATCCTTTCGAACCTGAAAGATAAGACTGAACTCATTGTTTCTATTAAATTTAATTTTTGTGGATGAAAAGGAACTTTCGTCAGCCATTTTTCATGAAGCACGGGCGGCTTGCCTAGTGGCTACAGACTAGCACGCAGCACCTTCGGTGAATGGGATCCCGAGTTCAATACTTGGTGAGAGAGCTTTAATAACATTACGGTGGTTCAGATTACACCTTAAACTGTAGATAATCGTCTCATATAGTATTGGTGCTTAAAAGGGACGGCAAACTTCAAGAAACCGAGACACCCTAGCTTGTACGCTGCTCAGTATGAATTTGTAAACTGACTTTTCGTGAGGTAAACACATCGTTGACAACAGCAGTGAAATTTGTTTCCATAACTGGTCATCCTACCCTTGTTCTGCTGCCTTAGTGGTCTCCTGCTAGCTAAGTTGGGGTCAACTCGGCTTCAACTTTCCTTTTAATAGAATACTTAAATTTTGTGTTTTGGGTCATATCCATTTTTCAGCATTTTAATTTCCCTTGCAACTGATATATATTGTTCATACATCATACCGTATTGTATCGATGTTCTTCGATATTTTGCTACGCGACCAGAATTCAGTCTATCGGGAAGGGGGGGGGGGTGGTGGCTCAGTGGTAAAGCACTTATCTCTGGTGCTAGAGGTCCCTGGTTTGATCTCCATCCAAAAGAATTTGTGGTGGACAACATTGTGTCTGTGGATTTTCTCGAGTTTTTCCAATTTCCTTCCACATTCTCATTCCAAATCCATTTCCTTTAACCTAAAGGACATAACCATGGAATGTAAATCTAGAAATTTCAATTCAATTCAGTGCTTCGAGCTCTAAAAGACTTAATGGTCCCAGAACTAACTCTATGGTCTAAGAACCCGGAGGTTCAATGCCGCATTCACAAAAGCTCTCCACTAACTTCTATCCTTAGCCAACTAGGATCCAGTTTCTACTTTGCACTCTCATTTCTGCGAGATTCATCTTATTATCATCCCCCCCCCCCATCTGCGTCTAGGTCCTCCTAATGGACGTTTTCTGATTGGATTTCCAGTTAAAACTTTGAAAGCGTTCCTACTTTCTTCCACCCTGGCTATATGACCTGCCCACCTGAGCTTCCTAGATTTAATGACCCTAACAATGTTTGGTAAACGGTATAAATTATGCAGTTCCTGGTTATGCAGTTTCCGCCATTCCTCATTCTCGCTTCTCTTAGGTCCTAATATTCGTCTCAGATCTTGTTCTCAAATACTTTTAGTACATGTTCTTCTCTCAGAGTAAGCGACCATGTTTCGCAACCATACAGAACAAAAGGCATGATTATCATTGTATATATTTTAAGCTTCAAATTCCTCGATAGAATTAGCAAAGATACGCGGTTTTGAACTGAATAATAACACAAATTTCCTGCTTTTAGTCGAAGTTTAATTTCTTCGTGAATATGGTTTTATATGGGCCTAGGAACTGACAAATAAAGAAAATATGAAATTTTCCGTTACGATTTCATTGGACACGAATAGAATTAAATAGATTAAAAATTTATTGAGTAAAGAATTATTTTATTTTTATTACTTTTTAAAATCCCGATACCATACTTCAACATATTTGTTTTAAGATGCTTATAGTTTCCGTACTTCACAAAATGATGCAACCAATGACGCAAGTGGGCAGTTCAATAATCGTTAGTGACAATACAAAATATGTCTTACGAAGTATAATCCATACACGGAAGTTGCATGCGTGTGATATAAAATTTCACTTAGTTGTTCATTACGTAAAAAAATATTTTTGTTCCGAAGAACTACAGAAATTCACATACTCAGCACATAGATATAGTTTAGTGTAACAATGTGATTCAAAGTTAATAGCAGTCATCGTCATGCGTGTCATATTCTGGTCTATTCCAGTGATAACCAACTTAATTCGGGCCAGGACAAAATAAGAACCATACTTGTTGGCTATTTTCCTTGCCTTTTCCTCTGAGGCGTCGGTTCTCTGAATGTAAGTTATACATGTACTGAATCTTTGATCCGTTCTATGTAATCCGTTTTTCGTTTGAAATGTCTAGGCCAATTAACCTTAATCTTCAACCTCTTATTCTATTCTTTCTTCTTCTTCAGCTTTTCTCATTCACGTAGGGTCACTGTTTCTGGTGAAAGTTCACCACGGTGATCTACTTAATGCCATTTTGTTGATAGTTATCTTTTTTTTTATTTTTTTTTTTTATCAGGGTGTCGACTAAAATTCCAAAATGAAATTTCGTGACTTTTTCGTGACCTTTTCTTTCCCAAATCATAAAATTTAGTAACATTCTCAAGAGTTAATTTGTTGCAAATTGGGCCAAATTTTTATGCATGCGATGGAAGCGTGCTTTGCTTGCGATTTGGTAGCGTCTAAAGTCAACCATATATATTTTTTGATGGTGAATTTTGACGTTTTATAGAACAAAATTTTGCCGTTTACATTCGTTTTTGTACAGATAAAAATATCGTGACCCAAAAGCTAAATTTCGTGACTTTTTCTTGACTTTCATGACCATTTTCTGATTTCGCGACTTTTTCATGACTCGTGACCAATAGACACCCTGTTTATGGTCTTCTCCCACTTACTCACTCACTCACTCACTCTTGGGCCTATGGAACCCAGAGGTTCAATGCGGTGTTCACAAAACGTTTCCATTGACTTCTGCCCTTAGCTAACTGGATCCACTTTCTACTTTGTATTCTTATCTGTGCGAGATCCATCTTAATATTGTCCTCCCATCTGTGCCTAGGTCTTCCTAATGGTCGTTTTCCGATTGGTCTTCCAGTTAAGACTTTGAAACCATTCCTACTTTCTTTCATTCTAGCTACGTGACCTGCCCACTTGAGCATTCTAGACTTGATGACCCTTAACAATGTTTGGTAAACAGTATAAATTATGCAATTTACCAATCCCATGGGTTATGTGAAAAAATAATTTTATTCTCACACCTTTGTTTTTCTAATCCCAAATTGACTTGAACATTCCTTGTATATACTCCTACAGTTGCTGGTTGCTAACTAAGATGATGGCCAATCTTATTACAATAAATGGTGAACTAACATAATAGAGATAATCCTCTGTATCAAGAGTAAATCTGACAACATATAAATAGTAAACATTACATCGAGAGAAATAATTATTCATAACTGAAATTAAATTTTGTCTCAACAGCAATGAAAAAAAGGAAATTATATGAAATCTTTGAGTTTAACGTCCCATGATTATGCCCTTTAGGTTAAAGGAGACTATGATTAGAACAGGTGAATGATGAGGGAAGAATTGGTGGAACAAGAAAGTGGGAGGAAACGGGAGTACCCGAGAAAACCAACGGACACTGTTGTCCAGCACAAACTTAACTTAGTCGGGGATCGAACCAGGAACCCGACGCACCAGAGAAAAATGACTATTACTGAGTCACCGTGTCACCCTGTCAACAGTAATGCATTTATGGCCTTGTATATAAAACAATAGCCTTCCAACGTAACCACATCCGAAGCTATTGATTCAGTATTAAAATCAATATAATTCTCAATGATGTGTCAGTGAGTTCATTACGAAGGACGTCTTTTGTTAACGACTATCTAACAATAATGATTAGATCAGATTTGAGTTTAGTGTCCCTTCCAGCACCGATCCTACAGACGTAGGCCTACAGTTTAACGTGCATCCGAACCACACGAGCTCTCGCCTGGAATTAAACCCAGGTCTCCTGCGCCAAACGCGCGTACGCTATTCACATAACCACAGCCGAGATCTATAACAAACGAGACTTCACACGTTATACTTTTTAACACTTTCATTGAAAATCAAATAGCCTTGTTAGTTTACTTTCGTTATCGCAGAGTATTACACCATATTTTATTTTCCTTGCATTTCACTTTCTCCATTTATCAGTGCTTTTATTTCACTAAAAGTACTTAACAGACCCCAAAAATAACTGACTCCACCACAGCACAAACATAAGATGGTCACTTTGATATTTAAGATTATTACAGTCTAATAACAATGACAGAATAAAGGTTTATAAGTAACCAATTACGTTAAAAAAAGGTAAAGAAAAAGGGTTCCGCTTTCTAATTATTTCATTATTATTTTCCAACAACAAAACAACTTTTAATGCATCTTTTGATTTATTATATCCAAATGTGAACGATTAATGAATTTACAGCAACCACATGAGAGGGCATTAAAATACATAAAGCATATAATAAATTAACTGGTGATAGATTACACTAATGGACTTCATTCTTAATTAAAATGACTATATATATGGCTTTAAAAGCTTACTGGCAAAAAGCAGATTAAAATTCTAATTGTAATAAAATTCATCGCGAATTCTGTCGAGGAATTTGAAGCTTAAAATATATAAAACGATAATCATGCTTGTTGTTCTGTATGATTGCGAAACATGATCGCTTACTCTGAGGGAAGAACATAGACTGAAAGTATTTGAGAACAAGATCCTAAGACGAACATTCGTACTCAAGAGGAACGGGAATGGGCAATGGCAGAAACTTCGTAACGAGGAACTTCATAATTTATACCGTTTACATTGATAGGGTCATTAAATCTTGGAGGCTCAGGTGGGCAGGTCATGTAGCCAGAATGAAAGAAAATAGAAACGCTTTCAGTCTTAACTGGAAGACCAATCGGAAAATGACCATTAGGAAGACCTAGGAGCAGATGGGAGGATAATATTAAGATAGATCTCACGAAAATGGGAATACAAAGTAGAAACTTGATCCAGTTGGATAAGGACAGAAGTCAACGGATAGCTTTTGTGAATGTGGTATTGAACCTCCGGGTTCCATAGGTGATAGGGTTAGTTAATTTAGTTAGTTAACTTTAATAAAATATTTTTGATGCTCTCACGAAGCCGGATGACTAGTGATTATAATGAATGTGATCTTGGGATCAGTAGCGTACGCAGAAATTTATTTTGGAAGGGGTCCAAACTTAATATGAGGGTATTTTATATTAAAATTCCTAAAATTGCCCCTAAAATTAGGCTAAATTTACACACAAGCCGAAATTTCGGGGGGAGGGGTCCGGACCCCCAGGACCCACTCCCTGCGTACGTCCCTGCTTGGGATCGATTGCCGGTGAAGCTACACAATTTTTAGTACTAGCACAACATTGCGAGGTAACTGGGGACTTGGGATTCGAATTGGGAAGTTGGGCAACATATTAAACACACGTACAAAACTGTTTTAGAGGCGAGATAGTGTGGTGGAGGGGGAAAGACCTTTTCTCTGACGATTGATCTGGTACCCTCAACTACACGGGTCACTTTTTGTAGCCCACGCTAATATTAGATCTTGTTCCTTCATAACTTCTGAGTTGAATACGGACACACAAAACTTAAACTCCTTCCATGCTCGTTTTAATGATCTAAGAGCTCCTTACAAAATGAGCATCTGGGGAAGGGAAACATAGTGCTGACCACATATCTACCCAACGTTCTAAAAGTTGGGATAATAACATAGTGCGATTTTACGGACGAAAGGGAGATAAAATCTTCCGTTTCATCTGTTTATTTCTACGAGGTGTGCAACAAGTGTTCCAAGGTTAAGTGCAAAACTAATTTGAAAATATGCAATGAAGAAAAAATGAATATTTTCAACTAAAACTTACCATCAGTATAAAGGTAGTTGGGGGACTTGGACCAAATCATGCTCCATATTTGGCGGCCCATGGAGGAAGGTAATTTTTATTAGTTAATATTTATTATTTAATAGAAGGTATTTATTAGTTAATATATGCTTTGGTCAGAATTTGTCTGTTATTTTATACAAGAAGTTCCAAAGCTAGAATGAGTGGCATTAAGGTAATTTTGAACACTGATTGAATGGGCTAGACACAGAATGAGATCCAAGTTTCTACACCGATGAAACTGTGAATTTCTTAAAGCACGTAATTAGTTTATAAATTATCAGGTTACATTTATAAAGAGTGTTAATGAAGTATAACGCCAAACTGTATGAGGTGATTCCTCACTCGGAAGTAAGAGAAAAAGTGTATAGTTTTAGAGCTAGGTTTGTCTAAAATCTTGGAACAGATAAATGTCATCACGCATTCTTTCGAATTCGAGAAACAGTGAAATGGAGGCTATAACATAAAGAAACTCATATATACAGGGTGGGCCATTTTAATTAATCCACGGAAATATCTGAAAAATGATAAAACATAGAAGAAATGTTTGAAGTAAACGTTATATATTGCTAAGGGGGAAAACCATTTCCGCCAAAAGTACCCCTCTCCACCCCCCGGAAATGGGGTAACGGGGGGTAACTTTGAAATGTCAAATGGGAACATGGGTCGAGTAATACCTCGTTCGAAAGGTCTTGACAAACTAAGTAACGCTGTACCAAAATTTGTTTCATATGGAGCACCAGTTTCAAAATGGCCGCCATGATATAGTTTGGAAACTCCAGTAGCCGTAGTATGAAAACCATGGGAGGTAAATGAATGGAACAAAATTGAAATACGTAAATATCATAGGGCCTCCCTGAAGGGGTGTTGGGGGCTAACTTCAAGATTTCAAATAGTAACATGAGTCGAGTGGTACCTCATTCGATAAATCTTGCAAAATCAAACATCTTGCAGGAGAAAACGATTGAGGTGAAATGGCAGTGTTCTCAAAAGCCCGCCGAAACATAGTATCAGTGTCAGAGAAAAGGTTTAGTATTCGTAGTATGAAAGAGATTGGAGATAAATCAACAGAAGAAAAACTGGAGTAGGTAACTGACGTAAGGCACATCGAGAGGTGTTGTCGGGGTGACTCCACTGAAAGGTATCCGAGGCCAACTTGAAAATTTCAAATAGCAACTTGAAGCGGGTAACATCATGTTACATAGACAAATGAATATCAAACAGCTTCTGTAAGAATATTTTCGACATGAGACACCGTTTTCAAAATGATCGCCAAGACATGGTGAATGTGTCTAAGAAAACGTCTAGTGCCCATAGTATGAATACGGGTAGAGATAAATGAAAAAAACGAAAATTAAATAGGAAAACCACGAAGGCGTTCCAAGGCTCGAGAATGATACAACAGAGATAAAAATGTTAGAGTAAAATTGCCATAATGTATAGAGAGTTATCCAAGTCCTGCAAAATCATCTTTTCCTGTGCTCTGTATGTGAGCGGGGTGGAAAGTAATAGTGAAAGTTCAAATGAGAACTCTACTTTAATTCGCAAATTAAGGCTACCTTACAAATAGGTATAGTATGGTTGAAGCATTTGTTTGTAAGGATGACGCTGTAGTGACTATGAAAAGGTGAAATTTTATTTGAATGGTAGCGCATATCTGTATGGCTAAGTATGATTTGATGCGAAAACAGAAGGAACGTTATACGAAAGAAGTTGTCGAATAATGCTGTTGCTGGAACTTACAAACGTGTGAATTTGCTAATCTCCGTCGCCACAGAAACTTTTATGCAATGCGTGCTGGTTATTCGGAAAGCATTTCGGGGATATACGTACACACTGTTTCGTCCCTCAAGCTCACAATATGACATGAGTGCTAATATTTAATCAAAATGTAACTGTGGCCAAGGGCGCCCATGTTGTGGTTTCCAAGGGAGGCAAGAAAAAGCGAATTTCAAATATAGTTTCAAATTTTGCTGTAGCTATTCTAAAAATTCTATTGAGTTTTCGATATTCCGAAGCACAATTTCCTCTAGGGGGGCGAGAGCCCCCCTTGCCCCCCTTATGGGCGCCCTTGACTGTGGCAATCCGCATTAACTGAGTGCACTAATTCTCTATCCCTGAAGTCTGCCTTCCAAACAGCATTGGGTAGGTCAAGCGTACGCCCGAACCGTTGTCCGGTCGGACATTGAAATTTTGAAGTTAGCTCACAAGATCCCTTCAGGAAAGACGCTGGGATCGCAGGGATCACATCATTCGATATGCCCTATGATATTTACGTATTTCAATTTTGTTCCATTCATCTACCTCCCATGGTTTTCATACTACGGCTACTGGAGTTTCCGAATTATATCATGGCGGCCATTTTGAAACTGGTGCTCCATATGAAACAAATTTTGGTACAGCGTTACTTAGTTTGTCAAGACCTTTCGAACGAGGTATTACTCGACCCATGTTCCCATTTGACATTTCAAAGTTACCCCCCGTTACCCCATTTCCGGGGGGTGGAGAGGGGTACTTTTGGCGGAAATGGTTTTCCCCCTTAGCAATATATAACGTGTAATTCAAACATTTCTTCTATGTTTTATCATTTTTTAGATATTTCCGTGGATTAATTAAAATGGCCCACCCTGTATATATATATGCCATCCTATTCCAGTGATGTGCAAGAGATTCTCTACAGGGCATAATTTCCAGACAGAATTCTTAAATATTCTGACTTTAAGGTGGTTTCAGAGTAGGTATAATGTAAGCCTTGAAAGGAGTGAACATGGAATGCTTCGGCGTAAAGTCGGAGAAGTTTGGACTGCAAACACTATGGTTCATCGTGTTCATAATAACGCAAGATGTGCTGATTTATTTCAAACTTATTTACAGCTGAAAAAAACGTGAAATATACCATGACAAAATACATCGAAGAACGCGTTATTCCGAACACGAAGAACCACGGAGCTGGAGATCTTCAACAATTATTATTTCCCACCGAAGCATGAACTGTATTGTTGTCAACATTTACCTCTTGCCTACTTTGAACCCATCTTAAAATTAAATTAGAGCTTATCTGACAATTACGTTGGGAGCATGTCTGGGAATTACGCCCTGTAAGGAATTCCTTGCAAACTACTGAAATATCCATTTCTGAATAGCATATGTGTGGCTTTCTTTACGCTGCTACGAACCGCCACTCTACGGTTTCTCGATTTCGAAATAACATGTGATGAAATTTAGTTCTTCCATTATTTTGGACAGCCCTCTTTTAGCTCCACTTTCCGCATAAGCCCATATGAACTTTCTTCTTATTCCGAAACGAGGAATCATCTCTCTCAGTTCGTCCGTATAGTTCATTAACACCTTGTATATAACAAAGGACGAAAATAAACGAATTTATATTTCATCAATTCCTATATACGTATAAATTCAATAATACACAAAAAGTAAAAAAATGTGTGACTGGACCGAGAGTTGAACCCAGGTCTCCGACTTACCATGCCCATGTCCAAATTTAAGAAGTGTGCACTACTGTAACACTGTACTATAACGATATAAAGTAATAAGGCATCAAAGAGGATAACATATCAAAAACCTCCGAAATTTACATGTTTGATAATTTTATACCCATAGAAGAGAACGAGAAATTTCTAGAGGTTCTATACATCACTCCTGAGGTGAATCAAGGTGATCGTATGTTCCCTGAGTGGTCCTAGGCCCCATGGGGGTCGTCCTATTCACCCCTCATTCATTGTCCCTGAGCACGGACCATGGTCCACACGGGCACAAACTTGAGATCAGGTGCTGCCATTACTACAGTTATCCACTACTGTAACCGGTTCGCTCCCTGAACACCATATATACAACCAGCTTTCCAATCATTGTATACCATGTTAATAATTGCAGATGATAGAGAAACAAATACAGGGTGGCCCAAAAATAGGTATACAGTCCCGTACTGATCAAATCATTGCTTTTTATATAATTTCTTATTGTACGTAGTAATCAGGTAGACTTAGTTTCTTTATTATTTGTTCTTAATGTCTTTTTACTTCTATCTTAAGCTCGGAACAAACAAAGTAAATAAACCTATAAGCTAGAATGTTATACTTGATCAATGCAAGGGTGTAACATATACCTACTTTTGGGCTATCCTATATTTCAAATCAATATGATACTATATAAGTATTATTTTACTTACAGTGTACGATTCTGGAGGGTAAACGATAAAATGGCGCAATGTAAATCCGAAACCATTTTCACATCTTCTGAGAAACAAATTTCGAGGTCCTCGTGGCCAAGTTTGAAGAACTACTGACTGATTTCTTCTCTCTCCCTGGAAAGGAAGGAAAAGCAGCTTATCAACACATATTCATAGTATATAACTAACAGAATATGATGGACCATCATTAACAACACAAACACACCAACTAAACAAATAATAAAAACGTGTAACATCAGTTGACTCAATGCAACGGAACAGTACTGTTAGTTTTGTTAATTACGCCTAATTTCTCATTATTAACACTTCATAATTACTGAACGACGACGAAAGAATAATTAGGATTTCTCACAAGAACCTTGTGTCATTGTTAGCTTCTACTCGTCTGTACACATTTTAAAAATACCATAATTCAACGTCTAGCAAATAAAGTCTTAAGAGTAATTGCAAATTACGAAGATAGCTCATACACTTTATTTACACGTTCACCTCTGGTGCTTGGGGGTCCTTGGTTCGATCCCAGCCCCCGCCAAGTGAACTTTGTGGTGGACACACACCGTGCTCGTGGGTTTTCTCGGGGTTCTCCCGTTTCCTCCCACTTTCTTCATTCCACCATTTCACTCATCTCTCATCATCACCGTCTCCTTTAGCCTAACCGGCATAAACGTGGGACGTAAAACTCAAAGATTTCATTTCATTTTACTGTATTTACAAGGGCTGATCAGAAAGTAAGGTTACAAAGCCAGCAGTGAAACGTGTACATATTATTTCATACAACCAATACAGCCAATAAGGGCGCCGATCCTGTGGGACCGAGGGGGCCGGGCTCTCCCAAGCTCATGTGGGCCCCCGCATTGTATTTATGAATATACAATATTTGGCATAATTTGAATGCAATTTGTCTTAAAATCCTCATATATATATATGCCTTCTGCATCTGAATGCCTCCCCCCCCAAATTTACAGGGAAATCGGCGCCCTTGACAGTCAACTCACATTACATACATTAGATTATTTTCAGACCTAGTCTCTATAACGGTTGAGGCATTTGTCGCATCGTGGGATGAGTTCGAAGATTCCTCCTGGTAAAAATCCTGTGCTTGCGTGTTCAACCAAGTTGTTACGAGTCTGAATGGAAATGAAGCCCCCTAGGTGCTCTTTCAAGTGTGGGAACAAGTGAAAGTCGCTTGGAGCGAGGTCCGGGCTGTAAAGAGAGTGGTCGATATTTTTACTGTGAAACTGCTTTAACAGGTTTCTGGGCTGTATGTGGGCGCGCTTTTTACCTACCAACTGCACTTTCGACATCATTCTGCGACATACCAACAAGACATTAAAATCTCTAAGTAAACCTCTATCAGTTACCTGTGAATTTCAGCCGCGGTTATATGTTTCGTTTACAGAAATCGAATAACTGAGCAAACTTCTTCGCGAGACCAGTTTTCCAAACGAGTCGCCATTTGTGTTTACCTACAACTAGCACCGTAGATGGCGGATGGCTGAAACTGCACAGTTGCCAACTCCATGTGTTAAAATTACAGCACACTCCTCATTCTTCTATAACAGACGAAACTCCAGAAATACTGGAATTGTAAAATTAGTTTCTGATCCTCCCTCGTATGTACAAATTTGGAAGAAAAAAAAACTGGTCACCTCTCTTTCTACAAGATCTATTTTCACCATATATATATATATATATATATATATATATATATATATGCAAGTCTTGCGATCGTCGACCTGTTCGACCATGCCAGCCAGTACAGTATGCTTCCTTGTAGCCAGATAACTATAAGTAAAACCACTTGGCGTTATAGCCTTTTGTGGGTCTGAGCCGCTCCAACGCTATCTGTTAGCGACCGGCTGAACTAAGTCTAGCCCAGCGACTAACACGTGGTCATTGCACTGCGTCGCTCTAAGGCCTCTTTCACATTACACGCCGTGTCATGAAATATGAGCCTTTTGTCGTGAATATCACGGCAGCTATTTTTGCCGGCCAAACTCATTTGTTGTTTTTACGATAGAAACAGCACCGGTATGGATGATCGAGATAGGTTATTATATTTGTACTGGTTCTACTTAAAACCTAAAAGACGAAGGCACGGAGGGAGAAAATGGGTTCATTTCTCGAATATTCAAAGACCTGTAGATAGTGCATTTGTGCTATTATTTAGTGACTTAAGAAGTGATGAAACAAAGTTTTAATATTATTTTCAAATGTCGATAGCAACCTTTGATGAGTTGTTAGAGAAAATAAAAGGACAAGAAAACATTCGAAAAAGAATCCATTACTTGAACATTCGAGAAAGAATCCATTATTTGAACATTCGAGAAAGAATCCATTATTTGAACATTCGAGAAAGAATCCATTATTTGAACATTCGAGAAAGAATCCATTATTTGAACATTCGAGAAAGAATCCATTATTTGAATAATGAACAATTCGAATTTTAAAAGCAAAGTTACAACAAATAGTCTCTGATGTGAGAAGTGGGGCAATTATGGAGTTACTAGAAATAATAAGGTGCAAATTCTGATACAGAAAACCAGAAATAACTCGTAACACAAGACGTTGTGCTTTCCGCACATCACAACTAAAATCACGTGGTCGGCCGTAGTTTTGCGAGTTGTAATACCAGTTAGCTTTCCGGATCAAAAGATTCAATAAATTTCAGGCTTTTTTTTTTTTTTTTTTTTTTTTTTTTGTAGGCTTTATATCTGGAGAAATAAATGTAGCCGAACCCAAACTATCACTTAACTCAGTATGATATGATTATTCTGTAATTTAAAAAAAAAGAAAAAGAAAACTCGATGATTTAGGGTTCGTTCAAAAATTTTGGGGTCCCTAATCCGGGAACTAATTCTTTGTCAAGATCGCAATCTTTTGATCCTAAAATTCCATTCCTAAAATTCTTGTTAATTATTATATTATAACCATTTACGTTATGCATACATTACTGTAATAAATTTGACGAATCCCTGACTTTCCAAGTCTATGAAAAGTAATAATTTTGCTCTGCTAATGAGATTATTTATATTGTGATCATTCTTACGTTAAAGAAAAGATACGGAAATAAAAATGCATAGTATTGGTACAGCAGTAATTACAGCGTGTTCAACAGCATCGAAAACTTGTAAAAATTTACTGCTCCTTGATTCCGATTTTCCCTTCCGCCTACAGATATACATATCTCACTTATTTTTCAGAGCTAATTTATAATGACAAATTAATTGAAACATACTATTAAAATTTCATAAATACAATATATTACCAACGTTGTAGAATAAAAACGAGAAGGAAACAAGTTATGAAAAAAAAGAGAAAAAAACGAAAAAACGCAGTATCTACGTACATATTTCTGTTCAAGGCCCTGAAGATATTTCTTGCCGCAGACGAATTTTTGTTTCTTGTATATAGCCATACTGTAATTACAGTTCTTTCTCGATAAGGCTGCAGTAGACCAAATATAGAACATAACTACAAACAAACAACAAGCAAACGAGAAAAACTGGTTTGGGAACAAAATTATCTATAACCAATCTTCGTAGCCAAGGTGTCAAACCACCTTTTTAATAACACAATTTGTTTCGCATCGAAGCAGCGGAATACGACTTCTCAAAGTCTTACCTGTAATCCTATCCTTTTATTAAGTTCGCATATTTTTTTTTTCCTTTTCTAAAAATAGAATTGGTATTTTGCTAATAACACTTTGAAACAATGAAAATTATAATCTGCTTAAGCGCTATTATCATGGCTATTATTTTCTCAGTTTACAAATTGTGTAGTTGTAAAAATACATTTCATTCAGATTAAACACTTTTTAAAAATTTATATATACCAGTTTATTTATACAGGATTTTACGAACAACGGGGAAAGGGGTTCTGTATACAGAAAATTTAAACTAAAATCGCTTGCTATGCGTGTGATCAACAACCAAGGAGGGCTGTCTACATATTATGTATTTAGAAAATTAGTTATTTTAAAATTTTCTTTATTTCCGGAATAATTACTTAAAATCACCCCAAGGTAAACATGAAACAAGCTATGATTGCTCCGTTCCTTCTAGTCCAGAAACGGGCTATAGGATGATTTCACCCTATTCATCAAGCAGGCAATATTAAATAGGGTTCTATTCCTACCAATCAACCTTCTAATACAAATATACTGTACGTCGAAACGTTTGAACAACGCGTTGCACTGAACACGCTCCGAACTGTGGCAAAGAGGGGAGAACTGGCTTCACCATGACGACGCGCTAGCGCCCGAAGCCTTGAGTTTGCAACTATTTTCAACCAAAACTCGCATCATCTTGTATATATATATATATATATATATATATATATATATATATATATATATATATATATATATATATATATATATATATACAGTCACTGTATTCACCCGATCATGCTCTGTGAGACTTTAAAAAGATCACAATATCATGAGGGAGATATTAAAAATCATTAGACTGCGAGATTTTCAGGACTGTTTTGAGAAATGTAACATATTAGGCTGATGCATTGCATCGAACGGACAGTACTTTGAAGGAGATAAATATAAAATTCCGGTTTCTTACGGGTTCCCCATTGTACTGAAATTCTTAACTTATATCGTACAAGTACCAATACCAAGTGTGCACAGACTAACTCTCATATTAATTTCAGAAAATGGCTATAAAATAAATGACAATCGGTCCTCGCTTCTCATTATTTATCAAGATTTCGCTGATGCTGTGGATTGTGGAGAAAGCTGCTTTGTGTAACATTTAATTAAAAATTAACAGTGGTCTAAGTTACTGTTTCAACATCGTTGTATTATACGAGAAACGTCAAAATTTGCATGACGTATCCTTTCCAGAAGCGATTTTTCGGTGATATTTCCCCCATTACATTATTTTCACTCTACTACACGTATACACAGTGTTGCCAGATCTGGACATTACCAAGTAGCGAGATGTGCTCCAAAAGAAGCCGATTTGAACTATTTGTAGCCCAAATATAAAAATGTCAATGTCTAGGTTGGCAATGGCCAGGCGGCGACCGCAGTTTTGGATTGGTGGCGGTGGTGTGTTAGAGAAACTTTATACGATATCAGCTGCACTAAAACTGCAGTGTGCATTGAACTGGGCAGGCGGTGACAGTATAAAATATGAGACTTTTCTGATTTTCAATAATACATGTTTGTTTAAGGATCTTCTCTACAGCGAAATTAAACTACCGCTAATTTTAGAGTTTTTTCTGTAATATCTTCAAAACAAATAAAAATATTCGAAAAGCAGAAACGTAGTGAACTAGACAATACGATTTTGCATGTGATACCTTTATCACAATTCACCTATCTGCTTTCGGTATGCCACTATTTACAGAACCCGCAAAAAAAAAAAAAAAAAGTTAAATCTATTTACAGTTGCCAAATCGAAAGCAGACAGATGAGTTGTGATAACGGTATCACATGCAAAATCGTGTTGTCTCGTTCACTACGTTTCTGCTTTTCGAATATTTTTATTTGTTTTCAAGATATTACAGAAAAACTAAGATTAGCGGTAGTTCAATTTCGCTGTAGAAGACCCTTAAACAAACATGTATTATTAAAAATAAGAAAAGTCGCCTATTTTATACTATCACCACCTGCCCAGTTCAATGCACACCGCAGTTCTAGTGCAGTTGATATCGTATGGAGTTTCTCTAACACACCACCGCCAACAATCCGAAACTGTGGTCGCCGCCTGGCCATTGCCAACCTAGCCAGTTTTATGGTCTCTGAAATACATTTTACAACGTCTACAGTATGTTTATTCGCCGTTATTGCTCATTTCTTTAATTCAGTTGCTAAATTCTTTATTTGGGACCCATGAATGACAGATTTATTGTAACTGTACCTAAGCATTATGTTAATATTGACGATACATAACACAAATTAGAGATGTTCATGTTTACACAGGTTCGCGTAAGTATTAGGTATAGGCATTAATTGAGACAGCAACACTGTCAGTGATAATGGAACAGCGCAAATTTAACAAAAGTTTAGTGTTGTCAGATCTGGAGATTAAAAAGTACAGGGTGTCCGAGAAGTCCTTCCCTGATTACAGAAATTGATAACTCAGGCTAGAAATAAGATAGAAATATGAAACTGGTGTTGAATTGTTTACAAACTATAAAAGTTTTTGTCTGTGTTAGGTTTGTTCTGTTTTACCAAGTCTCAATTTTGTTTGTTTTAGGTTTGTAGTACGTAAGTAAGAAGCCCAAGAAGCCATGCCAACCAACCAGGAGAAGGCACAGTGTGTCCTGTGGTACCATGAGACACGATCACCAACCACGGTGCAGAGACAGTTCCAGACAACGTTTGGGAGGACTCCACCTGATGTCAAGAGCATTAAAGCCTGGTATGAGAAGTTCAAGAATAACCACAGTCGTTGCATCGATCCCTCCAGTGATGTTGGCTAATGTGTGGATGGAAATTGAATATCGCCTAGATGTGCTACGTGCTACCAAGGGTACTCATGTGGAAATGTACTGATGTGACCAAACCTTTTATAGTTTGTAAACAATTCAACACCAGTTTCATATTTCTATCTTATTTCTAGCCTGAGTTATCAATTTCTGTAATCAGGGAAGGACTTCTCGGACACCCTGTACTAAAACGAACTGAATTAGTATCAACAACAGTTAGGTTCAATAAAACTTGTTCATTGTGCATAGAATATTCAACAGCGCTGTAACTTTGATTTTTCTGGGAGAGGGGGGGGGGGCAAGCATTGAACACGTATTTGGGCCTCATCTAATTTTGGGCCTCCTTTTCCATCTTTCTCTTACTCTTTTTGGCCTCTCCGGAGCCTGTAGGCCCTCTCGGCGTTAAGGTCTGCAGGGCCGTTAATTACGCTCCTGGGTCCGTTCCATACATGACAAATTAATTAAGGGAACAAACATTGAAAATCTCAAAGCCATACGAATAAATCTTATTTCTAGGGCCGCTAATAGTAGACATTTTTTTTTTTTTACTGAAATGGCCCACGACTCATTTTTGTTTTATTGACTTTTTGTGTGCTGTTTTGTTTATGTAATGGAGTGAACCTGTTTGATGCTGCATTTATAATTTCATGTTCGTATCGCATATGGAGTAAGAAAATTTGTCTTAAAATCATCCCCTCTCAAATGGCAGGGAGTCCCCTGGGTGCAGTTGCCCCTCCTTCCCCCCACAAGTTACGGCCCTGATATTAAACAAATACAACTTGTATTGTATTATATAAAACTTAATAATTCGTGATTTCATATATAAAAATAAAAAAGTATCGCATTCTTAAGAGTTGTAGTCTACAAATAATTGAAGTTGGCCCAAAAAGTAGCGTGTCGCCCAATTTGAAATTTTGGTTGCGAGGGCCTACTTGTAGCACAATCAGGCAACACTGTACGTACACAAGAGTTGAGAAAATGATACAGCTTTGTGAAACGGTTTGACAGATGCCACTGAAAAATGTTCGGATGGAAACAGGACATCTTTTTTCACTACTTTACCAACTTTGAGATTTCCTTCATGATTTTCGGTCAACGTACTACAGTTATGGAAAAATTGAACAAAATGACCCATCTTTCCAAAAAATAAACATGTAACTTGTAATAGCAAATTATACATTGACGACACGAAGAAAATTGTCGTCACATATTTGAAAATTCATAATAGCGCACTCATGACGTTTGTTGAATAATGTGAAGAAACGACCAAAAAACTAGCATCTCCTCCCCCTGTCAACATTTACGACTGTTGATTCAGTGCTTAACATCTCATGACCTTGTCGCGCCTGTGAAGAATAACAGATGAGCTTTGAGCACGCGTCATTTGTCGTTGGCAACAAGTGAATCAAAAAGTCAACACAAACGATTGCTTTCATATCGGGAAGTTTGCCATATACAGAAAAGAACATGCTTCACGTACATATTCATTTCACTGGATTGAGCAAAAGTTATAAAAACTTACATGGTTTTAACTATCGAAGTTGGCATCATAACTCAATCTCAAACGAAGGACAATTGTAGTGACTTCAAATCTTATTTTATTACAAGTACGAGGAATGATTGAAAAAAAGTTACAAAGCCTATTATGATTTATCTGTGAGACATAGCTGGAAGATAAGCACACTTGATGATAGAGGACACTCAACACTAGCCCTTGATATAATCAGTTTTTTGTTCAACAGGTAATCACAACGATAGATAAAGTCTTCTATAGTAGTTGCATAGATATCCGCTTCAAGTTCTCGTAGCCACCGTGAGGCACCGGTTTTGACATAATCACGTCTGAAAATGGTGGACAGTTTTTTTTTTTTTTTTTTTTTTTTGGTTTTGAACAGGGAAAAGATGAAAATCGCTGGAGCTAGGTCAGGGCTGTACAAGAAGAGCTCTAGCGTTCCAAGCGTAACGTCAGTGGTTAACCCTTTTAAATTGTTTTTTTTTTTTTTTTTTTTACGGTATTTTGTACTTTCACTCAATCATCTATTGCGTCAAGACTATTTATCGTAGGATCATGGTTCATACCCAGTTTTGTTTCTAGTAAAGCAGTGTTTCCAACTGCATCAGTAAAATTTCTCTAAAGTGTACCACATGCGGGAAATTTCCGCTCAAAGTGGGAAAAAGGGACTTTATTTTTTAAAAATCCTTTTTTATCGCGAATATCTCCCCTTTGGTATAGGATACGATCATGCGAATGCTACTTTAAAAAAAAATGCTTTATGGTGAAGAAAATGAGATACAAAGAGTGGCCCTGGGATGAACAGTTTTGATGCTACAGCGGATTTACATATTTTCCCTTGATAATACCTTTTTAGTGAATTTCTATACTATCATCATCATCATGAAGACTGTTCATTGTGGGAACATGAATTGTACCTCGTTTTCTTTGCCATGAACCAATATTTCAAACGGTATCACTCGCATGTCTCTAGCATGTACCATAGTGGAGAAAATTCGCGAAAAAGGGAAATGTTTGTCAAAAAATCCCTTTTCCCCGATTTTGGGCCCCTCTGGCCGGCCCCTGTGTCAACCCACAGAGCCCCCCTTCCCCAAAATCTCAAACATACTGTATATTATGTGTAATAACTGTACGAAGTTTCAATATTATATCTTGAAAAATAAGAGAGGAAAAAATATTGCCCCATGTGCAAAATGGCTTATCCATTGCTCACATAGGGGAAAGCTGGTACTGTTTGCTAAAACTGTGATAAGTAACTAAATGGATCAGGTGTTCGTTACTGTTTGAGAACTGAGTTCTTGTATTTGATAACCATCAAGCAATTCATGCTGGAATTTGTTGGACCATTTGCTTTAGCACTGTTAATGTGACCTTCAACTAATGCGACGTACACATGATTTGTGAATGTAGTATTCAAATAGAACGCCAACTTAGTAAATTTTAACTACCATTATCACGGAATATGTTTCCAACAAGAAATATTTATTTTAAGTAATATAGTTATTACAGATTTTGCTGCCCGTGCAAATGCACGTGTTGCACAAATGATAAGAGCCAGTTCTAGAAATACACATCTTTTAGCTGTTTGCAAAACTGAAGAAATCTCGAAGAAGTTTATATATATATCGTAAACATTGTAGTATACTATAGCTTGTGTACAAGTTCACGGTCGTAATACGTATAATGGCGTGGTACTTTGACCCTTTATTATAAACACAACACACCACGAGAAGGTTATTGAAAGAATGAAAAGAAGCAGCTGGGCTGTATCTAATTTGAGTTCCTCACATAGTGGACAAATATGGAAGGAACGTTGATTATTATTTTACTTCGAGGTATGGACTGGCGGTCAATAACATCTTCAACATCAGTGGAGAGGGAACTGAAAAATTCGTGCAAGAAAAAAAAAAGTGATTATGACGTAGAATTGCTGGACAGTCCGTCATATAATAATAAGATTCTTTTCACAATGAGATTCCGACGGAGGCCTTTTGATTGTGGATCTGAATTCATCCTATCGACGCCTGAACCATCACACGGCCGGCCGGTTTGACTGAAAGGCAATTCAAAACATGTTGTTAAAGTCATCAGCTTTTGAGATAATACATTCACGGAAGTACCAGCGCGAGTTTTTGTTCTCCATCAATTATAATAGTAGTATCAAAGAACCGGATAACACCATGATTAGGTAGTTCTGTGTGAAGTGTTTTCATTTTACATAATGTAATACACAGGTGAGGTAAGCAATAAGGTGAAGATGACTGACAGAAATATATCCGTAAACATTTAGAAGTGATCAATCTTCCCGCCCTACCCTCCTCAAAAAACTTAATATACGATTCTTTCTTGTTTGTTGTATTCATTACAATTTCCAAATTATTTTTAGATTTCCGAATTACTGTCGACAGATAGAGCAAAGATTATGGTTGCCAACTGACCTGTTTTTTACCAGCCAGGCCGGAAATACTGCTGTTATTTTGGTTAAAGCCGGTAACCGCTACAAACTTCTTACCAATCCCTTTATGACCGGTTTTCTAAAACTTTTATCTAGTTCGAAGTATAGATTTAAAAAAGTAACTTCCATTCTGTAAATTCAAAACTGTCACCTTTCACCATTTATCGACGATTAATATATTTTGTCTATTTGTTGAGATAATTTTAAACTGTATCAGAGAAATTTTGAAGTTTACTTGTAAGGAATTTTATACATTTATTGAGAGTGAAAAAGGACTTCTTAAAGTAATTTACTGTAGTCGAAGTTAAAAAAAAAAAAAAAATCATTTTCCAAATCCAAAACTGTCACGTAAAGATTAATATACTTATGTTCATCTGTTTCGATAATTTTAAAGAAGTGGTAGTTACTAGTAAATACAATAAAATGATCAATGCCGATTTCAATTTCTTATTTACAGCACAAAGTATCTATGAAGCTTATTAGTAAATGTGTTTCGGTTTGGGTACAAAACCTCGCGGCCAGAACCTCGCGGACCAAAACCTCGCCTGACCAAAACCTCGCCGCCCAAAACCTCGCCTTGCCAAAACCTCGCGCCCCAAAATATCGCCATACCTAAAAACTCGCCTGACCAAAACCTCGTTGTAATGATCTCGCGACACAGAATCTCACCTGGTCTAAATTAAGCGAGACGTAGTGTCGCCTGGGAAGAAATGTCGTCACGATAAAACTTCTTCATGACGATTTCTTCAATGTAGAATGTTCTATATATTACTATATGTTGAGTTGATTTTAGTTTAGCGTCCCTTTCAGCAGCGAGGCTATATGAGACGTGGACCTACTGATTAACGTGGAATCCGAACCACATGAGCTCCCGCCAGGAATCGAACCCGGGTCTCCCACGCCAAAGGCGCGTACGCTAACCGCTTAGCCACGGAGGAGCTCCTATATATTACTATATGTATATATTTAGTAATAACACATAATTACATTAAAATAATGACAAGAAAAATTCTAATGCATGTTTTGGAAATCTATATGTATAAAAATTAAATGACTATGTTTGTTACATTATACCTCTTGAGCCATACTACCGATCTCAATCAAATTTTCAACATAGATGAGGTTCGAGTCTAGGATGTCTTTTATAATTTCACTTTGTCGGCACAACAAAAGGGAGGGGGAGGGGGATATATATATATATATATATATATATATATATACAGAGGTTTTGGTCCGGCGAGATTTTGTCCCGCGAGGTTTTGGGCGGCAAGGTTTTGGCCACGCGAGGTTTTGGGCGGCGAGGTTTTGGCCACGCGAAGTTTTCGCCCGGCGAGATTTTGTCCTGCGAGGTTTTGGCCGGCGATGTTTCGGCCGCGAGGTTTTGTCCGTATCCCGTGCTAAGGATATGGAGAATACAGGTGCTAATGCATTTTTGTTCATGATAGTAAATTTCCTTCCCATGGATGGGTCCGAACAGAGATACTTCACACTTAGGCCTATATCATAGGAAATATTGAGCGAGTACCGGTTTTATTTTTTATTTTCCAGAGTTGGCAACCCTAGCAAAGATGGGAAGAGCCAGGAACGCTTCTTGATGTGATTTCAGTTTGTCAGTTTTCAGGTTCTATCCCATCTTTTTAAACTCTCTATTCAAAATAAATCAACTATTTCCGGTTTTAACCTTAATCATAGAATGAATGAAAACGGTAACGGATAAGACTACTCATGTACTTTTTAATGGATCCGGCGTCCCAAGAATATTTTAACTTTATTTATCTATCAAAACCGGAAGTGGTACAAACATGCTATTTCCACTTTCAATAGCGATTTCCATAGAGCAAAACTAGCACGATAGATACATATACTACCGTCCATTACCCGCTTTGCTGCGTTGAAATAAAAACTTCCAATGAACACGGCTCACTATTCATCTCAGCGACCCTGAAAACTACAGATTCAACACTAATATGTCAGCCCTACTCCCCCAACATGAAAGGCTGAATTTGGATTTAAACGGCATCGAAAGTAGTTCTTAAGATTATTTTGTCTCCTGGACGGGCGGACACACGGACAGAGTAAATAGATAAAGGAAAATGAAATCTTTCAGCTTAAGGGGGTAGACTACTATATATTTTTCAAAAGCTAACAATTTTTCTTTTGTCCGTTTTTCGTAAGTGAAAAGAGATAACGAAATGTAACTGAACACAATAATAGATAATGTTATTCTACACCAGAAAATACAAATCGAAAAGATTTTCAGTGTTGCCATCCATAGAAATTACAGTGTGGTCAGAATTTGAATTACCCAAAAATCTAAATTAAGGCAGAGACTAGAAAAATGAACTCAACGGTAAATGATGACTAACCATGTTGTCTTTGTTCCTTGTTAACTACTGTTTAAATAACATTTGTATTTAATTTGTAATAACTTATTTATTTTGTAATAACTTACATAAGTTATTACAAAATAAATACAAATGCTATTTAAAAAGTAGTTAACAAGGAACAAAGACAATATGGTAAGTCATCATTTACCGTTGAGTTCATTTTCCTAGTCGCTGCCTTAATTTAGATTTTTGGGTAATTCAAATTCTGACCACACTGTAATTTCTATGGATGGCAACACTGAATATCTTTTCAGTTTGTATTTTCTGGTGTAGAATAACATTATCTATTATTTTGCTAAGTTACATTTCGTTATCTCTTTTTCACTTACGAAAAACGGGCAAAACAAAAATTGTTAGCTTTTGAAAAATATTTAGTAGTCTATCCCCTTAATGTCCTACGATTAGGCTCTTTAGGCTAAGGGAGACGGATGATTAAGGCAAGTGAATGATGATGGATGGATTGGTGGAATAAGAATGAGAAAGAAACGGAAGTACCCCGAGAAAACCCACGGACACGATGCTGTCCACCACAAACTTACTTGGTCTGGGAACGAACCAGGGACCCCAAGCACCAGAGGTAAGCGCTCTACCAGGAAACCACCATGCCCCCCAAATACATAGTTTTTTTTTTTTTTTGTAAACCAAGCTTTGTAAAAACAGTAACACAAATATGTTTCTGAGAGCACCCTATAAATCCCATTTAAGATGGATCACCACCCGGAAGTCAGTACATATTTTAGCTCATTCCCTTAACTACTGCGCAACGAAACGTTATATATTATAAATATTGTACTATAAGATAAAGTTATGTTTCAACCACAACACAAGACACTGATTCATTTGGTTGTGTCTTTTAATATCGAAAAAGGTAGCAAATAAAATAAAATACTTTATTCGCTTTACAATGAGCACACAAGATGGCATTTGCTGTTAGATCATATTAGAAGTGCTCAATTTTATGAAATGTTTATTTGCATGTGTAAAGTACTTTAAAGTAACGATCTTATTACAAAATAGATATGTTGTTTGACCGTTTCTCGTGTTATGTTTCACATGCTATTTAAATATTAATTTATATTTAAGGAAATAGATTTTGAGAAGAAATTTGCGCAGAACGCCATAATGCGTTGTTGCCAAATTTGTACTTTTAATTCCTGGATTCTAGCGTTGCAGTTCGAGAAGCGGAATTTAGCTGTAAATTGCGGTAAGGGTCAAAAACTAATTTCTCTAGTAAATATCCAAGCAGAATTCTATGATTTCTTCCTTTATTATCTGGCATCAGTAAACACTCGACACAATCTGACAACTCCGCACTGTTCAAGCATTGTTTAGCATAACACCGAGAACACCTAGTGATCCACCTAAAGAATTTCTGATATAAATCCAGTATGAACGCTGAGATCTTCATTATCCTACCTGTTTGCCCTTCTTCCAAATTATATTCCCAGGCTTTGATTCCACATTTTCTACATAGTTTCAACTTTATTTGACTGCTTCCATAATTTTGGATCACTCTGTATATTTCATGAAAGTATATCTCCTGTAACAGGGAAGAGGTCTGGCAGAATCCTGAATTACGTTTCGTAACACACAAACCATCTGTCATAACAACCAATAATGTGGACAAAGTAATAAATTTGTATTTGGCAACTGGTAAATAACTCTACCTACGCGTCCAGTGAGAATGTAGCCAAAAACAGAAAACCAAAAAGGTCAAAGAACGGCATAATACAGATGTACACTATATACAAAGAGCGACGACTGGAGAAATTGGCAAGCTAT
This sequence comes from Thermobia domestica, assembly GCF_964235325.1. Lineage (NCBI taxonomy): Eukaryota > Metazoa > Arthropoda > Insecta > Zygentoma > Lepismatidae > Thermobia > Thermobia domestica. The sequence continues at coordinate 7,667,799 of NC_137468.1, forward strand.
ATTTAAATGTTTATGTCTGTTTTTTCCAGACTTACAAGTGCCCTATATATCGACAAAACACGTTCCTGCATTCCACCATTATTTTTGCATCTAATTAAGGAAGCTCATCTCTAATGCAAACATGGTAATTCAAACGGTTTTGTGGGCGTAGTCAAGGCCACAACACTTGCCTTCAACTAACCTAACAATGCCGCAAGGGAAAATTCCTTTAGTTAAGTATCTAGATACGAAATTTGCTTTTACATACATTGTAAATATATAGCCACTAAGGAAATATTATAATAAAAGATTCTGAAAAGCCACATTTTAAAACTAGATAGACAGACAGAAGCCAAGCTAATGGTGTATTTAATAATTCTTTCTGTCAATAAAGGGTAATTTAGTATTCATAAAATATGCCAAACGGTACTCAGATATGTCTGTAACTACTTGCTATTTTACATACAGAGTAGAATATTGACCTTCCGGAACTTTTTCTTTATTCAGTGAATTACTAACTTGAAGTTCAATAAGTTATTTAGTGCGTATTAAGCGTCAACAATAACTGGAAGAGTATGATAAAAAAAAAAAAAAAAGCTATACCTTAACATAGTCCATAACTATTTTTAAAATGAAATCTAAGATTTACGTCTCACGGCTATGCCGGCTAGGCTAAAAGAGACTGTGATGAGAAATGAAGGAAATGGTGGGATGAAGAAATTGAAGGGAAACGGGAGAACCCCGAGAAAACCCACGCACAGGGTGTTTGTCCACTACAAAGTTTACTTGGCGCGAAATGAGATCGAACCAGGGACCCCATGCACTAGAGGTGAACGCTCTACCACGGAGCCACCGCGGCCCCATAACTATTTCTAGATGTAATTGTGGGAGGTGTTATTGAATAGATATTTCTGTTGATAGATATTAATGCAAAAATGGTAAGAAATAGCTAGAAACTGTGATCATGTTTCTCTCTCTATTCCAACCGGAAGTGGTAAAAATCCACCATTTCCGGTTTTAATGTTGATCACAAACAAGTAAAAAACGGAAGGTAACGATGACCTTTTTAATGCGAATATAGTGCCTTAAAAACGGACATCATTTTCATCATTCTACAAGGTCTGTTCGGAAAGTAATGTCATACATTTTATTGTGAAGCGATTACACGTTGCAGAGCGTATTATCTGCCAGGATCGATAGTGGTGTAAGTCAACTACCAAGGGAGTACTTGCTCAGCTGTCTCCGAGCTCTCAGAGGTGGAAGGACGAGTGACTTCGTAAACCTCTGTTTCGTCTCTTGTACAAATCGCAATGCAGCGATCACTGGAACAACGATACACGATCAAATTTTGTATGAAGCTCGGCAGGCCTCCGGGGAAGAGTGTTTATCACAAAAGGCAAGTCTATAGATGACAAGATATTTTTGGAAGGCCGTGAAGAGGTCGACGACGAAGCTTGCGTTGGACGCCCGTCAACCTGCTCAAACGACGAAAATGTGACTTGTGTGAAGGAACTTCTGCAAACAGACTATCGAATGAGTGTTCGTTTAATGGCAGACATGTTAAATATTCCAAAGACTATCCTCCTTGAAAGGGCATCATTAGAGAACAAATCGTAACTGAAAGCATATTGTGAAATGGTTTTAAGCGCACTTCCTGAACAGGTCTTCCAGGATGCCTTCACAGATTGGAAATCTTACTGGCAAAGATATGTATATAGATGCAGGAAGACTATATTTTGAAGAATTTAATGTACAGATGGTATTATTATTTTGTAAATATTTTTCATACTTGTAGACTTGGTGACATTACAGGGTGTCCGAGAAGTCCTTCCCTGATTACAGAAATTGATAACTCAGGCAAGAAATAAGATAGAAATATGAAACTGGTGTTGAATTGTTTACAAACTATAAAAGTTTTTGTCTGTGTTAGGTTTGTTCTGTTCTGTTTTACCAAGTCTCAATTTTGTTTGTTTTAGGTTTGTAGGACGTAAGTAAGAAGCCCAAGAAGCCATGCCAACCAACCAGGAGAAGGCACAGTGTGTCCTGTGGTACCATGAGACACGATCACCAACCACGGTGCAGAGACAGTTCCAGACAACATTTGGGAGGACTCCACCTGATGTCAAGAGCATTAAAGCCTGGTATGAGAAGTTCAAGAACACAGGGTCGGTTGCTGACCTTCCGAGGTCTGGCCGACCAAGAACCTCAGCAGACACGGTGGAGGCTGTGCGGCAGTCTTTTCTGAGAAGTCCTAAGAAATCGGTGCGCAGGGCCTCACGTGAATTACAGATGCCAAAAAGCTCTATCCATGACATTTTACACAAACGTTTATTGTTTCGTGCTTACAAAGTGCAACTCGTTGAGGCCTTGTTGCCCGACGACGGTACACGTCGATACGACTTTGCGGTCGAAATGCTATCACGTATTGAGGACGATAATGGTTATCTCAGACGAATTGCCTTTTCCGATGAAGCGACATTCTTTGTCAGTGGAGTAGTGAATCGCCATAATGTACGCATTTGGGGTTCAGAACCCCCCAGGGAGGTCAGGGAGTTCACCAGAGGCAGTCCAAAGGTGAATGTTTGGTGCGCGTTATTGCACGATCGAATTATCCGGCCATTCTTCTTCGCTGAGGATACCATCACATCTGCAGTGTACCTGGATATGTTGCAGCTGTATGCTGTTCCTCAGCTGCTTCAGTATCGCCCCGATGTCGTTTTTCAGCAAGACGGTGCACCACCTCACTGGGGTTTGGACGTCCGTGCCTATCTCGATAGGACATTTCCTGGGCGATGGATTGGTCGTGATGGACCAACAGCTTGGCCTCCTCGCTCTCCTGACATAACCCCATTAGACTTCTTTTTATGGGGTTATGTCAAGGATGAGGTGTACCGAACACGTGTACCAGATCTTGAAACCCTGCAGCAACGAATAACCACAGTCGTTGCATCGATCCCTCCAGTGATGTTGGCTAATGTGTGGATGGAAATTGAATATCGCCTAGATGTGCTACGTGCTACCAAGGGTGCTCATGTGGAAGTGTACTGATGTGACCAAAACTTTTATAGTTTGTAAACAATTCAACACCAGTTTCATATTTCTATCTTATTTCTAGCCTGAGTTATCAATTTCTGTAATCAGGGAAGGACTTCTCGGACACCCTGTTACTTTCCGGACAGACTTTGTATTCTATAAATTTAGTGCCCGAAGTATAACTCAGCGTTGGCTCTAATTTCTTTATCATAACCACGAGTGGTAGAAATCTCTCTCTTTCAGTTCTAATATTCAACATTAGGCACTAAGCATGAATTTATTTCGGGGGCGATTCAAAGCTTTTGGAGTAAGATACAAACACAATGAGAAAAAAATTAGTAAATTTCCAAAATAACATCTGAAATTAGACTAAATTTACAGAAAAGTTGGGACTTCAGGGGAGGGGTCTGGACCCTTAGGACTCACTCCTACGTACGTCCTTGTATAGCGAAACTGACAGAATAATATGTGTTTCTGCCATTTTCCCCCTTTATCCTTTTAATGAAATTGGGAGTGGCTTACTTTATTACAGTACTGGTTTCAATATTGATCCCCAAAGGGCACAAAACAGCTAGAAAAAAAGTTCTCGATTTGAATTTAGTATCCAAAGAATAGTTTACTTTCGGTTTGAATCTCTCTATTCAAACTGGAATGACATTAAAATTTTCAAAAAAACATGCTGTTATTTTTGCATTCAATGTTTTAGGGTCGTTTAGAACCCCTACGATTAGTGGTTGTCGATATGGCATTACTAAGGCTGATATCCTTGTGTTAGGCAACCAGAACAAGTAACGTGCAATGGGTTGACGAAGATTGCAGGCGCTTTAGGCTCATAAGATTAACATTGTTAATTTGGTGTAGCTAAGGATATCCTTGTACGAGGCAACCAGAATAAGTTACATATAGCAGGTTGACAGACATTGCAGGCGCTTTAGGACCATAAGATTAAGGTGGATCACTAGATGTTTTCGGTGCTATGCTAAATGCTGCTTGAATAGTGCGGCGTTGCAAGATAGTGTCGATTGTTTACTAATGCCAGATAATAAAGGAGTAATCATGGAATTCTGCTTGAATACTTACTGGAGAAATTAGTTTTCGACCCTTACCATAATTCCTCTTCTCGAACTGCAACGCTAGAATCCAGGAATTTTCTTATTGTGACTACTACAGTAAAAGTACAAATTTGGCAACAACGCATTATGGCGTTCTGCGCAAGTTTCGTCTCAAAATCTATTTCCTTAAATCTAAATGAATATTTAAATAAAATGTGAAACATAACACGAAAGAGGTCAAACAATATATCTATTTCGTGATAAGATTGTTACTTTAAAATACTTTACACATACAAATAAACATTTCATAAAACGGTGCACTTCTAGTAAGATCTACCAGCAAGTGCCATCTTGTGTGCTCATTGTAAAACGAATCAAATATTTTCTTTTATTTGTTTCATTTTTCCATATCAGGAGACACAACGAAATGAATCAGTGTCTTGGCTGTAGCTGAAACATTACTCTATCTTATAGTACAATATTTATAATATGTAGACTAACGTTTCAATTCTCAGTAGTTACGGGAATGAGCTAAAATATGTACTGACTTCCGAGTGATGATCCACCTTAACATTGTTGCTTGGGTGTTGCTAAGAATATCCTTGTGTTAGGCAGCCAGAACAAGAGTTCCGTAAAGCGGGTTGACGAACATTGCAGGCACTTTGAAAAACCTTATTTCCTGATGCCAACTTCAGAGCTGTAGAGCCAAAATGAGACATATTCGGATATGGATTTAGAAAATCAATATGATATCATCTGTCACTTCTCCAAAGTCTGCTATAAGCTCATCCCTAGGGATGCGCACGAGACAAGATTTGTGGCTGTCTCGTCTCGAAAATGTGCTGTAAAAGTGATGTCTCGACTCGAATTTTGTCAGGAAAATCCTGTCTCGACTAGTCTCGTGCGCATCCCTACTCATCCCAACATCAATACATTAAAATGCTTCGTTATGTCTATGTTTTAGTTTATAGCAATTTACTCCCTTTGTGGGTCCTCTAGTCCTTGATTTGTCTCTGTAATGGGATATGTACAGAGACAGGAGGAAATAGTTAAGAGATTTATGCTCATATTAAGACGGTACGCTCCGTAGACGGCGAAGGTTCGGCTAGTTTGCTTTAAAATGTGCATTAAGAAATTAAAAGATGTAAAATGTTCTTGAAGAGGAAAATCAATTTCAAAACATTACTGCTACACTGAATACATTATGTTGTTATTATTTGTATTTCTCCTGTAGTAGAATACACATCATGACCTCCATACAGTATATAATTATTTTTCTTTGGTAAACTTACACCCTCTTCCGGTGTAAGAAAAAAAAAAAAAGAAGGAAAATACGCAGCATTTGGGAAAGGTGTTTTGGATGGCCTACTATTCTATACTAATTACCATCCACCTGCCATCATATCTCCATGGAAATTGTAGTTACTCAAATTGTATTTGAAGGCCGTAGACCCCCGACCACCATCACTGTGTGGCAGGTGTTACATATCGTAACAGCGCTTTCACTATTGTTATGCGGCACGCACTTTGGGTTTTGTACTTTGCAGACACCACTTTCCCCCAGCGATACGCATCAGCTACTCGCCAACTGCAATTGACAATGATATTAGCATAACGAAGACTATACACGCAACGAAACAACGAGAAATGGAATACCGTGTTACATGTGTATCTAGTGCTAATTTGTAATAATAAGTACTTAAGTAAAATCTTCATTTAAAATTGTAGCTAAAATTTCATAAATTCTACAATATTTTTAGCGTTCAACGGAACAAAATTGTCCAAATGCGACACACGTGTATATAAATCCATATCTCTCATTGAACCAAGTAAAAAGATGTGAGAGAAACTGATACTTCATGTGTAGTTTTCTAGAAAGTCGCGACAATTTTTTGCAAACATAAAAACTGAAGGTATACAATCACCTTAGGGCGGTAGCCAGCCCAAAAATGTAGGGGGAACCCGGTAGCAGTTACAGGGGGCCCGATCTAAACATCATATAGTTTATCACCCTATTTTAGTTCATTTGCAAACCTACCGTGAAAATGTTTGGGGAACCAGCAAAAAAATTTAGGGGGACTGGCCCCCCTAGATCCCCGTGGATACGGGCCTGCGCTACCTATTACGACGAATCACACTGGAGCGTTTACCCTCGTTATGCTTTTAATTATGGATAAAGCACGGGCGCTCAGTGGTAGAGTGTTTTTACTTAACACGTTCAAATCGTCCCAAACCGGCTTCCTTGGTACTCAAGCAGAAAATTTATCCTAATTGCGCTCATAAATAACACTCGAAACAAGCCATAAACGGCACGTGTGGTGTGTCGACGGGACACATTGTTGCCAACGCTAGACTTACATTAAAATCCATACATTTTACTAATATGCATCAACTATTAACTAATTGTATATATTGTCATCCTCTCCTAACAGTGACACTCACAATCATAAAAAAAAAACGCTATTGTTACTTGTAATTTTCCCTTACTTTTCAACTCCTTTCAAAAGCATGTGGTATCCTGCGCAACCAAAGAATCATGGGAAAAAAAATTGAAGGGACAGTAGGTAGGTGGACAAAGAATGGTAAGGCCACCAATGATTTACGGATCACAAACATGTCCAATAACGAAAAAACATGATAAAAATGGTTGACTGTTGCTGAAATGAGAATGCTACGCTGGATGTGTGGGATAACATGAAGAGCAAAGCGAAGAATGGAAAACCAAGTTTATAGATCTACCTAAGATCCTAGAATGAACACAGACTTACAGTGATATGGTCATGAAAGTGGATGGAAAGAGCGGTAGAGGAAGACCAAGAAGGAAATGAATGAACTGGTTAAGAATCATTTTAGGGAAAAAGATGTAATAGGGAAATATTTGCGGGACAGAGCTTTAGGAAACCTATCAGAAATGTCGACTCCACGTTAAATGCGAAAGAAAGAAGACTCCTCAAATGTGTAAACATAACTAACGGCAACAGTGTTATCTGTAATTTAAATATTCAGTGCAGATGAACATCTTCACTCAGTCTCATACATTTAATTATTTATTAAGATTACGAAACGAGTACAGGGTGCGGCAGAGTTCATAGCGTAATTTGACTTGCGTAGTACAATGATATACTGATGAATGCGCGCCAGCTCGTGCCGCATTCGTGTACTAATGAGCTGCCATTTCGAGTGTGACAGTGATATGGAGCGGTGGAGTGCACAGCATCGTGCCTTTGCTGTTGAAAGTTATTTCAAGAATGAGTCTGTTATTACTATCCAGCGTCTATTTCAGCAACATTGCAACTTGGGACGTCATGGGAAGTTCCAAATGGACGGACCATTGTGAGGTGGGTATGTGCATTTCGAACAACAGGTTCTGTTTGCAATGCCAAACCGGGAAGAAATGAAAGAACTGTGCGGACACCAGAAGCCGTTGAAAATGTTCGTGATGCAATATTGCGTAGCCCAAAAAGATCTGCTTGTCGTCATTCGCAAACTGTGCATATGTCCGATCGCTCATTCAGGAGAATATTGCACAAAGATCTCCATTTTCACTCATATAAGCAGCAGATTGTTCAGGAAATTAGGCCTCGCGATTGGGTTTCACGAGAAACATTATGCTTAACCATGTGTGATCACCTTCGCCAAAATCCATAAATGTTGCACACCATCCTGGTGTCAGATGACGCTCATTTCGAGTTATGTGGTTCAGTGAATCAATGGAATATGCGTTATTGGAGTGATGTATACCCGCATGAACTGTACAGTTCTCGTGTCACAGTGTGATGTGGAGTTGCTCCCTTTGGGATTATTGGCCCTTACTTCTTTGAGGATGACAGCGGTGTGGCTGTAACTGTCACCAGTGAACGCTACCTAAAGATGCTGCAAGAGGTTCTTCCCCAATTAGGTATGGTCGATGTGGATGTGGAACAATTATGGTTTCAATAAAACGGAGCGATCTCGCATACAGCCAGAATTTGCATGGATTTCTTGCGACAGACATTTCCAGGTAGAGTAATTTCCCGTTTTGGTGACATTTCCTGGCCGCCTCGCTCACCTGATCTTTCATGTGCAGACTTTTTCCTTTGGGGCTACCTGAAGCAAGAAGTGTTCCGAACATTGTGCCACCATTCCTGAGTTGAAGGATCACACCAGAACTGCTGTCGGCAATGTCCCAGGGAATACGTTACGCCGAGTTATGGAAAGCTTCCAGCGCCCCCTAAATGAACGTGTTGTGCAGAGGGGGCATAATTTGACAGGAGCCATATTCAAAAAGTAATCCACGCGACAATGACTTACATATTAGTAAATGGCATACCTTAAACTATTGACATAAGATGTAATAAATAAATTACAGTTACTGCCTGATGGTGTGTTTTTAATATCCTACTATGAACGCTGCCGCACCCTGTACTTATTTTATTGTTAGCACGTCCGTTACTTCACAGCACGTAACTTAAACGAAAGCGAATTTTGGAACTCCGATCTTTGCAATAGGTAGCTAGAGTGATTATCTCTGTCGAGGTCGCTAATGGGGTGGTAATGGTAACTTTACCGGTAGCTTTCCATATTCCGTTTACTACTATTGAAAGAAAGGTAGTATAAGTAACACATTGCACCGTTACATGACAGCACACAAGTTCCAGTAGTCTACTACATCTACGGGACGAAATTTAAACATCTAGTGCGTGATCCCTTTTACTGCCTACCGAAGTTTACTTTTTGTTAAAAAACAATATAATAATTTGTAACGGAGGCTAGTTAATACAAAATGTTATTAAATGAACTGCTTAGATGTATTCGCGATATTTTAAAGAGTGAAAAAATTTTGCTGCTCAAAAATTACAAGGGCAAACAAGGGTAAAGACGGCTACAGAGCTTAAAATGGCGTATTTGTGGGAAACGTTTAAAACATTACTGTTACTCCTTTTGTAGTTTCAGAAATTGTAATTACAAAGATCTCACAATTATCTAATTTAAAGTAGTGTTACGAAATTTACCTATCGTTATTATTATCTTCGAAACGGTTTAAAATATCAAATCATACAAGTCCTCAGATGCATATTAGCAAAACCCCTTTTTTGAAATACGTCCTATTTTTTTTTTTTAAGTCAAATTTTGAAACCCTTTTTACTATTTATTCGAAACGCGTCATGTCATGATGATAGTATTTAGCGCTGAGGTATTTTGGATGTGCATTGTAGGGCTGTTCCTAATTCCGGAATTCCGGAATTTTTCGGAACGGAAATTCCAATTCCGGAATCGGAACACAGTTTCAAGACGTTCCGGAATTCCGGAATTTCGGAACGTTCCGGAATTTCGGAACGTTCCGGAATTTCGAAACGTTCCGGAATTTCGAAACGTTCCGGAATTTCGAAACGTTCCGGAATTTCGAAACGTTCCGGAATTTCGGAACATTCCGGAATTTCGGAACATTCCGAAATTTCGGAACAGTCCGGAACTTCTTATTGAAAAAATAATTTTTGCTGTTACCCCGAACTGAGAGGTGTGCGCAAAGCTTAGCTTTGAAACTGGATATTGATTCCGCTGTGCTGAAGGAAGGAGTTTTGGTCCACGGCAACTGGTTTTGTTTCATTCTCTAGATCCGTTCACTGTGAACGATTGCGCATAAGATTTGGAACTTTGTCTGGTTATCCATAAAGTCTCAATCATAAGTGATTCAGTGTAAATTCCGTGATATTGTTGCAGAAATCGGAACATAGAAATTCGAGCTAGTTCTTCCCTTTAGTTTGGTTTTATTTCGGGAGGGGTCTAAAGCGTTTCGGAGGGTCCAAATAAAATTTGAGGCTAGAATTTATAAAAACTTCTAAAATTGTCCCTAAAAGTAGAGTACATTTACAAGAAAGTCGGGATTTCGGGGGGGGGGGGGGGGGGACGGACCCCAGGACCCATTCCCTGCGTACGCCTCTGAATTACAAGATGATTGCTAACTAATTGTAAATTTAACTTATTACTTTTCAGCTCAGCAAAGTAAATTAAAACAACCGACCCTACAGAAATTGATTAGGTCTACCTTCCTCTATGACTTAAAGTAATTTGGAAAGCTTTGTGTACAAACACTCGTCTAATATTTAATTGAATTAATCAAGGATCACGTAATTAAAAAAATAATATTAGACGAGTGTTTGTAAATGAGGCTTTGCATTTTTTAAGCCATAGAGGAAGAATAACTTTTGAATTTCCGTCGTTGAGCTGAAAAGTAAAAAAATAAATTAGTAATTAATTAGCATATTTTTTTTAAAATTTTCAGTTACAAAATGCATAATATTACTACCTTCTTACTTGCAAATATAGATAATAAAAATATATTTTAATTACGGAAAAAGAAAAATCAAAATGGCATGGCGAAGAATCAAAATAAGAGAAAAATCTCCTTATCTTTTATTAATGAATAAAGTAGAGATAATATGGGAAAAGAAAGCACTGAGGTCATGGATCGTCTCATCAGGACTAACTATAACGAACTATTCAAAAGTTACATATAAAGCTGTACGGCCAGGACTCTGCCTTTCTACATCTTTACACCTACGCCTCTCGCGCGACAGTTTTATTTTTATTTTTAGCCTTAGTTGCCTAAAAATAAAACTAAATTCAAATTTAGTCATTCAAGTTTAAACTCAACCAGTCAAAATTCAATAGTTTTTTCATAACACCACAAAATTCTAGTAATTTGTAATGACAGTTTAATACTATGATGTTATAGCTGGTAGGCAGATATTATAGTGGTACCGTTTAGTATCTTACATAATTTGTTACAAAATAGTGTTTAATATTCTTTTATCTTCAGATATATATAAATGTACAATTATTATGCTGCTGCCCGTGTTATGTAAAAATATGCATTATTGATGTTACATGAACTTTTTGGAAACTAGAATCAGTATTTCATATTTCAGGTTCAAATCACGCAAAGCTAAAATTAATAATGCATCGCTTGTATTGTATTTAGTATACTGCATGCTGTAAACAGCAAAAAATTTCTTAGAACGAGGGATTACTGTTTAATGTTTTTTGTAACTTCTATAATCATGATGCTACTGCTTTTTTTTTTTTTTTTTTTTTTTTTTTTTTTTTTTTTTTTTAATGAAAGCTTTATCAAGCATTATTTGCATAACTTGTCAAAATGTACAACGAGAGTAAATCGAATAGAGGTGCAAACTTTACATAATATCTTATAATTATTCACATGTACGCGCTACTCTTTTCTTGTCCTGCGACACTTATTGAATAACTAACTAAATAAAGGTGTCTATCAGTTAAATACTAAGCATTGGAACCTACGTATGAAGATTAGTTCTAACTCTACTAATCAAAATTTTATGCAAGGTGACAAATGAATTGTGTGAGTGAAAAACATTTAAAATTGGTTTGTTGAGAAATTATATTAATCACCAATATATTATCAATGTTGTGAAATTCTGATGTAAAAGCATGTTACTTTCTTTAAACAATTACATTGATACAAGCCAACAGAATATGTACATTTTCATACAAAGTTGCAATATGAAGGGTAGTTATGCATTCAGATGAAAGGGTCTGCACCAATGACTAACTAACAACAAGAAAGGTAAATGTTCAATTAGAATACCCGAAATTGTGAGTAGCGATGGTAAAAGTTAAAAATGAAAGAAATCATTTCGTAAATGTTAATATTCACATTAAAAGTATTAGCCTAATGTTCATATTTCGCTCTTACGAAATAATTAATTTGTATCAAAAACTATTCGTACTTCGGGTAAATTGATCTTTACAAAAATTGATGTCTTATTTTCCTTGAGTAGAAAAGTTGGCGAAAACTTTCTTTCTCCTAATTTCTCAAATAAATCAGATAAAAAAAGAGCAATGAGATAAAAGAAGTTTGTTAAGCTAAAAGTCTCTAAAGCCCATTTTATGCGATGCAATTTTCTATGCAATCTTGCATGCTAAGAGTCATGCGTTCAAATTATTTCGTGTAATAATAATTAACATTCAACTTTCCATAGTAAATTGCACGTATTTCACCTTGTTCGGAGATAGAACATGTGCAATCTACCATGGAAAGTTGAATTCTAATTTTTATTACAGGAAATAATTTGAATGCATGTCTCCTAATTTTGCATACATAATTGCCTTGTCTAATATCGTCTAAAGTCTACTTTCCCCTAATTTAAAAAAAAAAATCATCTGGGCATTTATATGAAAATTGACATTTAATACATGCTCTTATAACATTTCATCCATATCATTGTTCTCTAACAGTATTATTTTGTAGCACAGAAATTTTGATTTTTCTTTCAATAGTAATTTACATTTACATTTTTGTTGCATTATTTGATGACGTCTCAGGTAGCATCAGTTATACCATTTCAGGGTTTCAATTGTCAAAATTTTCACAATTATGTATTACTCATGTGTACTCCTTGTACTTTAGATTAAAAGTTCATTAATATAATTCCAAATGACATGACTACAAATGTTTCGTGTGCTCTTGTATTGTTTGCTTAATAGTAAAACAAATATTTTGGAATTAAAATGCCAAACATGTAAATTGTTTCCTTGTTGGTACTTCAAAATACAAAATGGCAATGATTGAAAAAAAATGTAAAAGATAAAGATAAAATACTGTACTTTATTCCAATAATTGTAAATACGAGAATGCATAACTGTTTAAGTCATGTTGCTACTATATTCCATAGATACCAAAGTGAAAACGAGAAAGTATTTGCGAGTAAATTTGTGGGATTAAAGCCTTGTAACAATCTCAGTCTCAGTTGCCTCAGGACTGTTTCGAACTTTTATATACAAACTTCGAACTAATATTAATATTACGATTCCAGAATCAACAGTGAGCTTCAAAATTTCAGTCTTGAAAACAGTTCCGAAATTCATACTTTAGAGCATTCCACAATTTCAAACTTTTGGAATGTTACGGAATTTGCGGAACATTCCGGAATTTCGAAACGTTTCGGAATTTCGAAACATTCCGGAATTTCGAAACATTCCGGAATTTCGAAACGTTTCGGAATTTCGAAACATTCCGGAATTTCGAAACGTTCCGGAATTTCGGAACATTCCGGAATTTCGAAACATTCCGGAATTTCGAAACGTTCCGGAATTTCGGAACATTCCGGAATTTCGAAACGTTCCGGAATTCCGAAATTCCGGAATTCCGGAACATTCCGGAATTAGATGAATTCCGAATTCCGGAATACGAAATCGAGTTCCGAACACCCCTAGTGCATTGTCCCATCAGTCATCGCTGCTTTATTACTCAAAATGTTTGTACTTTGTGATATTGTGTGTCCTAAACTTGACAATACTAAATATTAAACATGGTATTCTTTAAACATGTTGTTATGAAATATGTAATAAACTGGGCGTAGTGCCATTTAATAAACTACCTAACCAACTAACTATATAGCCTATGGAACACCGAAAAGGAACACGTTCCCGCGGTCACAAAAGCTCTCCACTGACTTCTGTTTTTAGCCAATTGGATCCAGTTTCTAAAGTCTTTCCAGCCTTAGAACAAAGTAGGCGTAAACAAAGCGAAATGAATTACTCAGCGGCTCACACGTGCTTCGGCAGCGAGAGACGTGAAAAGCAAGATCCTCTGCTTACTTACTGTCGTCGCATAATTTCCAGACTATAAGGTTACAGTTTATTGGTAAATAATTAACGGACTGACACTGACTACTGCTATGTTGGAGATATATATTTTCTTAAATCCTTATATAAACGAGATTGTCTCTATTCCTCTTACCCTCTTTTGTGTTTTATAACACGAGACGAAAATGGATTATTGTCATACATCGTCGCCATGAAACTCTGCATTCTACAATAATTTTAAATGAGTGGGGAAGGCGCGTGAACGCATACGCATGCGCAGTAAATACTGTGTGTCCAGATACGGGTGAGGTTGAAATAAAGCTACATCTGTTGTTAAATATTATATATATTGCGCTTATTATCGCAAAATGTAGGATAAATTCAGATATTTTTATTTGAAATTATTATTTCAGTAGGGATTATATTGCGGTAGGATACTAGTGCACTGAGACCAACAACCAATCACTGGTCATCGACAAACTAGTAGTCAGGTGGGTTTGTTTACATCTACTTTTTTCTAAGTCTGGAAAGAGAATAGTTCGTATTCCTATTTCTGCGAGAACCATTTCAATATTGTCCTCCCATTTGTGCCTAGTCTTCCTAATGGTAGTTTTCCAATTGGATTTCCAGTTAAAACTTTGGAAGTGTTCCTACATTCTTCATTTTGGATACATGACCTGCCCACCTCAGCCTCCTAGACTTGATGACCCTAACAATGTTTGGTAAACGGTATAAATTATGAAGTTCCTTGTTATGACTTTCTCGCCATTTCCCATTCCGTATATAAAACTTAGTTGAAGGCAACTCTGTGTATCAGGTTGTATTGCGGAGTATCTCACACAATTTTCTCCTGCTGATGTTTTCACACAATTTCATTGTTTTTAACTACTTAAAGTTACAAGGGCATTTCAAGATAAATTGTCCAACCCGTATATAAATACGAAATTTCGCTATCTATTACCGTTTCCATTTATATCAGTCGATAGATAGACATAAAACGGTCTTTGATTTCCGATACTTATGACAGCAGATTGGAAGTCTGTAAGAGAAGAAGGGACAAACTATAGTTTTTATTTTGATTTTTTATTTTTTTCATGATCGCAAAATATAAACCGGAATATCAGTTTTTAATCCATACATTTTCCAGAGTTTTACTTGTAATAGTTACACTACACACTTGAATTTTCTAATGTTTCACGTGACAAAATCTATAAGGTTGAGTCTGCCGTAGTGCGAATTCCATACATTTCCTTCTACAAATGGCGTCCCAAAAGCATTTAACCTACCAAGTGTAATACTTTCATGGTTTCCGGAACTTGTAACCACTGTTCCGTGTACATTTCAACAGGCGAAAACAATAATTTATTTGGTGGAAGCGACATATGTTGCAGCAAACGACACAGTTTTCTTTTTCTTTTGCCCAGCTGCTACTCAAATCATTTTAATCCTATTACACTCGTTATTATACACAGCAACCAGCAATGCAACTGATACAAAATTTGATAAAGTTGCACTGGAAAGTTCAGATGACCGATTTGCAAATGCATAATGTGAGGTCAACGCCCTACTATCAACTCTATACAAACCTCTACTCCCCTTCCTCTTCAGAAATTACTATTCTACATGGATGTTTTGTAATTTAACGTACAACTTTCAATACCGAGAGTATCTGAGACATGGTCCTACAAATTTTGATCCCAAAAGGAATCGAATCCCGGATATCCCACAATAACCACAGAAGAACTAGCTATTTAATCATAAGAAAACCTAAGTTTTACACTAGAATGAAATTTTCAATTGCATAAACACCTACTGGAGCATTAACTGAGTTCTTTCTGATGAAAAACATTTAGCCTTTAACAAATCGTGAAAGTCTTTTAGAGCCAAACACAATGAGCCATGCAAGATCCTTTAAGAAAAGTTCAACGAAAAGTACTTATGTTTCATAGTTATTTCCCGAAGTCATGGAGACCGATAATAAATAGGGAAGCAAGTGAATGTTGAATCGTGTTTCCATGAAAAGAAAGAAAGAAAAACTATCGTCGAAAACAAGACAAGAAGTACATCTTCAAACCCGAGATGAGATTTTTCAAGTTTCGTGGGTAATACTAGTTCACCCAAGTCTTAGATCTCAAAAACTGTTTTAATATCACATGATTCACAGTACAAGGTATATCCAGAAAGTAATGAAACTGGCCGTCACGCGGCCCTCCAGTCGCCAGTAGCACGCTTTCCCGGGGAAGGGGGGAGATTGTGGTGGTGGGAGTCCAAGCTAAGCAACGCACTGGGTGGCAGTTGCGTCCGAGCTCTAACACAGTGAGGATCACGTGTGACGCAAAAGCTGTTTTCGTCACGGCAGAGAACATGTGAAATGGGAAGCATTCGTTGGAGCAGCGCTACGCAATTAAATTTTGGTCTGGACACCCTTCATTGAGTAGTTTGGACAAAAACGTGGCCGAAGTGACAAATCTCCTGGACTCTGACTATCGTTCACTGCACATCTTCAACGGTCTCCCGTCCATTCTTGAACTCACTGAACCACCCAAAAACTTGGGCCTTTGACAAGGCGTCGTCTTTGTAAGCCTCCTTGACATAGGCAAGTGTCTCGGAAGCGGTTTTGCCCAGGTGAAAGCAAAATTTAATCGTGTCGCGCTGCTCCAGCGAACGCTTTCTTTCTCACATTATCTGCCGTGACAAAAACTCAAAAACGGCTTTTCCGCCACGCGGATCCTCACTGCATCAGAGCTCGGACGTGACTGACACTTCGTATGTTGCTTAGCTTGGACCCCCACCACAATCCCCTCGGAGGAGCATGCTACTGGTGACTGTAGCGCCGCACGGCGGCCAGTCTCATTACTTTATAGCCCAGTAAATAAAGGACCGCGAGCTGAAATAATTTAGAAAAAGCTGAAAATTTCAGGATTTGTTTCTCATGTGATCATAAATGAAATATCAAAAGTCCCCTAAAATCCCGTGTGCGCTTCATCCTCAAAATGGCGGCCAAAGATGGCGGCCGTCCGGAATGCGCATGTCTCCCGATTTTAGCTTGTAACTCTGAGACTATTTTAGATATTCCAATTCTGTAAAAGCACTTTTGTTCTAGAAGCTCTAATCTATAACTTTTCTTAATACATCTTTCTCGTAAAGTTTGACACAAAGCCACCATTTTCCATTAAAGTATAAAGTGATACATTTTCAAAGTCCTGTTCTTGGATTGGTGGTAGAAAATCTCCAAAACCGTTACGAATTCGCAAACAATGCTCGGAATAGTTTAGATTGAACATTTAATTAGCTTTGTTTCAAAAAAAGAATCATCCAAATCGGAATACAATTAGTCGAGAAATTCGACATTTTTGAAAAAATATAGGTGGACAGAGCTGCTTTCTTGTCACCCAATTGTCCATACTGTGTTCCTTTAAATCTCCTTTTTTTCTTTTTAGTAGCAGAAATAAAGTATATATATATTTAGTAGACTCACCCTTAACATCATTGGCACAACAGCTGGTAGTCTATATATTATTATATTATAAACATACATAAATTTTAAGCTAATGTGGTTCATAGTGGTATGAAAGTAAACAGAAAACCCCTGCCTTCTTATCTCAAAGAATGAAGCAAACAAGAAAAGAAAACCAGATCATGTCTAAAAATAGAAGCATCAACAATGCATTCGATCGCGTCTACCTAGAAACAAGCAATTCCTTAATTGGAAAAAGTTACTCCCGAGGATCCACAATTATTAAATTATTTTGTTGAAAATGTAACTAGAAGTAAGAAAGGTGATTCAAATCTCGGATGCATATCATGATCTGCCATTCAATTATTTCAATGTGTCGGCCTCGTACGTTTATATCACCAATCCATCTAGCAATTGGAGTTTACTGTTTGCGATACTATAAATTTCAATATATAGATAGATATACTTGCATAGTTTTGGAATATCAGCCAGCTACGCTGAAGTAAGATATGAATATTCTGGAATGTGTTCTATTATTCCAATCCAAACCAATCATCCTCAAAATTTGATTCAATTTGTTTTTGATAATGCAGCGAGAACATTAGATGGTCACGGTACTTTCCACACTATGGGTGGGATTAAAATATGCACACCTAAAATAAATAGACAAGATTTACGTATAGAACGTGCTGCACTGCCTTCAGCAGTTATGGTATCCACTCTTGCTAGAAGGGATATTAAATTTTATAACAAACCAACAAACAATGAACTTTTAAATATTGAAATAAAGAGTTTGATACCGGCAGAAAATATGATAGTACAAAATCTCCGATATGCTAATTTTCACAGATGAAGTTTGACTTCTCATGCATCTCATAAAAGTCACCTAAGCCAGGGTGGAATGGTTTCATGCACACTATCACTATGACCACCGACAGTTTGAAATGAGCAGCATAACTGTAATTCCTTTTCTCAACTGGAAATCATCAAATTTCTGTACAATTTACACTTCTTTTCTATTTACTTGTGACGAAAGCAAGAAGACGGGGTATGATTCTTGTATCGTTACTTTTGAACAGCTTCTGTATTGGAAGGCAGTGGAAATAAAACATCTGCTCAACAAGATAGTGATTTAGCTAAAGTAGTTGTCAGACTGGGGGGGGGGGATTTCACCTTCTAATGTCATACTTAGGTGTCGTTGGACATATTATCTGGTACTTTAATTGAAGAACTTTGGGGCTTGCTGTATGCGCAAAATACTGTGGTACACATGTTAAATGGAACTACATATGGAAGAGCACTGAGAGCACTAAGCACTTTTTGACTTATGTAGCACCATCAACAGATTTGCAATTTAGTTAGGGACCTTGAAGAGAGTAATATATGTTTCAGTATCGATGAGTTGATCATAGGTACTAAAACCGTAAACGACTTAAAGGATAATCCATAAATTAAAATACTTATGACCTATCTAGCCGAGTCAAAGCTGAACTATGGCTTCAAAGTTTGGAACAAGTAAGATTAATAATACTTTACATTCGAGCGGAGCGTCCTGGAGATTGGGACTTTCATATTTATACGGTGAAATACATGATTCCAAACTTTCACGCAGCAGGACATTTGAACTATGCGAAATCTACATAGTTTTATTTGTAACAGATGGAAGAATTGGGAAATAAACTGAAACCAGCAGAACTTGAAAGATACTTTGATGTGCGAAGGAAGGATTGCTTTCGGAGTGGAAGTGCAACAGATATGGTAATTGAACAGAGTTTGGTAAGGGCAATGAAAGCTTCCGGAGGCTTGAGCTATGGGCGGGATATTGGCTGGCTCGGTCTTATCTTTTCCAATTACAACGGAAGTGAGTGAAGCCTTAAAAAGTTTCCGTGAAAAATGGTCGTCAGTGTCTGAACAGCATGTAGAAACTAGACCTTTCGGTCAGGAGACAGATGATCAAGACATCAGAAAACTTTCTGATTGGCTTAGTCTTCACAACCCGTTTGAACAGTCCTATCAAAAAGACCTTCTAGACAACACTGCAACTGGCTTAGTAACTGGTAAGAAAGTTAACTATGATAGGGCGAAACAGATAGGGTCAAAATCACTATCTCAAATGATAGGTAAAACCTTTGGTAGCGTAGTTCTAAAAAGAAAAGAGAAGGTTGTGTGTCTGCGACAAGCAATACAATTAATATTAGGAAGGAAGCTATTAGCATCAATTCACTTTAGTTGTTCAGCCGAATTGTTGCGGTATTGCAATCATATGAACAGATGCATGATTTTTTAAAATATGAACACCTTATCCTCCCTCCTTGTTTGATGAAATTTCAATTAGAAAAACTAGAAAATTTGTACTTGTGGACATTGTAGGGCCTATAGAACCCTGTATGAAAACTCTATCAGAATTGAATTACGTTATAGACGGTGGTTTCTTACTTTATGCGGTTGTTTGTCCGATATTAACACATATGCAAATACTTCTGAAAAATACGATATATACAGAAACACATTTCACCGTGCAGAGCTGCAGACAAAATTGAACAAAATGCTTCCACATTGGCAACATCCAAAGGAAACTAGTCACTGAAGGACATCATTCACAGAGTGTCTTCATGCTATCACAGGGTGTAACACATCATCATCTTTTTTCAACAAAAGTGCCACCAAAATTCTTCAGAAGTAGCAAGAACTATCTAAAGCGATCACAGTTTTCCACCAACCCAATTTAGATCCCCAAACAGTCATTAAAATAGGAGAAAGATTGGTTACGCGGTTGTATGGAGAACACAATTAAATTTCTTTAGACGAACTTCGATATAAGCCTACAACAGGATAATGACTAGAAAATTGTCCTCAAAATGCAATTTGGCAAATTTCCCTCTTACAAGTGCTGCTGCCTCCCAACACAGTGTATGTGTTTACCTTCAAGTACACCAATGATTGGGGAATGATTTGAACCCAACAAAATGGGGGTGGCAATTAATAGAAGGTAAATTGTTTCCAGTGGCAATTAATAGAAGGTAAATTGCTTCCAGTGCAATAAAATTAAAAGCTGCTCTTGACAATCTGCTGAACCTTGTATCTTGCCCATGTAAGATCAGAACGCAGAAAGACTGTGACAGCAAATGCGAATATAGAAAGGCAGGACTGACTTGTTCCAAACTTTCTTTCAACTGTCGGGGAAATATTTGTTCAAATATGTTAATTCCTGACGACTCTGAAGACCATGAAATTTTCATGTATTAAAGAAGGTAGGTGTAATACATATTTTTAAAAATTTTACTCTCTTTTTGACTATTTACAATGAAGAATCTACTGTACAAGGGAGTTCAAATGAGATGTAAAAACGGTATCTACAAGTAGACTCAATGCAAATAGACCATTTGGTATCCTTATGAATATACAACCCAACTTAGTTATTCCGTGTGCACCACCGGTTGCATAACAACGAGTCGCCACTGTTTTCAATGTACTTAAAATTATATTACTCTTAACAAAATTTACAGAATAGGGCTTTTATTTTTTATAATAAAAGCGCTTTTTACAGAATTAAAATATAATAATCCCTTTTCTAGCTGTTAGTTTTTTTTTTGGGGGGGGGGGGACATGTCGGACAAGTGTCCTCTTTGGTCGCCATTTTGGTACGAAATTCACATAAGTTTTATGACAGTTTTGAAATTTCAGTTTGGAATCCAAGGCATGAATGCCATACATCCAGCACAGCTATGAATTTCGAAACTTTAGGTGCTGGACTAATAGCAATTAATTTTTATCCAACTACTTTTAATTAAAAACATCGAATTTCTCGACTAATTGTACTCCGATTTAGATGATTCTTTTTTTAAAACAAAGCTAATTAAATGTTCAATCTAAACTATTCCGAGCATTGTTTGCGAATTCGTAACGGTTTTGGAGATTTTCTACCACCAATCCAAGAACAGGACTTTGAAAATGTATCACTTTATACTTTAATGAAAAATGGTGGCTTTGTGTCAAACTTCACGAGAAAGAAGTATTAAGAAAAGTTATAGACTAGAGCTTCTAGAACAAAAGTGCTTTTACAGAATTGGAATATCTTAAATAGTCTCAGAGTTACAAGCTAAAATCGGGAGACATACGCATTCCGGACGGCCGCCATCTTTGGCCGCCATTTTGAGGATGAAGCGCACACGGGATTTTAGGGGACTTTTGATATTTCATTTAAGATCACATGAAAAACAAATCCTGAAATTTTCAGCTTTTTCTAAATTATTTCAGCTCGACACCCTTTTTGGTCCTTTATTTACTGGGCTATTTAAGGATACTCCCTGTATACGAGGGCGGGGTGAAAAGTTCTCGGCATGATCCAGAGATGGCACTCCAATCAGCAAAATTTTATTGTTCTTGCCTGGGGGCGCTTTTCAGTTGTTCGTATAACAAGTGTCAACTTGTTCTCCCAAGTAGTTTGTGTGCAGGCACTGTTGCAATTAGACGTCTTGCGTGTTAGTTGTCAAAATGGATACACTTGAATATCGTGCGGTAATCAAAGTTTTGGTTTTGGTTGGATTAACCCCTACGGAAATTCATCCAAAGATGACGAAAGTTTAAGAGGACTCTGCTCCTTCCATGTCAACCGTTAAAAACTGCGCAGCTCAATTTAAAAGTGGTCGCTCATCCCTCAAAGATGACACAAAACCGCAACCACCCCGGAAACAATCGAAAAAGTGCATGGTATCGTGTTGGGCGACAAGCGAGTGAAGGTGGGCGAGATAACAAAGTGTGGGGATATCGGAGGAACGGGTGCGAAACATCCTGCACAAAGAACTAGGGATGCGAAAGCTCTGCGCAAGATGGGTGCCGCATTTGCTGATTGCCGATCGAAAGCAAATACAGAAACGATTTTCGCAGCCATCTTTGGACCGATTCAAAAGGGATCCGACCGATTTTGTGCGGCGATTTGTGACAATAGATGAGACATGGGTTCACCACTAAACGCCAGAAATGAAACAGCAGTCCAAGCAGTGGGTGGAAGCCAGTGGGGCAGCGCCGAAGAAAGCGAAAGGGATCCTGTTAATTGATTACCTTGCAAAAGGGAGAACAATTAAGGCGAATATTACTCCAACCTTCTTGACCAGCTGGATGGCAAAATTCACGGGAAGAGGCCTGGCTTGAAGAAGAAATTCATCTTTCACCAGGACAACGCACCTGTGCACAAGGGTCCGTTGGCGATGGGAAAACTGTGGGATTTGGGGTACGATTTGCTCGATCATCGCCCATATTCTCCTGATTTGGCACCACCGGACTTCTATCTGTTCCCAAACTTGAAGAAATTTGTTTCTGGGAAGCGTTTCACATCGAATGAAGAAGTTGAGAGGGTCGTGGGTGACTATTTTCACAACCTTCCAGACTCTCACTTCCGGGAAGGAATACTGATGTTAATGAAACGCTGGACCAAGTGTATTGAAGTTAAGGCAGATTATGTCGAAAAATAAAATCATTTTTGAACTGAAATTCACAGTCTTTCATTGTCAGGCCGAGAACTTTTCACCCCGCCCTCGTAAGTACCATAAAGTGCTTGTATGAGCATAGTGTAGAAGCATTTATCCACGTTTAAATATGAACACAATATTGCAATATTCCACAGCGTTATCCCTCTGTTTCACCCGGAAGTCATAGATCAATTTTCCGTTTGTGTGTGAATTCGCACAGTTTGAAAGTCTATCGTATTTTCACATTGTCAACAGACATCTTTTCTTTTATTTATTAAATCCGAGATGAAACAAGTAAATGCTAATGACAAATACAATGTCCCAAAAACGAAATTAGCATAACACACAGTTTTCTTGAATCTTATATCATTATACTAATTTCCTTTGATTGGTCGGTAGAAAACAGGCATTTCCCTTTCTTCCATTAAAATGAAATGAAGCAGAAAACTTGAGGCCATACAGAGCACGAAACAAAAGTAAGCAACTACAGAACTGTTGGCACTACATGCACCAATAATTTTATGAGTGAATATGCGGCATCTAAAACGACTTACCAAGAACAATGAAATATACAATAAATGTCCGCACTAAAAAAAATAGTGGCTTTTTATTTATATTGTGTCAACTATCGATATAGTATCATATATCGCTTTCTTCATAACAAAAAAGTTCCGTATCTATTAACGATAGTGGATTATCTGATTTTCCAATTCCAAGCAGTCTCTCAAGGTTTATACGTAAATGATAAACGTATAATGCATCCCAATTTCTACTTTTGCGGATGGGTGCTCTACTAGCCAAGGGAAATTCTGTACAAGTAATTTAGGTTGGGAAAAGAAAAAAGGCCCCGCGAGATTTTCATTGATTCTTATAGTACTCAACGAGAGAAATCGATTAGTGAAATAATTTTCAAAATCGGCGCAGGCAAACATGGAGAAAATAGCATGTACCGGTTCAAAATGGGGAAGAAAAAGAGCCCGCGAGTTTTTAACTGATTCTTGTAGTACTCAACGAGAGAAATCGATTAGTGAAAGAATTTTCAAATTTGGCGCAGGCAACATGTAGAAAATAGCATTTTTATGTACTGGTTCAAAATGCGATTTTCTCCATGTTTGCCTGCGCCAAATTTGAAAATTCTTTCACTAATCGATTTCTCTCGTCGAGTACTACAAGAATCAGTTAAAATCTCGCGGGTCCTTTTTTCTTCCCCACAACCGTAATTTATTGGACAGGAAATGGTTATTGGGCTGATGAACATATACAGAAATCAACCGCTTCCAGTTTTAACGTGATGACTGTAGAGTAAAAACGGTAACACATGGCGACAAGCTATTTTTTGCTATCAATTAAGCGTCCCAAAAATCCATTCCACCTTCACTCTAATATCTGTACTAAAACCACAACTCGTACAAATCTACTTCCGGTTTTAGTATTGAGAAAGCATCACGGCATACAAACTAAACCTTTTTTTATGTGGTGTACACAACATTTATTCTGTTTAGTTTGGGTCAAGACAACACTGCTGTGTCTTCCGTCTTAAAAAAAAAAATCAATTTGTTGTCAAAGTTTTCATTTTCACTTCTTTGTAACACCCTGTATAGCAAAAAGAGAGAGAGAGAAAGAGAGAGAAAGAAACATATTAATATATACTTCTAAACTTGTGGGCGTTACGTGTCAAAACCATCACCTTACTAATAAGAGACCATTACCGGCCACACACACAACACACAAAGAAATCTTCGGATCCTCTTTTGCACACTTATGTTCAACCAATTCTCATCGTTGAGCGATGTTTCTGTGGCTGTTACGCAACATGCGGGTGACAAGACAGGATGCTGTTGTAATAATGTGGTCATGACTTACGTAATGTGGACACTACAAAACGAATGAAGAATGGGAAATAACAATAGCCCTTTAAGTGTTTGTTCTAATGTTTAGATACATCTCATCTGAATCTAACAAGGATGCTTTTATGTTCACTCGACTCCTGAAGTTTTATGCACGAAGAATTACCAATAAGCATGTTTCTTTACAATCTACAACTTAAAGTATTGGTGATGCGCACAGTAGAAGCAGGAGAGGTCTCTTTTATTCTAATTAGTACCGTTCTTCGCACGGAAAGAATAAGTTTCATTTTGGACCAGGGTTGGCTGGTTTAAACCAAGGTGGTTTAAACCATGGTTTAAACCAAGGTTTAAACCAGGTTTTTTTTAAAAAAAAAAACCAACTGGTTTAAACCAAACAACAAAAAAATGTTCGTAAAAGTGTAAGTGTTTGTAAAATCTTGATGAACACACATTTGTGGGTTATCACGTTTCACTCCCGTATATTATTCGCATTATATTCAGACCTAAATTCCCCATTCATTACTCAAAAAGATTATACTACAAAAGCAACTTTTTTTTATAAGTTTATAAATGTTTATTTTGTGATTTTTTGTAGTTGTTGTTATTGTTATGTAATTGCAATCGAAGAAAAATTCTAAATATTGTTGCGTTTCAATGTTTACTATTGATTAAAAAAATCGAAAATGCCGTACTTTTTGTGTGTGTGCGGGGGGGGGGGGTCATACAGACCCCACGAGAGGCATTTAGTGAAATAAGTATCTTTGGTATCTATTTATGTATAAATGAGTCTGAGCCAAATAATTCTCAAATAATAATTCGTATCTTTACTCACTTTTCTTATTGATATGCAGATTAAGTCGGTGTATTTCTATAATTTGGACCAATAAAAGTCGTTAACTAACTTGAACTAAATTAGTTCTTCTGTACTCCGTAGTACTTTGAAATTGTTCATATGTAATTCTGTGTAATGGTTTCACTTGTGCAACTGTTTATCTTTTTGTCCTTCTGAAATGACTCTTGACAGTTATATTAAGAAGCATGTAAAGATCAGTACAACGTATTTTTTTTTATCAGGATTCCTTCATGAGTGAGTCGGTAGACGTATCGCATTTGTGGCCAATTAGTCCTGGTTCCGAGTTCAAATGGAGGACAATTTCTCTCGGATGTAACTCGAGAAGCGGTTTTTATTCCGCTTTAAGCTTATGTGACCCCTTCCAGCATAACCCGGTTGTTGCATAATAACGTCAAGGCGAAACAAACTTATTTCTGTCCATATATGATATGAATATATAGAGCAAATTATTTAAACCATAAAAACCTGGTTTAAACCAAAAAAACCGGTTTATTTGGTTTTTTTAATAAAAACCATGGTTTTTGCCAACCCTGTTTTGGACATAAAGGGGTGAATCTCAATTTAAACGTCATCAGAATTACCACTGACCATCTCAGCGACCCCGAAAACTATGAATTCGACACTAATATCGATCATTTTCGAACATTTTAAAACATCTCCCCTCCCCTAAGTTGCACCGTCAAAATGAAATGATAAAAAGTATCCCAGGTCCAAACCTCATCCATGTAGCAAATTTGATCGAGATCGGACTCGTGGTTCAAGAGCCATTAAGTTTTATTTAGTTTCTCTCTCATCCCTCCCCTCCCCTCCCCTCCTTTCCCCTACGTTGTATCGTCAAAGTGACATGATAAAAAGCATCCTAGGCCCGAATCTTATCTGTTGCAAATTTGATCGAGATCGGTCAGATGGTTCAAGAGTTCTTAAATCACAAACATGGTGACTTTCGTTTTTATAGATTAGAGATTTTCATCGTCTTACCATTTACCATTTTCACTGTTTTATGAAACTATTTTTTTTAATTGTCGCGGAAAATATATTTTTATCGGCGAGGAAGGGAAGGATAAAATTAGAAGCTGAATATGGCATTCATAAGAAGCTCTTCGCCTAAAAAAAAAAAAAAAAAAAAAAAAAAAAAAAAAAAAAAAAAAAAAAGTGTTGTCCAGACTACGTTACTTTTATAGAACCTGCTATTAATACCAGACTTGAGAAAAGGGAGGTTCTCTATTCATACACATATATATGTACTGGGTATGTTCAACCGTAACTTCGACACATGTTTACCGATTTTGATTATTCTTTAATTGTTTGAAAGAATACATCTTCCCAGTGGTCCCATGCAAATTTCCGTTCGTAATCTTTGGAGCTACACTATAAAATACTTCAACATTTGCAGGAGCATTACGGCCCAGAAACATGTTTATAGGCAACCATATATTCTTTGTCGTCATTATGGTTGCATAACAACACAGGGATTATATTGCAAAGTTTCGGAACACTGACACTAAAAAAAAGTTACAAGTGGATTACGTGTGTGAAATCGGTTAAGATTTTTTAAAAAAAGAAACACGATCTATAATTACTTCAGTTTTTGCCAGTAAATGGTGTTTTGTTTATTTAAAATGATATACCTTCCTGGTGGTCGGATATAAATGTCTTTAGGTTGTTGATTAGCGTCCCCGTTTAGCAGCAACGCTATATGATGGTTAAGATTTTGAAAATAACAATTTTATAATTATATCACTTTTGTCAGTAAAGTATTATTCAAAATAATATACCTCCCGGTGGTCCCACATAAATTTCTTTACGTTAGTTGATAAAGTTCTCATTCAGTAGCAAGGCTATATGAGGCGTGGACCTAGATCTTAACGTGGGATCCGAATCACATACGCTCTCTTGTCGGGAATCGAGTTGAGTTGAGTTGAGTTGATTTTGAGTTTAACGTCCCGTTCAGCAGCGAGGCTATATGAGACGTGGACCTACTGATTAACGTGGAATCCGAACCACATGAGCTCCCGCTGGGAATCGAACCCGTTGTCGGAAATCGAATTCGGATTTCCTGCTTGCGCCGAAGACGCATATGTTAACCATATAGCAAAGAGGGTTCTTTCTCTATATATGATAGATATAGACAGATATAATGAAACTTTACCTATAGAGGGGGGCCGCGGTGGCTGTGGCAGTTCACCTCTGGTGCTTGGGGTCCCGGGTTCGATCCCAGCTTCCGCCAAACGAACTTTGTGGTGGATAAACACAGTGTGCGTACGTTTCCTAGGGGGTTCTCCCGTTTCCTCCCACTTTATTTCACCATTTTATTTATTACTCTTTATCATCCTCTCCTTTAGCCTAGCCGGTATAACCGTGGGTCGTGAAACTCAAATATTTCATTTATTTACCCATAGAACGAAGAAATGTTCAGCTTTGTGGTCAAAATCTTAATGCAAATACAATGTGTGTGAATGTTTTGGCAGAATTGAGGAATACGCCTGGGAATAAATTAACATCTTAATGTAAGTTATGAACTTCTATTGAATTGTTTCCTTTTAACAGCTAACTAAACAAATAAATAAATAAATAGGTTTTTCACACACAATAGAAACTTTCTGTAATAATAATTGCACAAAATGTTTGTTCCACAAGGTCACGAAATATGTAGTGGAATATTTCCCTCCAACAGTTTCAATGGTTTGGCAAGGTCAGTACACACAAACATAGAGCCATAAACCACTTGAGTTGAAAGACAAAAGCCATGCAAAGCAGTTTATTCTGCATATCTATGCCTCATTCATAATGTGGCGTGGCGAAATGGTATTGAAGAAAAGTACACTTGAAAAAAAAAACGCATTGTCATGTATCATCTGCCTTAAAGGCAAACATTAAAAACAAGCATCTGCTCTCAGCCTTCACTGTTTCCACCAAACCTTAGTGTTGACATTTTCCGCTTATTTACACGACTTTCGTAAATGCGGTTCGTTACGCAAAAGTTCTGCTTGTTTAGATATAGGTAGAGCAGAGCAAATTATAGACCGAAATAGTTTCCCCACTTCCGACTTTTATTACAAAATTCATCTATAACAATACATTACGAATATCACTTTAATGTAGTGATATACTGGGTTAGAAGAGAAGATCCATGGCCCGAGAAGCCTAGGGTACGATCTCCACAGAGCTCCGAGCAAGCTTGGTAAAGTGGATTTTAGGATCCCCAATATTCCACGGACGCAAAGCGAGGGTGGGGGTGGATTAAGAGTCTCAGAGCTCCAAAGCAAGTTTAGGTGGCTGAGGTTAGGAGTTCCAACAAAGCTCTGAGCAAGCTGAGTGGGAAGACATTAGGCCTAGAATTTCGAGCAAACTAGAGGCTTTGGGTACGTATCTCCTAGATCTCCGAAGCAAGC
This sequence comes from Thermobia domestica, assembly GCF_964235325.1. NCBI lineage: Eukaryota > Metazoa > Arthropoda > Insecta > Zygentoma > Lepismatidae > Thermobia > Thermobia domestica. The sequence goes on from NC_137468.1 coordinate 7,696,480, forward strand.
TAGAGGAGGGAGATGACCAATCGCAGATTCATGCTTGTTGCTGAAATGTTCTCGGTTATATAGGTTGAGGCAGGGGCCTTGATGTTCCTTTGTCATCACATGACCAGTAGCACCTCTGTCGTCCCTTTCGTTTGCAGCCATACTAATCCGTACTAAGGCGCACATGGTTGATATTTGTAAACAAAAGCACATGTCGGTTGTTTGTAAACACAACCATATGGGATATATAAATCTATATAAATCCCAAACTTAGACATGGCAATTGCCCTATCCCGAAGCCCCAAATGACTCCTGGAATGAAAATGTTCGAAGAAACGAGAGAGCCCTGAGAGGGAGAAAACTATAATGTAAATTCTCTGTACTGGATAAACTCTGGAGAGGTGACTCAAGGTCCAAGCAACCTAGGGAAGGATCTCCACAGAGCTCCGAAGCAAGCTACGTGGAGTGGATTTTAGGATCTCCAATGTTCCACGCACGCAAAGGGGGGATTAAGTCACAGAGCTCCAAAGTAAGCTAGATGGCTGAGGTTAGGAGTCTCAACAAAGCTCTGAGCAAGCTGAGTGGGAATCCTAGAGTTTCGAGCAAACTAGGCTTTGGGTTACGTATCTCCTAGAGCTCCGAAGCAAGCTAGAGGAGGGAGATGACTAATCGCAGATTGATGCTTGTTACTGAAATTCTCTCAGTTAAATAGGTGCTCCGGTTGGGGCAGTAGCGTTTGTGTTCCTTTGTCATCACATGACCAGAGATGTCGCTGATGCCCTGTTGTCTGCAGCTATAACAATCCGTAGTAAGACACACATGGTTGATGTTTCTCAATATGTTGCATGTTGCTCGTTTGTAAACAAAACCATGTAGGATATTACAATATGCATTTATTTCTGTAATCAAAAGCCACGCTCAAAACAAGATAACTTATTGTGTTGCTATACCGTATTAGTAGTAGTAGTTCTCGTCACAAAGCCACGAATGAGAATGTATGTCCTGACCATACATCATCCAACGGACATGTCGTCAGACCGATAACAAGAACTTCAAGCCCCAAGTATATTGTATTATATACGTATAAAACAGAAATTTCGTAGAAAGAACTGCTTCACTTTCGATTTATCAATATCGAATTATGCTTTCTAGACACATTACCGAGCGAAGTAGCTCAAGTGGTAGAGCGTTGGCTTCGCATTCGGGAGGTCGTGGGTTCGAATCCCGCTGCCGACCATCCTCACTGAGGTTTTCCAGGGTTTCCCTCAGTCCCACTAAATAGGCCCTGGCCGATACCTTCCCAAATCCTTTCCATTGTTGTTGTTGGATATCCAGTGTAAAATGGCCTTTGAGCTGTATCTGGTGATTGTTAAATAAATAAATAAATAATTACAGAAGCTTCATTAAGACAATATTACATCGAGAGTATGCCAGCGTCCTATCTGTTCTGGTCTATTAGATAACGTAAAAGCACTGAAGGTAACCAGTGTTGGATCTGGTCAGTAAGTAGAGTATGACTGTTGAGGAAACTCAGATGGTATTGGTAATTAGGCGTTTATCAAATATCGCGAGGACAACTGAGGAGTTACTTCTAAAAAAAAAAAGTGAGGCATTCTTTATAGTAATACGCCTATTTTCTTTCACAACCTCGTTTTCGTTGATATTTTCGTTCGTTACCACTCATTGTGCCTGACCTAGTCGCGGGGCGTCCTCCACTGAAGTTACACCACTTTGAAACTTTGTATACCACTTGCTGCAGAAACACACAAAAATCACCGTACTGCACTTTCATCCTGCGATAAATTTTAATTGGTTTAACACCTTCACTATTTAAACCACGCATCACTGATCGCTGATATAACACAGTGTATATCAAGGATGTTATAAAATAGAGGATCTGCCCATACGTATCTTCATCATATGAACTCAATGAAGCCGAAAAAACAATTGAGCATTGTCTGAGGCGGCACGTCTGATTGGCTACTTTCGTTTCCGCCAGGATTGTTGGCTCGAAACATTGCGATCTTAGTGGCGCGGAATGGGCAGAATAGGTGTGGCCAAGCTGTGACGTATGGCTTCATGGTTTTGTAGTATGGGCAGATCCTCTATTTTATAACATCCTTGGTGCATATCGCCATTGGAGCGTCCATCTTTACACTGACGCTGCTTCCTTGTGTAATGTTCCTGTATGATGACACCACCTGTTGGTCATTCCTTCACTAATAACGATAGTTTCAACTTGTAGATTAGTCATACGTTTCCGAATTTTATCACACTTCTAGAAATTTTCATTCTGATCATCTCTGGTAATTATTTAATTAAGGAGCTACAACCAATAAAGGCCGTCCTACGTTGGACTAGGTAATGTGTGATCGCTTTGCACTGACCCTTAAAGCGTGGTCTGCGTAATGGGACAATTTACGATAACTAATATCTATAAATATTACAATGTGATGGTCTTCTAGCTTATATTTTATTTAGGGAAGGGTTGTGCTGAATAACTATCCAAAAATATATTCTAAAAATAGGACACACTGTTGGACTTTCAACTATGTGAGCTGGGAACTATTACTAACTTTGAATAAACCTACAAAAATTTTCTCATAATTTGAAAGCTCAATTAAACTTGACAACGATGCTAGAATTTTAAACTAAAGCTAAAATACTATAAACACGTAGTAAAATCTCTCTTAAAGGATACCTCTATAATATGCACAAACCTTTTTGTCAAGACAAAAATATGTGTATTTTTATGGAGAGAACTATCTCTTTCACGGACACGGAAAGCTGGGACATTCCATGTGAAATTAACCAATGAAATGACAAAATCTGACCTAACTATCCTAGATTTTTGTAAAAATTGGTGCACAGTTTTATTACAGTGAAATATGAAAAAATCCCAAATATTACCTCTCTCCTCCTGAAAGCGTCCCCATACAGGGGTTCAAAAATGTCAAAAAGGGCATTTTTCAGTTACTGTTGTTATTAAAAATTGTCACAAAATAGTTAATATGTGCTCTAGAGACATGAAATAAACACCATTGGAAAGCTTAAAGATTGCTCTACAAGTTGTACTATATTGAAAAGACCTGTACAATAAAAAAAACTCTTCAAAAATTCAAATTAAGACTTGAATTTTGAATTTCGCATAGAAATGTCCCTCTGAATTTGTTCAAAATTGTCCAGATTGTACTCTCGTATGTGTACTAAAACACCACATAGTTGCATTTTGGACACACAATGGGATCCGATTCAAACTTCAACATAAACCAAACATTGCATGATACTGACCATGGGAATGTCTGGATTCAGATCTATAACCATTTGTCTGTAGCTATTTACCTATAGCATCAAAGAAATTTATATTCAATTTATTTGTATCTTGATGTATTCATTTGAATTTACACAATTATCCAACTTTCGAGTTATCTAGAAAGGTATTATGTTTCCGAACAGTACTCAATACAGGTCATTATTCTTGTTAGTCAGTATGGATGTTTCTAAATTTATATTGGCTACATTGATACAAGTTATTTTCATTCCTTTGTTTCAGGATTGCTGTTACAGAACTTATTATGGAAGGGAGGGATATATTTCCCTCCCTTTCACAATATTTGTATTAAATGTGTTATGAAACACAATGACAGTATTCACAAAAACTTCACACACTTTCAGCACAAACAATTAGTCAATGAATTATTTTTCCTATTTCAATTATGCACTTCCACGTGTCTGTGATAGCAATCCTGAAACAAAGGGATGAAAATAACTTGTATCCATAGGCGCCGACTTGAAGAAAATATTGGGGGGGAGGGCAAAACAATGAATAAATATATAATCATTTTCAGCCGTTTCTTACCAACTGCTGGATAAAGGCCCCCTTCCCTCCAGATCTCGGTCTGCTGCATCCGCTCCGCTGCTAAATTAATGACCTAAGTAAAATTTGTGTAAACGCATTAAAACAAATTGAAGTTCAAATTCTGGGAACTTCACTGCACCACATTGATCTTCACTTCTCATATCAGTGTTACCATAGTGTTTGTTGAAGCTTCAGTGCTCTATTAACTATTTTAGGATTTTTGGTAACTTTTGTTACCATGGCGTACTATTGTCTTTGACCTCTTATTTAGGTTCTATAACAGGTGCATAAGTCGTTTTTCTATTAGTCAAGTCAAGGATGGACCAAAGAACACCCCAGATGCGTTTTGGAACCAGATGGTCAACTTGACTGCGCCAAGTGGATGCGGAAGGGCGTGACTTTTTACTTTTTCTTAAGGCAAATTTCAAAAATTTTTCACGCCTGTAGTTTTCACGATATCAGATTGGAATTGTATGTACCTTTGGATAGTTCTCAAATTTTTCTGAGATCTCTACGTGAAGGCGAGTCCGGGCACGAGGGCCGCAAATGTTCCGAGGGGCTGATTTTTTCAGAAAAAAAATTCAGGTTTTCCCGATTTTTCCGGTTCAGGAATACGATACGTACATGTGTGTGCCACCGTTGGAAAGGGCTTGTTATACGAAATGAAATAACGTTTAAGCCATGACTCTAGCCATGACGCAGTAAATTTTTATAACAAGTATATACGTATGTGTGTGTATAAAGAGAGAGCCTAAATTCAGACTTTCAACAATTTTTCTGCCCTTTGTATTTAAGATACAAGATTGGAATTTTGCACACGCATTATATACATAACAATGTATTTTTTTAAAAGCAAAATTGAGATCCCTACGTCAACCCAGTCCTGGGCCAGAGGGGCAAAACGGTTTGGTTGGATTTGCAAAAATACTTCAGAGTTTTTCCCTAATTATCTGGTTTAGGTGTATGATACGGACATGTGAGTGATACTGTTGGAAAGGGCTTATTATACTGAAGAAAATGGCGTTTGAACCATGACTCTAGGCTAAATAGGAATGATGCAGTACATTTTTTAAAAATATTTTATACCTAGGTATATATAGAGGAAGTTCGGGTATCATGGAATACCATTTTTGTTTCGCTTGTAACTCAGTTAGTAATTGTACATTGAAACAAAAAGGAAAACAAGTATATGCCTTACATATTTGGCTTTATTTATGTATATCTTGATAAAGAACTTTCGTTACAGGGGTGGGTAAAATTTATAATTTGTAAAGAAACCACTTTGCCGGGTAATATGAAATAGTCGGGTAATATGGAATACAAATGCTATATAGAAAAGAAAAAAGTTTTCTGTTGAACATACAATGAATATAGTGATGATATATGAAAATGCTGAATGCCAAGCCATAACTGATTATGATTACTTGCAAAAGTCATAAATATAATACTCTGCTTCAGGATCGGCACAGTCATTATGTGCTCACATTAAACGCTGGACCCAAGCTCACCCCTTGTATCATCAGACAATTTGCTATAATAAAAAAATACACTTAGCATTGTTGTCATCATAAATATATGTTTAATTGCCCAATACCGATAAATATTTTTGTAATCAGAATACCATACGGAATACGGAATACCATGCTTTTCTTGCGGGTATTCCATATTGCCCTTCACGCCAGCTTGGAAACGAAAGAGCTGTTAAACGCATTCGAAGGCGTATAGGATAATGGCGCTTATCAAACTACCACTCTGTATATCCAACGTCATAGTAAATAAAGAATTGTTGTTCTATTACATTTCAATAGGAAAATACAGGTTGTAAACTACTTACCTGTAAAAGTATTCCTGAATAAGAAATCAGGTTTTCACGTCTACCAACACAACAAATGTCACAATCACATGGAGACTGACTGTAGAGTATCATGGGGACGTGAGGTAGTAGTTTCTGTCCTCTCCGCTTGGAAGCAACACATCACAGGCGAGCTAATGAGGTATTCCATATTATCCGACTATTCCATAATACCCGAATTTCCTCTATTTATATACATATATGAAAAGATGGATCACCTTCAGACTTTCAAAAATTTCTCCCGACCTCAGTTTTCAAGATACAAGAACGAAATTTTGCGCCCGTATTATGTATATAACAAGATTTTTTTCAAAAAGATTCAGATCCCTACATGAACCCAGGCCCGGGCCAGAGAGGCACGAAAAATTTCGATTTTTTTCCCGAAAAATCTCCTGTATCTTTTTTCAATTTTCTCATTTCTGGTGTACAATACGGACAAGAGAGTGGTACCGTTGGAAAGTATGATCTATCCTGAAAAAAACGAGGTATGAACCACGATCCTACGATAAATAGTAAGGAAGAAGTAGCTATTTGAGTGAAAGTCTAAAATTTACCTCAAAAAGTGGAAATCCTAAAAAAGGTTAAACGCCGATTTGAAAACGGTGCTTTTTATTGAATAAGAAGGCTGTTCCTAATATTGAATTAAAGGCGCGACGTAATTTACGACGGAAATTCCTTCTCCTCTTTGGTAATTCTTCCTCAACTGGATTATATTGGGGGGGCGAGGACCCCACGTTTAAATATTGGGGGGCAAAAGTGCCCTGCCCCCCCAAAGTCGGCGCCTATGCTTGTATCAATGTAGCCAATATAAATTTAGAAACATCCATACTGACTAACAAGAATAATGACCTGTATTGAGTACTGTTCGGGAAGGTAATACCTCTCTAAATAACTCAAAAGGTGGATAATTGTGTAAATTCAAATGATTACATCAAGAAACAAATGAAATTGAATATAAATTCCTTTGATGATATAGGTAAATAGCTACAGGCAAATGGTTATAGATCTGAACCCAGATATTCACATGGTTAATATTGTGCAATCTTTGGTTTATGTTGAAGTTTGAATCGGATCCCACTGAGTGCCCAAAATGCAATTTTGTGGCGTTTTAGTACACATACGAGACTACAATCTGGACAATTTTGAACAAATTTGCGGTACATTTCTATGCGAAATTCAAAATTCAAATTTGAATTTGAATTTTTGAAATATTTTTTATTCTACAGGTTTTTTTGAATAAACTACAACTTGTAGAGCTGTCTTTAAGCTTCCCAATGGTGTTTGTTTCATGTCTCTAGTGCACATATTAACCGTTTTATGACAATTATTAATAATAATCACAGTAACTGAAAAAATGCCCTTTTTGACAATTTTGTACACCTTGTATGGGGACACTTTCAGGAGGAGAGAGGAATTTTTCATCTCTCACTGTAATAAAACTGTGAACCTATTTTTACAACAATCTAAGATGGTCAAGCCTGATGACTTGGTGATTTGACATGGAATGTCTCAAGCTTTATTTTACTCCAAAAGTTTTAGTAACGTCTTCATAATGGTCAGGAATTATTTTTGCCTCATACATATTTAGTACAGAAAATACTTACTGCAATTTGAAAATAAATCAACTGATTACTTCAACTAATCCAGCAACTACATGTTCAATGGTACAGCGCTTACCTGTGGTGCCTTGGGTCCCTGGTTCTATCCCCGGCCAAATAAGTTTGTAGTGGACAACATCATGTCTCTGGTTTATCTCGAGTCACAAACTTACTTGGGCGGGATCCAACTAGGGACCTCACGCACCAGAGATATGCACCTACCACTATCCATCACCTCTCATTTGAGGGATAAGTACACATATCTCATCAATGTCCTTTATTGAGAGGTTTCACTGTATTACCCTTAATGTTTACAAGTACAAAGTATAGTTCATGCCCATCGTCACCCTTCTAATGAAGCTGTCCCATCAATAACATAGTTCAAGTATCTGATACTTCATCGCAATAACCAAACAAATAATACAGAATGACGACAGTGAAGGACCTGACGAAACATGTTACAACTAGACCTAATAATGAATGCAAAGTAAATACCTTCTTTTACGAACCGATTGTTGTCGACCACATCCCACAGAACAAAAACCTTAAGTCTTAGTACTTTTAATAATTCTGTATTCTTAGGATGAGAAACACTTAGGATCGAGAACTCGTAAAATTATAAAAAGGCTGGAGATCACAAAATCGTAAAAACACTGAACACACACCATCAAGAATAAAACATGAAAGTAAACCATTTTGAATGAAAATTACGACATTACAATATTACTGGAAGAAGAAGAAGAAAAACATTCAACTCGAATTCCCACAATTAAAAGCCACACATACACACAATTTCACCGGAAACAGCCATGAAAATTTAAAACGCACCCAATTGTTACCTTCTTAAACTACTTTCCATTTTTCTCCCATGAAGAGTTTATAAAGTACTTCCCTTCCTTATAATAAAAACCAATGAGAATGTTAATTCGAAATTCCTTCTTTTTTTTTTTTTTTTCCAGGAAAGGAAAAGAACACTAATCGCTCATATACTATCTGACTGCCAAGTGAAATTTTAGTAAAAGTTAATAGAATATTCGTACTATTAAAACGGGAATTACTCCTTTATACACAGACACAATGACCTACTGTAAGGAAGATTTTTTTTCTCTTTGAAGAATAACATGTCCTAAGCAAGGGCACCGATTTCTCTGTAACTTTGGGGCATTCAGATGTGTGTGTGGTTGCAGACAAGGGTCTAGGAAAGCATATATGAGGATTTTGGGACAAACTGAATTTAAATTATGCCAAATATCGTATATTTGTAAAAATTAACTTATAACAGCATGCATTACAGTCATTATGAAGACAAGCTCTACAATTACAGAATTAAATAAGCAGGAGTGGATCCAGGGGGGCGATCGTCCCCCCAGAAGAGAAAACTTTCTTATTTTATATATATAAATAAAACCCATACCAAAGTTTGGAGCCCTTAAAAGTAGCTGTATGACAAACCCCCCCCTCCTTCAGAAGTCGGCCCTGGATCCGCCCCTGTAAATAAGTCTTATGCTTGTATACGCTAAAAGTTTACTAAAGAATATTATGTTTTAGTAAGAATAAACTTTCTGCTGTAACTAAAAAGTAATCTTAGAAAAGAACATGGGGGCCAACATGAGCATTGGGGAGTCCGGGCCCCCCAGAATCGGTGTCCTTGGTCCCAAGCATCTACGGACAACTGTCAAAGTGTGTTGAGATAGTGTTTAGATGATTCATAGTTCCCGAGTTCAACTTGATTTAACAGTTTTACTATTTGTAAGCCAAACTGGTGAGTGAGAGTATGTATATACAGAGTGTTCAAAAACAAACCGACAAACTTTGGGATAACTATTTCTCATGTGAAAATATACAAAATATAGGCCCATCCTTTCGCGTCCACCTTTGATACATGAAGGTCTCACGTTTGATTTCCGTTGGGAGAGTCACGAAATCTAAAATGCACTACAGTAATTCGGATTCTATCTTGAACTGTAGTGGTCCGTCTTATATAGCCTCGATGCTGAAAGATACGCAGAAATTTAATCAAATGAATCAACAACAACCAATTACAGGTCAAAATGATTATACAGAAACAATCCATCTCTTAAGTAACAGTCCACAGAAGATTGGCAGAAACGTAACGTAGGCCTATACATAATCACACTCACTGCATTGTTCGAAGATTTTGAACTAGTAGCAGCATGTCGAATACGAACACTTTCTGTGGTGTGAATTTCATTTGAATTGCTTTGTATATACTGAATGTTTATAAACGTGTTTCCAACAATATATACGTACATTTTTATATACGATAAAATGTGGATAAATTACAGAGGAATCTCGGACTTAAAACAATCTGAGAGCAGGTAGTATAGAAGTGAACAAGAATTTTAGGAAAAAATAAAAATAGGCCAAAAGATTGCGTTGCGATCTTGGTCAATAATTATGGATCAGGGCCCACAAAATTTCTGATCAGTCCCTATGTCGAGTTTTCGTATTTTTTTACGGAATAAGCACATCATACTGAGTTAAGTGATAGTTTGTGTTTGGCTATACTATATGTAGTTCTCCAGATATAAGGCGTACAAGAAAATTTTTGATTGAAACATATTGGATCTTTTGATCCAAAAATGTGGAATTCTTATGTTTGTGGAACATTTTGACCCCCTCTTGGCAAAATCTGAAATGACGCTACTGGTAAAATTACATATTTATAGTTAAAATCAGAATAAAGTACGTACACAAAAATAACACACTAACATTGAAGAATGCTTATTTTTCTTTTCGTTTTTGAAATGCAACATACGTTACATGCTAGAATAAATAATAAAAAAAAAAAAGATACTAACGACCCTCATCATGTCAACTGACAAAAGAAGAAGGAATCATTTTTTTAATCCAAGAAATGATGTCATCAAATTTCAAGTATGCTCGAAAACAGTTCTTCCCACATAAAAGACAAAAAGCTATTACTTTAATGAGAACTTCCGGCTTTCGGAAACTACCACTTTCACCCCGCAACTACTGTTCTCATCCCGGCAATTCAATTAACCACAACACAGCAGACATTCTGTTCCTTCGCCTTTGATACACAACGACCGGTCATCAGTCATCACACATAATACGGGTCTCCTTTTCCACAGTAGAAAAAAAAAGTTTTCTTCAGATACTACACAATAGATATTGGATATTTGTAATATTTCCCATAAGTAGAAGCTTTGCTTTGTATATACTTAAACGCAAACAAACTATTTGCTGAGCAAAACAATATATTCACATAAAAAAAACTACATACGTGTTACAGTTTCGCCAACTAACACGTATGTAGTTTTTTATGTGAATATATTGTTTTGCTCAGCAAATAGTTTGTTTGTGTTTATGGATATTTGTGTAAAGAAGTGGCGAAATGCTGTTAATATCCTTAAAACCCATTGGCATCGAAGTGTAATGCATAAATATGTTATTCACAATTAAAATATATATCTAATGCAGAAAAATGTGACACAGTAGCCTAGTGGTTCGAATGTTGAACTCACGTTCCCGGGTTCGATTCCTGGCCGGTGCTTCCTAATTTTCGGCATCCACCCAGCGTCGTGAGGCAAACTGGGGTGTCACGTGAACAAAAGACATGACCTTCATAGGCGGCGCCAGTATTTTGGTAATGTGGGGTCAGGCTGGGAAGGGGTAAGACATAATAAAAAAAAAAATATTAACATGGTACAAAATAAAAGCTTTCATATACATATTTAAAGAAAGTTCATACATGGATACATGTGTATGAGAGTGATGGATTTATCAAAGAAATATAAGAATTTTTAAGTGTATAAGGTTTTTTTAATGGCATTAATTACAAGATTTTTTATAAAGACATTCTTCTTTTAAATGGAACCATAGCTTTAAATTCTTCAATAACATTTTCAACATCTATGCTCACTCAAATCGACTTTTCAACAGAAAGCAACATTATGAAATTGAGTCTAGCATAGTCGATCTTAGTTTGGACTAACATAATTCATCTTGTAGATACTCCGTTTGCATGAACAACTAGTAACCGGAATCACTGAAACTTTTTTCATCAATTTGTAGAAATTCACATACACCCTTTCTGTTCCGGATTCTTGCAACCACTTTAGTCAATCAAAAAACTGTCGAGATGGAGGATTGTTCAAGCGCCTTGCTCTGCACTATTGTGCCTTAACATCTCAAAAATAGTTTATAATAATAATAATAATAATAATAATAATAATAATAATAATAATAATAATAATAATAAACTAGAAAATACTGTATGATAGCAAGTAACTTATGAGAGGCTTAAGAAGTCACTCAAATACAGTATGGCGCTAAATTCGTTGTACAAAAGCAGAGGAGTGATTCCTGAGAGTAAAACAAACAAAAAAGTTCCAATAAACATAGGGCGAAAACCCCATCGTTTAGTGTTATAGGTTGCCGAAAACATGAAAAAAGGAATTTTAAAGGTTCATAGCTCCAAAACTATGGGATCTACCTTGGTCGGGTCAAGACTTCACTTAGGAACTAGTATGTGCTCTATCCAAAAATACGTGTTTTAGAATCCTAAGGTACTCACGCAACAATTTTTATGGAGGTAGTTGAAGAGTACTTTATATCACAGGCACGTAGTGAAACTCCGTCTATAAAATCTTGTGGAAGCACCTCAGGATTCTGAAAAACGCATTTTTGGATAGGGCACATACTAGTTCCTAACTGAAGTCTTGACCCGACCAAGGTAGGTCCCATAGTTTTGGAGCTATGAACCTTTAAAATTCATTTTTTCATGATTTCGGCAGCTTATAACACGTAAACGACGGGGTTTTCGCCCTATGTTTATTGGAACTTTTTTTTGTTTGTTTTACTTCCAGGAATCACTCTTCTGCTTTTGTACAACGAATTTAGCGCCATACTGTATATGCAAACATAGGAAATAATACATATACAAAATAGGGAGGATTATTGTAGGAAATCTCAAGATCGAAGTTAATGTGGGTGCAGCTGCACCCACTGTGGCGCCATCTATGAAGACGGTAAATAGGTCTAAAAAAAATAGTAGAAAGCTCTCGATACGTTTGTTAGAGACGCAGTGCGCTGACCACATATTCGTCGCTACGCTGGACGTAGTTCAGCCGGTCGCTAACAGATGGCGCTGGAGAGACTCAGCCCTACAAAAAGGGTTTATTACACCAAGTAGTTTGCTTTTATGCAGAAAAATACAAACTGCATTTCTTTCAAAACTGAAATGGAGAATAAAAAATATGTACGACCCACAATTACATATTTCAAGGAAAAGAATGATTAATGAAATAGATAGATAGAAGTACTTTCCTGCAATTGATTAATCGTCCCAAGAATACATTTCATCTCCATCCTTAAGAGTCTTCATCCCGGCGAAATTAAAATACCGCTAATTTTACAGTAATTATGTGATATCTTCAAATAGATAAAAGATAATTGAAATATGGAATAAGAGCGCCCTAGACAATATTATTTTGCGTGAGGTACCGTTATCACAAGTCACCTAGTGGTCAATCGTTTTCAGCTGTTTAGAAACGCGAAAATAAATGCCGATTTTCAAAATGGCTCGAAATCGAAAGCAGATAAGTGAGTCATGATAACGGTTTCTCATGTAAAATAATATTGTCTAGGGCGCTCTTGTTCCACATTTCGATTATCTTTTATCTATTCACATAATTACTGTAAAATTTAGCGGTATTTTAATTTCGCCGGGATGAAGACTCTTAACACTCTACTAAAACGGGAAGCGATAGAAACCCAGTACAACTCCCCAGTTTCAGTATTGATCTACATACAGCAAAAAATGATCAGATATACCAACAAGCTGATTGATTTGGCGTTCTAAGAAGAAGTATTTCTCTCTCGGAAGGTTTCTCTCTCTCTTAACCCTCTATTCAAACCGGAATGACACAAATCAACCACTTCCGGTCTTAACGCTGACAAATATAGAGACAAACGGGTGAGAGATACCGAGAAACTGCTTTCTGCAATCAATTAAACTTCCCAAGTATTTATATTTCCCACTCAGATTTATCAACTAAAAGAGCGGTTGGCTTTTCCGGTTCCAATACTGAGAAAACAGCAAGCAATACAAACCAAACTCCTTAACGTGGTATACACGTGACTATTTTAAAACGTCATCAAAAACAAAGAAGGAATGGAAGTATGATGCTCATTTCTATCAAATTGCTTTTGTACTGAACCCAATACAACAGCTACACAGTACGTTATGTATAAATGACCTATTGGTGGTTTATCGACTTGGGTACACAATATACTAGTACACTATCACCGGTTATTGAAGAAGTGTTTGGTGTTCTCCGAAGGCCATTACCTTCCGCTTCCACCGACAGCACACGCACAGTAGAGAGACTATTGGAGAGACACGACTTCCGGCATGTTGGCACGAAACGTCGATATGCGTAAGCAGGTCTTGTCGCCATTACAATCATGCAAACGTCTTCTTCCAATTCCCCCTCGCGACTGCTTCCTTTTCTATTGATTCCCCAACGGACAAGCAAAAATTAAAACCGCTGCGAAGCCTCCCTACACACAATCAGTGCTATACAATTCCCAAAATACTACAACAAAATATTAAGCGGCATATCTCTAATACAAGTTTAAAAGTAGTGTGTACGTGAAGAAGCATGTTTGTCATACTTAGAAAAAGAGACAATAATACATACAAATCTCTTAGTTAGCGTATTCTGCTACATATATCTAATATTTTAAAAAAAATGAAAGTGACTAAGTTTGTGATTTAATAACTCTTGAACCAAACGACCGATCTCGATCAAATTTTCAACATAGATGAGTTTCGGGCATCGGATGGTTTTTATCGTTTCACTTTCACAGTTGAGCTTACAGGAGGGGAAGGAGAAGATATTTAAAAATAATTGACCGATATTAGTGCCGAATCCACAGTTTCCGATCTCTTTAAATCCAAATTAAGCCACGCAACTAGGAGAGGTGAAAAATATATAAAAACGATCGAAAATGACCGATATTAGTGTCGAATACACAGTTTTCGGGGTCGATGAGACGAACAGTGATACTTCTGATGCAGATTAAATCCAAATTCAGCCCCATTAGTATTTTATGTCAAAAATGAAACGTATTCTCCCCGTGCGAAGAATGGGTATCTTACTAGTACAACATAAATAACAATTTCATCCAACAAAATAAAACAAATGCAAATTCTTATTGGCAACGGACAATACATGCTATAGCGCCATGAAAATTCGTTTTTCTCGATTTACTCAAGAACGAACTACACAAATTTACTCTCAAACACATCATTTAATTCAACTCGATGTGATATATCGATTCTGGACAATGTGGTAATTAAACAGAAATGAAAATTTAAGAGTTAATTGTAATTGTAGGCAAGCCCTATATCTTATTAACCACACTATGTATTGTCGTCTTGAAATGTCATGAAATGAAATCTTCCAGTTTAACGCCTCACGTATATGCCCGTTAGGCTAAGGGAGAACGATGATTAAGGCAAGCGAATGATGATGGAATTGGTGGAATGACAATGTGGGAGGAAACGGGAGTATCCCGAGAAAACCCACGGACACCATGTTGTCCACTACAAACTTACTTAGCCGGGGATCGAAACAGGGACTCCTGCCAGAGCCACTTATACAGAGTTCCTCACAAACGAGTTTACACTGTTCGAATGTTAATAACATACTGTAGAAGGTATTAAAGCTAACATGATCAACTTGTATTATTTGGTGCTCTCATGACTAGTGTGTTTGTTTTCTTTCCCATTTATTTGTTTTGGTTTTCTATTTATTTTCAGCCAAGTTGCCAGTAGCGACAAGTAATGGACAAGATGACTGGGAACCTTTTCTTTCATCAACGAAAATGGATTTTTAAGTGTTTCTGGAAACATGAGAACATCAAAGAAGTGCACAGGCGATGCCGGGCAGAATTTGATACTCTGCCACCAACAAATGTAACAATTACGAAATTACGCGACAAGTTTGAGAAGGAACTGTGTGATTTCTGAAGAAGAGACGGTGCGGTAGGCAGAAATCAGTGGCGGATGAAAGAGGGTGGAAGCAGGGTTACAAACTAAATCAGTAGCGGACGAAAGAGGAGTAGAAGCAGTGTTACAAACTTTCACACGATCTCCTCATAAGTCCATTCGACATGCTTAGCGTGAATCATGTGTACATCAAATCAAATGTTCACCGCATTTTAAAGGAAGCAAAGTGGAAACCCTACATTCTCAGGTTGCTTCACGCAATCAATGAGGACGATCCGGATAGGTGTCTCAATTTTGTGAATGGATTTGCGATAGTCAACAACTGACTGATTTCATTGTTTGATTTGATGAGGTGACTTTTAAATGAAATAAAACCATCAATCGCCACAACTGTGTGTACTGGGCAAGAGGTAATTTCTATGTTAAGGAAGAACGAGCTGTTAATTTTTCTGGATTATCACTGTGGTACGGTATGTCCGTCAGAGGATTTGTTGGGCTGTTCTTTTTTTAAAAAAACGATGCTAGGTGTAGAGTATCTTAACAAGAAAAAAAATGTTCGAATGTTTATCGACTGTACATGGATGCAGATAAGTTTTTCAATAAGACTGCGCACTGCCTCATTACCATCGAGACATGTGGCAATTCTTGAATGAAACCTTTGTTAAGAGGCAAATTGGTCTACGAGGAGGTGTCGAGTATCCATAGAGATCTCCCGATGTAACACTGTTAAGACTCCATTATGCCAGGAACTCTGAAGAACAGTGCCTACGCTAGAAAATCACGTACGCTGGATGTCATGAGAGAGGGAATTGATATGCTTGTGAATCCATTCTAACAGAAACCATATCATATGTTTGTCAGTCTGTTCCTCTCTACCTGCTAGTAATTCTAGTAATTCTCTGACAATGTATTGCTGCCAATGGAAGAAATTTTGAACATATTCCATATTAGAACACTGTCACTAATGTTTTGACCATCTTTGTGACTTTAAAAAAATCATATTTTCGTAATTTTGGTTCGAGATATTAAAAATTCAAACACTGCGGGACACCCTGGATATTTAATATATTGTGAGATGAAATATTTAAAAGACGAATATTAAATAAATTCCACGAGTCTGGAAATACATAAATACGATGTTAAAGCCATTTTTTCAAGTTATGCCGTGACTGCTCTTGAGGGAAATCACACCAATAACTTCATATAGCTTTCAAAAAAAGTAAAGGGAGCTGCGGTCATTCAGTGGTAGAGCGACTGGAATCCCTCGTTCGATCCCAGCTTCCGCCAAGTGGGATTTGTTGACAACAAACACCATGTACGTGGGTTCCCTTATTTCCTCCCACTTTCTTTATTCCATTTCACTTTGCTTATAGCAATAATATATATATTTTGGGGAATGTGACTTCCTTTAAGAGCCGTCACTGACTTTCGCAGTGACTTGCACTCTTGTAAGAATTATTTATTTGGTACCACACTTTTCAGTTTGATTGATCGATTTGCAAATTTTGAGATTCTGAAACAGAAAAGAACTAAATCGGAAAAAATATTAAAATGCAAATGCAGTAACGTTAATACTTACACAAAATCTGCTTATCTTCGGTACATTCGTTCTACTTACTATCTGAACAACTCCTTTGGGCTTTATGTTTAAACCAATAGAACTCATGAGTGGTTCCGTACAACTGCTACTTACCTACGAAAACGAAATAAAAAAATTTAGTTATTTGTTTCCATTATTGTAAGAAAAATATTTTACATCCTTACTGATACAAAATAAGAACCTGGAGTAGGTCACATACACATATGTATAAGAGCAATAATACTGTATACACTATAGACCTATCACTCATGTCCTACTAAGGTTAAAACAGGATTAGGATTAGGAATTAGATTTCTAGGATTTCGGCGTCTATGGCCATGTTAGCCCGTCACACATGAAGGATGATTTCCCCCGACGATCACACTATCCGAGGAGAGGGAAAGAAGAGAGGAATGGCGAGAGGGAAGGAAGCGGTCTGGGATCTATAAGTTAGGTACCGCCCCGGTATTTGCCTGGTGTGAATGAGAAAAAATTAGGAAAACCTCATTCAGGATGGTTGGCCTGAAAAAAGCTTTTACATTTTTTCGACCGAGTATTTTCACTTAAGGGTCTTCACTACAGCGAAATTAAACTACCGCTAATTTTAAAGTTTTTCTTTAATATCTTCAAAACAAATAAAAATATTCGAAAATCAGGAACGTAGTGAACTAGACAATACGTTTCTGCAAATGATACCGTTATCACGACTTATCTACCTACTTTCGACTTGCAACTGTAGATAGATTTAGCATTTTTTGTAGGTTCTGTATATAGCGGCATACTAAAAGTAGATAGGTGAACTGTGGTAAAGGTATCACACGCAAAATCGTATTGTCAAGTTCACTACGTTTCTGCTTTTCGAATATTTTTATTTGTTTTGAAGATATTAAAGAAAAACTCTAAAATTGGCGGTAGTTTAATTTCGCTGTAGTGAAGACCCTTCAGTTTAAAGTGTGTCTTAATAGGTTTACCCAATTATTTCCATATATGATAGCTTTATAGCCATTTGGCGTAACATTAAATAATAAGAAAGATAAGTAAGGAACAGAAAACACTAACTGTTCAGCTCTTCCCGCTCTGCAAAAAAAAAGTAAAATACGCTAAAAGAATGTGACAATAAAGACCTACGAATACCAGCGTTGAATGTTAGGTAAACTTTGCAATTCATTAATTTGTTAAGGAGTTTGGTTTACTAAAAGTCCTTTAATTATTTGATCTGTCTGTTCGTGTGTCCGTCCGGGAGAGTCGGAGAGAGAACCTCAAGAACTACTTGATGGATCTCCAACAATTTTGGGAAGGATGGGTTGGGTCAAAAATTAGGATTAGAGTTCGTTAATGGAGGTGATGCAACCAGTTGATCCCAAGATACGGATAATGAAAATCGGTTCATCATGTATTCCTTTGGGAGTAATCATGATTATAATCCTTGCTTGATATACTATCCGCAGTGCTGCTGAGGTTAGCGGGTTAATATAACGCTCAGGATGCAAGATACTAATATGTCCGTAGAATACAATGTTAAAATGAAACTAAATGACTTTCTACTCGACAAATCTAAGGAGACAAACCAAACTCTTCGCGTGGTGTACACTGTGACGCCGATACTTGTTCGATATAACACCTAAAGAACGTAAAATACTAAGCTTTTATACAATCAGAACCTTGTCTCTCTCTCTCTTTCAATGTACTTTCCTTAGCTTTACAATTAACTACTGCTGATAAGCATACTACTAATTAGTCGGCAGCAAACAATTATTTTAAAGAAACGAACTGTAACGGCGAATTATGTAATGACGCTTTTGCAGCTCTTCCTTCTTTTCTACATATTGCCTAATCTGTTTTGCTTCAACAAATGCAGCGTTGTGATAGTGATGGTGTTGCACCGAGACGAGAATCTCGACAATTTTTCGAGAGAAGACGATAAATTTCATTAGTCTAGTTCTCTCAAGTCTTAGATCCCAAACACTGGTTCAATGTTACAGTATTCAAAGCATAAAGACCATAAATGGATAGTTATTTTGCAAACACAATGAATAACATTTGTCAACGTTTAAAGACAGTACACTCAAATAACAAATATGGTTTAAATGTTGTTATACCACATCCTTCGTGGACCTCTCGTGACGCGTAAGAATTCTGGTAACTTCTACGTAAAATTTAAGATATAAATCAGAAAACCTTACACAGAAAATATGGAAAACCTTATCTGCCATTTCCTTCCATCTCGTCTAGTGGGTAATACTAATTAGCGATTATATGCTACAATGTACCATATAAAGGGTCTAAGGAGTTGTTACATTCAAATAAATCGTTAACCAAAACTTGCTTCCCGTGTGCTACCGCTGTTTCCAACTGTATTAGCGGAAAACGTCTTTCTTCAATTTCAGATTTCGGTGTAAGCCTTAGTGCTATGCAACCAGTTCTGTTCTTCAGCGTAGCGGGATTACCTAACAGACAGGGGTTAATTTTATTTCACAGTTAAATTTTAGACTATCGTAAAATTCTAGACGATTTTCACGATGTTTTTCGATTTATAACCACGCGATTACCGATCAATTATTTTATCAGTGCTATCTTCGACTAATTTCTGATGGTACATCAAAATAATTTCCTTTCCTCTCGAACCGGTAAGCTAAAAAGTTTTATTTTTGACCAAACGGAGTTTACTATGAAACATTTACATCCATACTTAACAAGATATACTCATCAGAACAAAACGAAAAACGCACAAACACAGGATGTCAATTTGTATTGGTGGTTCATTGGTACAGCGCTCACCTTTCGTGTGTGAGGCAACTGATTCGATCGCAGCTCGTGACAAATAGGTGTTAGGCTGCACAAACATCGTGTGTGTTGGTCTCCTCGGAGATATTCTGTTTCCTCCCACTTTCTACATTCCATCATTTTATTCATAATTATCTTCGCCGTCTCCTTTATCCTACAAGGCATAACCATGGATGTACGAGTAAAACTGAAAGATTTCATTTTATTCTATGTTCTGCTACACAAAAAACATCACAGATCTGTCCTGTAACATCAGCACTAATTCGAAGAGCATTATTACTGACACGTAATTATATATACACAGGGTGTTTCAAAACAACACCGACAACGTTTGGAAGGTGATTCCTGACACCAAGATAAGACAAAAAATATAGACCAACCTGGGTGCACAAATGCCTCCTTTCGGAGTTATAGGCTGCCGAAACCGTGAAAAAATGAAATTTAAAGGTCCATAGGTCCAAAACTATGGGCCTACCGCAGTGGGGCCAACATTTTAAGGAACTAATATGTGCTCTATCCAAACATACATGCTTCAGAATCCTGCAGTATTTCCGCAACAATTTTTATAGAGGTAGTTAGTGAGTACTTCAGATTATTTGCCCGTAACCAAACTGCCTGTACAAAAATTGGTGCGTGAGTACCTTAGGATTCTGAAACCATGTATTTTTGGATATAGCATATATTAGTTCCTAAGTAAAGTCTTGACCCGACTACGGTAGGTCCCATAAGTTTTGGAGCTATGGACCTCTAAAGTTCATTTTTTCATGTTTTCGGCAGCCTATAACTCCGAAAGGAAGCATTTGTGCACCCAGGTTGGTCTATACTTTTCGTCTTATTTTGGTGTCAGAATGGCCTCCCAAACGTTGTCGGTGTTGTTTTGAAACACCCTGCATATAAACGTATTTCAGTCGTATTGGCCTCAGTAGGCCTATTCTTTCTTCCCGAGATACAATCTTAATTGAAAGTTGTTTTTACTACCATAAATTCTGCTTAAGAAATGTGTAATGCTGATTGCAGAAAGACAAGGGGCACAATAATATTAGTTTTAATCGTCTCAGTGCGTCACGCTAATAGATGTCACCACATGCACTATCACTTGTCTGCCTGATGTTAATGAATGTCATTACTTGCTGAGTGGTTGTGCATAACGAAATCCTTGAATTGCATTAAAACAATATATGGAGTTTTGGGTGGTTTGGCAGGCAACCTTCACAATAATAATAATAATAATAATAATAATAATAATAATAATAATAATAATAATAATAATAATAATAATAATAATAATAATATAAACAGAGCTTTTAATTAAGCTCGATTTTAACCTATTGTGTATAGCGAGGCGTTCGAGCGTAACAACTAGTTATACATTTAAGAAATACTGAGTAATATAAATAAAAAGAATGAATTAGTCAGTCGACATGGATCAGCCAACTTCGGTAAAACTGCTGTAAACTTTGTATTCAATTTAGCAGAACTGATATTTTCTCCAATATTGAACTGATAAGGAAGCGACGCATTTCACTATAAAATAACTCCCAAACCTAAAAAAACAAAGAACATGACAAGGAGCAAACATGCATTTTCTTCACAAATCCTAACACAAATATTAACAGAACAACAATCTGAACTTGACGCACAATGGTTATCGAGTTCATGTTTTTTGGTTCGCCATTCGTGTGTGTTTTCCAGTTGATGTCACTCAATACCAAGATGAGATTGGCAGTGCCTGTCAATGGAGTTATCACCATTAGTAAACACGGTATGCTCCATCAGTTGAAGTTTTTCCATTGATAAGGTTCATATCATATTATTACATATCTCTATTGTTTGCTTCTTTTAGTTCACAACATAATGGCAACTGGTGCTATGCACACGTACTTGATTATGCTCTTCAAATATATAAATACTTAAATTGGTCTACACAATCTCATAATAAGCTTTGTTTGCCTTCATTGTTAAGATGTGTTAAACAAATCTTATTAATACAGTAAAACCTGCCTTCAACGGAACCTTTATTAAATGGAAAACTGTCTTAAACGGAAATATTTCACGGTCCCATGAATTTTGAAATAAAAAAAAACGTGTAAAAGTCCCTTCATTAAGCGGAAACTGTGTTATGCGGACAATGGAAAGCAAAATAAACTTTTAACGGAAAATTCTGAGTTCTGGACTACAGCATTTAGAAAATATTTAGACATCCTGTGAAAGGGCAAACATATACATTATAATGTCTGAGATAAATTCTTTGTTCTTTTGTTAAATCTTTCTAGACAGTGTTGACCTTCCCTAACCACTAATCATATTCACCCGCCACAATTTTCGGCTAGTCCTACGGAGCATGTCAGCTGTCAGTCTTTGTAGGCGTACTTGTGTTCCGCTTGCGTAACGACTACCGACAAAAATTAGAAAACTGACAAAACAAGGTTCTGGAAAAAAAGGAATTGAGCAGGAATCATAATCACTATCATGTGTCGTGAAGACAAGCAGTGAAGGGTTCAGAGGACCTTCTTCAGAATACAAGAGATTTTTTTTGTGTGTCCTGGAGTATACCGCGCGACGTTTTGAATGAAATGCATCCGCAAAACACATGAGACAGTTTTAAAGAATTTTGTGGTGAATCGTGTGATGTAAATAGTGAAACATTTTTAATGAATGAGTTGATGAACTACCTTCCATAATCAAAGGACATGAATTTGAATTGTATTTTTTCCTTTAAGAAAATGTCTATCTCCATTAAGCGGAAAACCTGACTTTAACGGAAATTTTTGCCAGTCCCGTTCGATTCCGCTAAAGACAGGTTTCACTGTATTAAGCAATGGGTAAACTGAGAGGTCTTAAGGAAAATAAAGGCCAAAAGCGAATAATTTTCGCAAATGTTATGGAAAATTGGTTTATCGATCATACTATACAAATGTGGAAACTGTCAACCTTTAGTATTTTTAACCTGTTTCAACCATGAGCAACGGAAATAGTTGCGAAGTCTTGAAAGATGTTATTGAATAAAATCAAATACGTTTTAGCAACAGTTACTGTGGAAAATATTCTGTTGACGTATTATCTACGTGCACAATGAGCAAACTTCCATATGAGCTCGATTTTCTCATGTTTTTAACCAGTTCTTCATAACCAATTTCAACACAAGCAATAGTCTTGATTTCGTAAGTTTCACTGAAATAGGTTAGATTTTATGAAAGCTTTTCTAGAACAAACATAAATGCATGTTGAGTCGAATGGTGGAAACTCGCTTCAATGAGTTATTCGCAAAACTTCCCTACTTCGTTCAAAACGTATCATTTGTGAGGGGAAGAAGCAGCTTAAGAAAAAAAGAGAAATCCTTCCTTTGAACATAATAATAATTAAAGCTCATGCTTTGGGTGTATAAAAGTACAATTTACAACGTAATGTTTGGAAGTGCAGTGCGATGGAACGGACGAATTACGGAAGAGTGATGAGTAAACAAAAACTCCTTCCACGCTTCACTAACAAATAGTTTTCCCTACAAAAATTAGTAGAAAGCTCCTTAAATCCAATTAGATTGTGTAACTTCCTACTTACAATTTTTGCAACAGAAGAGAAGGAAATGTAACGTAATGTATAAATTGCAAATGGTCAACGGCATTTAGATACCTTCTTCGTTTCACATCTAATTACCGTGACGTAAGATCTTAATTTCTTCAATTTGATGTGCACATTTTGATCGCTCTCTTAGAACAAATTAAGAGCGAACGGAAGAACAATTAACCTTCAGTTCATTTAAATCTCCTGATGCCGAGGCCAAATGGGTTCGAATCTTCGTTTGTTCAGTTACTGACATTGATTTTTTTTTCTTTCCTCAAACTGCATCGGACAAAGATCGACATGGCAATGTACAGGGGATTCAGAAACAGCACTAAAAGACGTAAGATATTAGTCCTCACAGGAAAGGGTGCAAGAATTGTATACTGAATATAAAATCCGTGCTAAGTGTCAAAACGAAAATATTGAGTAGATAATCGAGATGTTACTTCACAACTGATGGAACATATACGCACGCGCATTCCTCTGGGGATTATTTGAACTACTTCCACAGTGAATACTAGATAGCTAGTTTTTTCACTGGGTAGTGTTAGGCACATTTTTACAGTAAACCCAACTTTTTACGTTTTTGGCACTTAGCACGGATTTTATATTTAGTCTACAATTATAGACCAATATGGATCCACAAATGCATAATTTTCGAGTTCGCCCAAAATTGGTCGGAATGATATGAAGGGTGAAGATCGAGTTAAAGAAATAGAGTTATTATTTTACGCCTAGATTCCATTATAACAGTGGATATGGAATGTGGGTTTCAGTTCCTGATCTATCATTTTCCGTTTCTGGAAGACTTAATGGATTTTCTTCTACATTTTGAAGATAACCCTTTCACTGCGTCTCTTCTACATCCACTAGAGCAGCCACGCGCAAACAGGGCCAATCCCGGCCTCATCCGGTTCGCCTGACAAGCCACTAACAATTTATTTCTTACATAATATCTTTAAATGACTCTTTTCTCTGGATAATTGAAATTTAACTTGAAATATCCTCCGTGTTGGAACCTCCAGTGTAACTTCAAACATTGGGAGTCTGGTTCAGAACATGCAGAATCATGTTTTCCACTAAAATGGTAAATAAATATTTTTCTGCTTTTCTTTACTAAGTAAATATTTTGATTACTGTTTTAATCGAACCACGGACCCCACGCACCAGAGGTGAACGCTCTACCACTCAGCCACCATGTCCCCTCACAATGGTTTAAATTCCGCCTTAAACTGTAAATAAACCAAGTATGCAGTTCTACCAGGAATCGGAAAGAGGACCGGCACGCCAAAGGGAGGTTTTCAGTCCCTTCAACGACATGAAATTACAGCATATTATATATATATATTCTTAATAAACATATACGAATCTACGAAATGATATGAATTTCAATCTATTTGTCTGATAACATTTCACTACCCATCAGCACTTGTAAAATGTAGTTTGGTTTGGAACAAAATTATTCCCCAGAAAGGTCAATAAACGTAGTTCCAATGGTAACTGATACCATTCAACGTAATGCAAAGATGTGCAGAACATGTTTTTTTTTTTTTTTTTCAAAGAACTTATAGTTCATGCAACTTTCACACGAATTTTGCTCCATTGCACTTCTCGTGCGTTAAGGTGTGTCCTCAACACGAAGATATCATTAAATTGCATGAGGTTTAGAAAAAAAAGGGGAATAATAAAACTCTTAATTAGCATTAATAAAACAGTAATATTAAAAGAATAAATACATTATTTAAAAAGGAAAAAAATACAACTTTTTCCTTGATGTAAGAAAAGCACTAAGGATCTCACTCTTCGTAAGTAATTTACACGTTATTACTATAGTATAATTATTTTTGGTATGGCTTTTCTATTGAATACTCTTGTTCCATAATCGTGCAAATATCTTTTCATATGAAAAAAAAATG
Organism: Thermobia domestica; assembly: GCF_964235325.1. Classification (NCBI taxonomy): domain Eukaryota; kingdom Metazoa; phylum Arthropoda; class Insecta; order Zygentoma; family Lepismatidae; genus Thermobia; species Thermobia domestica. The sequence continues at coordinate 7,721,610 of NC_137468.1, forward strand.
CTTCAAATAATTCTACAGAACTTTAAAGGTAAGTAGCTTAAATTATTTTAGGAAATTTCGTTTTCTATTAGTTTCTTTGTTCTTTTAATTTTCTTTAGTGGTTTGAATCCTTGGATTCCTTAACCCTTTTAAGTTTTAGAACCTATTTTTAGGTACTAATGTAGTGTCTTCATTATTCAATTAAAAAAAGCTTTTTACTTCGATCTTTTTAAAGCACGGAAGCATTGTAGAACATGTGACGTATAGTTTCACGCCTTTCTGCGTCGAGACAAACTTAAAAATATTTTTTTGTTATGCCTATTTTTATTATTTTTGGCGAGCTTACTTTTGCACCAAGAATATTGAAATTTTGCACACACATTCAGTGCACCCTTAGTATTTTTTAAAGATTTTTTTTCAGATCTCTGCGTTGAAACAGGGGCGGGGAAGGGTTCCAGAGGAGCAAAAACATAAAAAGAAAGGATATTTAACAAAAAAAAAAAAAATATCGGTTTTTCACGCCGCCTCAAGTACCTGACGAGACATGTGAATGGTACTGTTTGAAAGGCTGTTCTATTCTGAAGAGAATGATGTACGAACCATGATCCTAGGATAAATAGGGTGTTTTAGAATTATTATCTGAGATCCTGTTTTATACGAAAATCTGGAGTATTGTGGGGATATTATTTTTTGCTGGGCTTATTTTTGAACCTAGAAGTTGAAATTTTGCACACACATTCAGTACATCTTTTAGTATTTAAGATTTTTTTAGATCTCTGCGTTAAAACACGGGGGTCCAGAGGGAAAAAAATAGTTTATAAAAAGGATTTTGTTTTAATTTCCTTTTTACGCGATTTTCTCGCCTGAGATACACGAAGACGACATGTGAATGGTACTGTTTGAAAGTACATTCTATTCTGAAGAGAATGACGTACGAACCATGACCCTAGGATAAATAGGGATGTCTCAGGAAATTTTAATATTACATTCGGGACTTTTTCAGTAATTGAGGCATTTTGGGGCTCACTCGTAAATATTTTTTCCCGCCCTTACTTTTCAAGATAGAAGCTTGAAATTTTGCACACATATTTAATACAACCCTTAGTATTGATTTTGAGATCTGGGTGTTAACACTGGGGGATCCACAGTGAATCAAAATTAAAAAAAAAAAGAAAAGAAAAGAAAAATCCTGATTTCTCTCAAACTTTTCCGCCTCAGAAACACGATAGGGAAATATGAATGGTGCCGTTTGAAAGGCTGTTCTATTTTGAAGAGAATGAGGTACGAACTATAATCCTAGGATAAATACGGATGATGCCATAGACGCTTGACAAAGTCTATAATTTACCCCAAAAACGCCATAATTTAAAACGGTTAAGGAACAAAGCTGGTAAATAATAAGTCAATTCAATTAGTTTAAAAAACAATGCCAACTAAAAGTCTACTTTAAAAATCTATAACAGTTTGAAATAAATTTCTTAACCTAGAACTGGGTTTTAATTATTCCATTTCGACCAAAATGAGTACGGGGTGTTCGATTTGATTTTGAGTTGAGAATTCCTTTCATCAGCAAGGCTATATAAGACGTGGACCCACAGCTTAAGTGGGATCCGAACCACATGAGCTCACGCCGGGAAACGAACCCGGGTTTCCCACGTCAAAGGCACGTACCGTATGCTAACCGCTCAGCCACGAGGGAGTTCAGAAGGGTGTTCGAAATTTATGCAAAAAATTATCATCTGAGAAGCCCATCAAGTTACGAAGACAGAACTACTAACTCTATGGCCTATTGAACCCGGAGGTTCTAGGAGATACATAAAAGCTCTCCATTCACTTCTATAATTAGCCAACTGGACCCAGTTTCTACTTTGTATTCCTATTTCTGTGAGATCCATCTTAATATTATCCTTCCATCTGCGCCTAAGTCTCAATAATGGTAGTTTTCCGTTTGGATTTCTAGTTAAAACTTTGAAAGCGTTCCTACTTTTGTTGCTTTCTGGCTACATGACATGCCCACCTGAGCCTCCTAGACTTCATGACCCTATTAATGTTTGATAAACGGTGTAAATTCCCGCTATTCCCCATTCCCGTTCCTCTTAGGTCCGAATATTTGTCTCAGAATCTTCTCTCAAATACTTTCAGTCTACGTTCTTCCCTCAGAATAAGCGACCATGTTTCGCAACCATACAGAACAACAGGCAGGATTACATTTTTATATATTTTAAGCTTCAAACTCCTCGACAGAATTCGCGATGACAAAAGATTTTGAACTGAATAATAACACGAATTCCCTGCTTTCAATCGACATTTAATTTCTTCGTGAATATGGTTTTGGTCTGTTAACATTGATCCTAGATATTTTATATATAAATTCCTTATTAAAAACAAGCGATCTTATGCCCCGGCGTTTTCGGAAATTCCGCTAAGGAGAAAGGAGGTACAATGTCTATTTTAAGAGGTAAACGAGTTTGATTACCGGCTGTATCGTTTGAAATGCGTTTTTGAACACAGCACTTGCTCCGATCTAATATTTTCCTTTTTATTTCACTTTTGATTCAAATACACATCGTCAGGGAGGGTGTTCAAATATACCTTTTAGATACTTTTGATAAAACTATTCTTCCCATGCAATGTACGGGCATTTCAGCTGGTTCCATATACAAAAATGAACATTAATTACAATATTTCACTAGTGAAATACTTTCGCAATATGAACGTCTTTGGGTAAGTATTCATGTATTCCTATTACTGAACTGTGGTGTGTGTGTGGTAGTGCAGATATTTTCTGGCAGTCTCCCTCGGCAGTTGCCCAAGAAACGCGGCTCAAGAGAAGAGAACGCATACCACACGTTGCGATAGGACGATTCACGCCGTGCGCAAGGCAAACGGAATCCAAAACCCGTGCCTTAAGTTTTCCTTCACATGAGAAGAAGAGAAAATTGATGAATGATATATAGAAGTGGTCCATTTCAGTAGTGTTCACTGAAATATCCACACATTGTACGTTAGTCACAAGAAAGGCTTAAGAGGAAATTGCTCAGAAAACTGCACAAGAAAAATCACACTACTTAAATTTATTGTTTTAGAAGAAATGAGGAAAATTCTTCCTCTAGTATTTTCTCAATTAAAAGGTATCATAATCAGTGATCAATACTTCTAAATAGTTTATTAAATACAGAGTATCAAAACTTTTTGCTTCTCGTTTTTTCAATCGGGAGAAATGACTCCCCACTGTTTTAATATCTCTAAATATTTTACTAAATATACTGAAGGCTGTGAAAACTTCTTTGTTTCTTATTTTCTAAATTGATAGAAAAGACCTTCATTGTTCTAATATCTACAAATGTTCTACCAAATATAGGTTGCAAAAATTTCTCATATCTGAATTGGAAGGAATGAACCTGTTTTTGTCCAAATTTGGGAGCTTGACTCGGGCTAAATCAGTTTCGAGCTCAATAACTGAACGCAAGCCTATGAAAGAACGAATTCAATAAATCAAGAGTAAGCCAAAGCCAGCGCCTGACTTCGAGCGACCGAGAGCCTCCATAATGTGGTAAGTTAGCGCCAAGTCCGAGCCGTAATTTGAACCTTTTATTAAGGGTCTTCACTACAGCGAAATTAACCTACCGCTAATTTTAAAGTTTTTCTGTAATATCTTCAAAACAAATAACAATATTGGAAAAACAGAAACGTAGTGAACTAGACAATACGATTTTGCATGTGATACCGTTATCACAACTCCTCTATCTGCTTTCGATTTGCAACTGTAGATAGATTTAGCACTTTTTGCGGGATTTATAAATAACGGCATATCAAAAGCAGATAGGTGAATTGTGGTAAAGGTATCACATGCAAAATCGTATTGTCTAGTTCACCTCGTTCCTGCTTTTCCAATATTGTTATTTGTTTTGAAGTACAGAAAAACTCTAAAATTAGCGATAGTTTAATTTCGCTGTAGTGAAGACCCTTAAGGACAGTGAACCTAAGCCCGTTCGAGAGCAAGCAAGCCCCGATTGCAAAAGGATCATCTCTGAATGAGAAGAAAATATTAAGCAGGGTCTTAAGGAACCTAATAAGATTAACTGGCATACATTAGAACTGTGGCAGATTTATGGCTCTGTAGTGACGAAAATTTGTTTCTGTCTTCAAAGTCATAAGACCTGCCTGATTCTCTGGAAATTAATAAGAATAAAATAGTAAATAAATAAGAAAATTAAAGGATTTTTCCGGCTTTCAAAATTGACAAATTGATTATGTATTTTATGGATGGTATTTCCCGCGATACACTTAATCTCTCTAATATCATTTTTGGTAACACCTTTCCAAAAAAAGATATATCGAATGCAAGAGATGACTTAGAGAATACTTTCTCTAGGCCATGTAAACCAACCATCTTTCTCTCTCCCAAAACCTGTTGAGACTGAGATTTCTACCACTTTCACCGTGACATTCACCTCCTAGAACAGCTATGTCAAGGTCACGGCAACACATTTAGAATTGATTGTAAAAAGTTTCAGTAATAGTTGTTCCTGGTTTAAAGCTAATTAAATTATCTGAGAGTATATCCGATACTTTTCTACTACAAATCACGCTTCCAAAGCAGACGCTCTCGTGATCTCAGATGGGTACTGAAATTTTGGAGTTTACCCCATGATCAAGCGAAACAATTAATATTAATTATTATTGAATTATTACGTATGAATTATTATTATCTGATTAGGAAGAAATAGTAATGAATAAGTTCGAAACTTTAATGGTGGTGGTGAAAGACCAAGTAATAAGAATACATCCTCTCGGAGATACACTTCAAAGACTATCCAGGTTACTGTGGTAAAGAACGTGTGTTGAATGTGTCAATAAACGAAACTTTTTTTAAAATGCTAAATTATATTTTAAAATGTCAATGACGAGGGCAATTACACGTCTCATGTAAATTATCAGATATCAAACTGTCAATCAGAACCAATTATTTAAAAAAAAATAAAAAAACAACGGACTCTGCTCTGAAACGTCAATGGGAATAATTCCGGACCTTAAAGGCAGAGGGAAGTAAGTCATTGTTTTCTGAAAATGAGTTAGTGCCAGATTTGAAACACGTGTTCTGATATCTCTTATTCTTAGAAAGCTTGTAGTTGTATTATGAATGTTTTATCAAATAGCAACAATAAAATTGGATATAAGTCCGAAGGCAATTAAAGGCAAAAAGAAGTAAGTAACTGTTTTCTGTCTCTCCTGAAAATTGAATAAAAATGACTTACTCCCCTCTGCCTTTAAGGTCCGGAATTATGTTCAAAAAGCTGTCTTAACTGCCCACAACCCTTTTTGCTCTGAAACACTAGAAAATTTCCTTTGGTGATGTCGACATGAGATGCGAACAAAGGTCCCTGGTGTTTAAGTACCCCCCCTCCCCACAGCCAAGTGGCTAACACATGTATTTATTGTAAGGTACACTCATGTCCAAAATTATTGTCGCATGTCTATAAATATTTTTTGTACGAATATAATTTGCTAACGAATTCGACCGGTATTTCTTATAATGTTAGTATGTGTATAATCGCCAAAGACATGTGCGTGGCAATTTCATGTCAAACGAAAAAATAAATGAAATGAAATCTTTGAGTTTTACGTCCCACGGTTATGCCGGTTAGGCTAAAGGAGACGGTGATGATGAGTAATGAATGAAATGGTGCAATGAAGAAAATAGGACGAAACGGGAGAATCCCGGGAAAACCCACGCACACGGTGTTTGCATGTCAAACGAGCAGTAGATAAGAATAGAAGGAAAATAAAACTTTCTTGTCCATTTAGCAACATTTTGTTTTACTCATTCTAATTTTCGTATTTATAATTCTTTTCCTATGAAATTTACCACAAATATACATTTCCCGATTATACACATAGTATCAGTATTTTAAAAGTACCTTGCAAAATCATTATCAAATTATATTCTTACAAGAAGACAGTCATAGATATGCTACAATCATTTTGGACATGAGTGTACATGTGGTCCCAGATTCGATAGACACTTCGGATTTTTTTTTAATCTGAGGATTTATATTTTACTTCAACATTAGATCCTGTCTCATATAGCCTTGATACCGAAAAGGAGCGTAAATCTCCAATAAATCAATCAAATCTCGCAGTGAAATGGAAATTAACGTTGTTCTCTTCGATAGCGGATGGTTGGCCTCAAAGTGAGTTTCACTGCGATTTCGATTGCACATAAAGTTGTAAGTTCACGATCTATTAGCTCCAGTGTTGAAAAGACAATTAAAAATGGATCTTCAGCCTGTCGTGGGATCGGAACTACATGAACTTCCGCCGGGAATTAAACAACCGGGTCTCTAGTATCAAACGTGTGAATGTTAGCTATACAGAAAGGAGCGTTACATGGAAAGTTGGGAAAAGTCATGTGCTGATCATAAGTAGTCTACTTAAAAAAAGTTGTAGAAAAAATAATAATACTAGTTCCATCATTTTAATTAAATATTCTGCCTTTTGGTAGGTCCTGGAACTATTTTTTTTTTTTTTCAATTTTAGGTTTGAGTCTGGAAATGTTTCTTCCATGTTTCTCGATCTTGAGCTTCCTCTTTTAAATCCCAATATTTTCTTCTATTTATCAAATCGTCTATCAGTTCTTCCTCTTCCTATTCCACGCTTTCCTTCCATCCATCCCCCTATGCCGGCATGAAGAAGACAAGTTCTTCGCAAGATATGTGCAATCCAATTGATCTCCCTACAAAGGATGCAGGCTAAAAGCGTCCTCTTCTCTCCTACCCGTTTCAAAATATCTTCGTTTGTTACTCTCTCTGTCCGTTTTAGTTTCTCCATCTGCCTCCAACACCACATTTTGAAGTTTTCTAAATATTTCTTCTCTAACTTCCTTAATGTTCAAATCTCTGAACCATACAATCCAATGCTCCATATGTAGCACTTGACCAACTTCTTCCTCAATCCAATATATGAAAGACTGCTAGTTAAGAGTGATCTTTTCCTGTTGAATACCATCATCTATTCATTTAATTTGCGCACATCAGGTGCTGCACTTACTTTCAGTGCTCTGCATACAAGGATACAACAAAATAAAACAAATCAAACTTTTAAGTTTCATATTTACAATGTTCGAATGAGTTCTTAACTTATGCTACAGAAAATATATTCAAGTTAGATCCAGCTTCCAGTAATGAGTTCCACGGTAAATACGTTCTAGTGGGTAGCGCAAGCACGCCTTTGATTCACGTGATTCTGGTTCAAATCCCGATGGGAGAGTATTGGACGCATTGCAGTAGTTCGGATTCCACCTTGCAGGTCCTCGTCTTATACAGCCTTGGTGCTACAAAGGGACACAAGGGAGAAAACTCGCTCGTCTTATCTCGCGGGTAAACATTAACTAGCTAACTTTATGGCTTATGGAGCCCGAAAATTCAATGCTGCGTTCACGAAAAGTTCTTTGCTGACTTCTGTCCTTAGCCAATTGGATCCAGTTTCTACTTTGTATTGTTATTTCTGCGAGATCCATCTTAATATTGTCCTTCGCCTAGGTCTTCCTAATGGTCTTTTTTTTCGATTGGATTTTCAGTTAAAATTTGGAAGAGTTTCTACTTTCTTTCATTCTGGCTTCATGATCTGCCCACATCAGCCTCGTAAACCAGTGAGGGTGGGCAACACTAAAGCCTGTAACAAACATCTTGGCATTTCAGCTAAACGAATAAAATGCAAGCTCTGATGCGACGTTGCCGGGTGCTGAGGGGTGTGGCTATGGCTAAGCAGACGAACTACAGCGCGATCAGGTGGCAGAGGATAGACGTGGATGTGTACAAAATAAACGTGGCAATACCGCTGGCCTCTCATTTGCTAGCAGCATTTAAAGGGATCTTGGAGCACCGCCTTCAAATGCCAAGATATTTGTCACGCCGTTTAGATGATGTTATATACATCTATTTACCGCAGGTGTTGATCAGAACAGATCATGATGTATTGCTAACAAGGGAACTTTTTCTGGTGTCTCATGGGAAATGTGGAACAAAACTATGGTCAATCGAACACGAAAATCCATAGGCGGGAAAAACCCTCAATCGCAACCGTTCCGTACTTATGTGGGGGAAGAGTAGGGGCACTGCCAACACAACACGTTGTGGATAATGAGACGAAATATGGCGCGAATTCAATGAAAATATGCATAGAAGCGCAGTTAAACATATACTGCAACGTGACATTACATTCGACAATACCCTGACAAGTGAGGGCAGAGGTGTAGCACGTAATGACAGAGGAGAAGGGCGGGTAGCGTGGAGTATAGTATAGAGGAAAAGTTAAATAGAGTGTATGAACACACACGAGCCGGACTTGAGGGGAATAGCATAGTAATATATCATGGATATGGTCAAGTACACGGGTGGAGAGTAGAAAGGCAAGGGGGGCAACGGCCTCCACGTTCCTGAACTGATCTTTTAATGTATGGTAGTGTATTGGACTTTGAAGTGCATTCATAGTACAGGGGCGAATATTGTTGTCTTACTTTTATGTCATCATCATCAATACAAACATATGAAAATGAATTCCTGCATGTATACAACAGTCTATATATATCGGACGTTATGAGGGGAGGGGGTCCGGACCCTACGGACAATCGCCTCCATAACTCTCTTTCTTCCATTTCTACTTCACTGTGTTGTCTACGGGCTGTCCATAGTTTGTGATTGATTATTTGACCATGTATTATTACTGTACTATTCTCCTGATGTCTTACTTCTCCGTTTTCCTCAATTGTATGACCACCTTTACTTGCGCTTACCCGTCCCCTCCTCTGTCGTTATGTGCTACGTCTCTGCCCTCACATGTCAGAATATTGTCGAATATAATGTCACATTGTAGTATATGTTGTGCTTCCACACATATTTTCATAGAACTCGCTCCATATTTCGTCTCATTATTCACAACGTGTTGTATTCCCAGTATCCCTACTCCTTCCCCCCCCATAAGTATGGAACGGTTGTGATTGATGTTTTTTCCCGCCTATAGATTTCTTGTTCACTATCACAAATCGACTAAACACAGTCTCGTTCCACATTTCGTGTGACCCCAGAAAGAGTTCCCTTGTAAGTAAACTGAATAAATTTTAGTATTACAATTTGATCAAATTTAATAGTACAGCAGTAGTAGGGACCCCGTTATATCGAGCCGAGTCAGCAAAAATTTTTGTGACGTCATAGGTCAAAGGTCAATGACCTTGGCCTGGGGTCAATGACCTAGGGGTACCTAGGACCACCCCCTCTAAATTTTGGCAGGGGTACTTGGCCCACCCCCTAAATTTTGGCAGGGGTACCTAGGACCACCCCCCTTAAATTTTGGAAATTGCCAAATTTAAAAATTGGGTGTGGTAGCCTAGGACCATAGTATGTACCTCTATCAGTATTGGGTGTCGTTCCCTTTTATGGGTAAAAAATTGCCAAAAAGTCAAATTTTGGGGGTTTTTGACCTAATTTATCCCCTTTGATGAGGTGTTATTACCTTATATAGTTATAGGGCGTATACAGGGGTTCATTACCTTTCATAAGACATGGGTATATTTGTGCACCTCTTGAGAAATTTGGGAGGGGTACCTTGGCCCACCCCTTCAATTTTGGAAATTGCCCAATTTCAACATTTGGTATTATAGTACAGGACCCTAATATGTATTATGATAAATTTGGGTGGTCCACCTCGTTTCCTTTTAGGGGTACCAAATTGCCAAAATATAAACGTAAGCAATACGTTGTACCACGTGTTTGGTTTTTTGGCTCAATTTATCCCTTTGATGAGATGTTATTACCTTATATGGTTATATGTCATGTATAGGGGTCCATTACCTTTCATAAGACATGGTATATTAATGCACCCGGGAGGGGTACCTT